>NC_041222.1:72612343-72633661 GCF_002837175.3 Physeter macrocephalus
TGCGCGTCCGGGGCCTGTGCTCCGCAACGGGAGAGGCCACAACAGTGTGAGGCCCGCATACCACAAAAAAAAAAAAAAAAAAAAAAAAAAGTAACTCTTGATTTGAGTTTCTAGAGGATAAAAGACTATATAAGAATTCCATATGAACTTAAATTTATAATTTCCCCATGAGGAAAAAAATAGATTCTGAAATGTGTTTTTAAAGATGTAGGATAGGAGAGCCTCTTAGAATTACTCTCTGAAATAATTAAAAAGAAAAATAAACTGTTACAGGTTTTGGAATAAAGAGGAGCAACAAAGCATCAATTAAGAGTAACACTGTGTACCTCCTCCAGTATACAGTTCCTGAACTTGGTTAACTGAAGAATACGGTTCATGTCTCCACTTGATCCAATGCTGATTTAATGGGAAAAATAAATTCATTGTTAATGAGATGCAGAGATAACCTCCAAGGGAGGTTAACTGATTTCACAGCCAACCTGTCAGGTAGCTTCATTGACTTCAAGATAACAGAAAGACAATTCAAACAGAGAGGATGCAGAATCAGAAGTGATACCTGGTTCCAGGAGGTAATGGTGCGGCAAACAAGGGGTCGAAGCAACACCATAAGTCAGCTTTATGCGTGTAAGAAAACTTGTTTTCTGGTGTAAGACTTTCAAAAATGTTTTGGCTTGACAGCTTAAGTTTTCTGATTATATTTGTATCAGACCATTGTTTTCTGATTAATTCTAACAGAATTTGCATCCCTCCCTGTAAAACCTGTGCTTGGGCACAAGTGAACACGTGTGTGTTCATGCACAGGCATGTGCAGCACAAATGGGTACCAATCACGTACTATCCTCTCCACTTCTGTAATGTACCATTTCTATTGATATGACACTAACTGCACATATCTGATGCTCAAAAGGCCCATCCTTTTGCTCCATGGCCATCATCTGGAGCTACCACCAAAGCCAGCTAGCCTATGGACTTACTCTTGATAGCCTCGGAAACCAGACTAGAAAATAAAGAAGGGTTTAGTAATTCAGGGCCAATACTGGAAAAGCAGTGCAAGTAAAATCCAACAGGCCTTTTAAATATACCCAGTATCTGCCTAATGTTGTGTTGGGTGTTGGAAACTGAAAGGTGAGTAAGGCATAACATCTAACATCAAAGTGTTTGCAGTCTAGTAAAGAAATGTCATCGGCTGCCCTGATAGTGTGCCAGCAGGTTTGATTTGATATATGAAGAGTGGAAAGCTATTAAATTAATAGTTAGAGAGGTTCCTAGGGTAGAGTGAAGCAAGATTTTCATCCTCCCCAACATTTATTGACAGTGGTAAGACAAGGAGTAGTGGATGTAAAATAACCACCTACCTCTCACAGCTGGTCCTGGTAAAGGATTTGAGACTGTTTTGCATAAAAGCAACCCACAAATTGCACTCATATTTTTCCTGCCTTCTCAGTCTTGAAGATAGCAAATTATCCCTACTTTGACCTGTTCTGGAGATAGCTCTTAAATTGATCTTCTGTGATTTTTCTCTTCTTAAATATATTTTAAACCAAATTTTTTAAATTATAAAATACTATGTATATATTATGAAAAGTCTGGACTGTCAAGTAGAAGGAAGAAAATTTTAAATGACTCATAATTCCAATACTCAAAGAAAATCACTATTAACATATCCTTATTCATTTGGTCATTCATTTATACTTTCAACAAATATCACTAAGGGCTTACTATGTGCTCCATATGCTGGCTTTCTGGAGGTCTTCCTTGCATAAATAAACATTAAAACCCAAATGTCTTTCACAAAACTGGGATCATGTTATGCTGTTAAATAAGTTTGCATTTTCACTTGTTGATATGTAGTGAATATTTTCAGATATCATTAAACATTTTTGTTACATTTATCAAGAAATTCAGAGTCTTATTTTAGCACACCACTTCAGGGTATATTGTCTAGAATCTCATGTCTATTGGGAATGGCTGTCTATACCCATTGGTTTCAACATCAAAAATCTACAAATGACCAAAACTAAAAATGCCTTCATGAAATTAGGTGGAAGCTCCTTGAGAACAAGGATTGTGTATCCTATCTTCTTTTGTCTCCTATAGTATAATACACAAAATTAAGTATGTAAAAATTGATAAATGAAACTCTTAGTGACTACCAATTTGTCATTTTATTTAATCTTCCTACCACTTCATAGTATTCATATTATCTTGTATCTATCATGTACTTCCATCGGAGAAAACACTGCTTCAATACATTCTTAACAATTAACCTGTTTAGTTTCCCTCTTCTTTTTGCCTATCCCCAGACAAGATGGCATGCTTCAAATTTCAGCTGGTCTCATTATTTAAAAAGTAAGGCACCCTCTTCTAACATTCAGTTTCCTATTATGTCATAATCTTCTGTTAACCTGTCTGCACCATCCAGCCCTCACTAGATTGTAAACTCCATGAGGGCAGGGACCATGTCCATGTAGATTATCACTGCATCACCAGTGTCTGGCATATAATAAGTGTGTAATAACTAGTGGAGAGAGGAAGGAATAAATTGTCCAGGAGGAAAGTTGGAATGTTCTGTACCATGGGGGTAGTAGTTGGGCTAGAAAGCTAACATGGAAACCGCCAGAGGTTTACAAAATACCTGAATGCATGATGATGATCCTGTCCACAGGAATCTATCTACATTGAGACATTTCTCCCTCAGCAGCTTTCTTCCTCACCTCTATCTCCAGTACTCCAGACAATGACATTTGGGGAATTGGTTCTTCCCCTAAAAGGAGGCCTGTCCTTGAGATAATTTTAAAGAACTTTATTAGATTTCTTTATCTAGATTGCTAACTCTCACAGTAATCTCTCATTCCTGACCTGTTGCCTGCTTCTAAGGAAGAAACGGACATTGACACTGAGTGTCAGCATTCTAAACAGTGGTTTCTGGCTATGTCCTCATTTCCTGTAGCTGTGAGCTCTCCCACGCTGGACTGCTGTCCAACTCAGCTTCGAAAATAGGATTGATGTGAGGGCGAGAGCATGAGCTACAGTGTCATTAAGCCATACAAGTAAAACTTGACTTAACCATTATTTGACATATAAGACACATTTACCAACTTTTCCAGCTCTAGCATCACCATCAATCAGAAGGTAATAGGAATTTGCCATAGGTGGTTGTGAAAATGAAATGTGTGTCTGATGTATATAGGAAACAGGAAATATTAATTCACCTCCTAAGCCATGATGACCATCAATAACTGGGGCTATTTCCAGGCCTGCCAGATTTGCCCTCACAGTTATTATTCAGAGCTTCAGTCTTGGCTCACTCTCAGTGAATCTGTAACTCACTACTATCAACATTCCCACCTCAACAATAACTTTGCAGAACTGATTCACTGTAGCTATGTGACATGTTACAAAAATTACCTTAATAAAGTGAACAAACTAAACTCAAAAGTCTGAAACACCTAAGAAACAAATCTGGTAAATTTTCAAGAGTGACTAAACAGATCTCATATTTACCTTCAAAACCAAATAAATCAACAATTTTTAAGCATGTTTCAGTTAATGTTGTAACTTTGTATTAATGTCTTTGTTTTATTTTGTAATGGTCAAGAGAATATGACGATTAATGCTATCATGTCTGAAAAAGCTCAATGACAGCTTTATTGTTTCTGTCAAAATTACATTACTGTGACACAATGCTTTTTACCCTCAACCATTTTTAAGTGTTAAGTATATTCAAATTGATATTCAGAGTCAGATTTGTTCATGATCTCAGAGGATAATACATGCAACGTTGATTGTGGCACCTTTGTGTTTTCTCTTAAGACTATGGAAAATATTAAAGACTTTGATAACTTTTAATTTGACTAAAAATAATGATGAATATTAAAAGAAGGCTTGTGGATCCAACTGTCATTAAAATTTCAATTCCCTTATTAAACATATCTTGAATTTGGAAAATACATATGTTGAAGGAGAAAAAATATTAATGATCTCCTATCAAAAGAACAGTTAAGGAGTATTTGACAGTTGGGCCAAGAAAATATTTTGTGTCTTCTCTAAAATTCCTAAATCTCATTTAATTGGCTTTTTCAAAAATTAACATAAGGATAGGATTTCTATAACTGAAAAAGCACTTCATCTTTTACTTTTCCAAAAGTCTGAGCCTTGTTTAGGTGAAGCAGCTAATTAGTGAATAACACCATATGTAGATAGATACAAATGTATGGATATCAATACATGTACATCATATCGACTCATATAAAAGGACTGTAGCAAACTGAGGGAGAATAGGCCAGTCTACCAGAGAACATCTTCACCTCCAACCCCTGCAGGCTCAAATTAACCTTTCTACAGTTAAAGCAAATTCTTCCTCCTCCTTGACCTCATTCTTAGTGTCCTTAGAAATCCTTTCCAAATCCTCCTCAACCGCAACACACTCCCTGCAAGCTTACCCCAGGATGGAGCTAAGTGAGATGCTCTGCCCTTAATTACTGGAGAACTCATTTCCATACTTGTTTTTTATTTGGTTTGTCATTTCTTTTCCTCTAACGCTGCTATCATAAAGACATAGGTTTGCAGCTTGCACAATGAAACTCTGGTTGAGCCCTTTCATCTACCTGTTTCCTCCTGTATGAACTGCGCTATCTTTACTCTTGTGGTTAAAATTAGGCAAGTATCCCACTGTTTTGTCTTCTCTCTTTCTTTATTTTTTGTTTGTATTGTTTTTTCTTCTCCCAGAGTCTTTCCCCTGTGCATAGTTTTCCAAATTCATTAGTTTAATTTATGCAGCCTACCTAATCTTCATGCCTTTTCCTCCTTCTACGTAATACATTGCTCTAATCAATGTCTCCCTCAACAGCACTATCAAGTCTGAGTTATCTTCAAACTCTACACTCAGATAGTTACTTAAATTTATTCCTCCAGCAACAGTTTATGGCAGTGTGTGTTTTCCGATACTCTGCTAGACCTTGGTATTTTCAAACTTTTTAAAGTTCTGACAACCTGATAAATTTTTTAAAATAGTATTTTATTGTTTGATACAAGTTTCTTCAATTACCAGAAAGGTCTGTTTTCATATCTTGTAATATATTTTTGGCCACTTTTATTTTCTCAAAATTCTTTGCCCATTTTTCTCATAATTTATATTTCTTTTCCAATTGAACTTTATGAGCTTGTCACAAACAAATATCACAAATTAGAACTTTCTAACTTTAAGGAAAATAATATCTCTGCAACAAGTTTTGAGTGTTGAGTGTTGGGTTTCTTCCTGGAATGGAGGGTGCCTTTTATAAATGTAGACTTAGTTCTTCAGTAAAATCACTTTTTTCTAACGTATCTTCAAACATTTTTTGTCCTGATTTTATAGCGTTTTCTCTTTAATTTCAAGGTCATTAAAATTTTTTATAATAAGTTGTCTTTGTCTCCATAATTATGATCTCATCTCTGTATTGAGTGTCTACTGTGTTTACCCTCTATCTTTTCCCATCTCTGAATTAAGTGCAACTATCTACAGACTTTCCTTTGTAATTAAATTAGGGTTCTACTGTTTCTATTCTGTCCCTTGATTTTTTTTTAAGTTTTTAGCTCGTCCTGTATGTACTTTTTGAATCATTGTTTCCTTAGCTCTCTCATTTCCATTTTCATCTTATTCTGTGAACGCACATGCACACAAGCAAGTGCACTCTAAAGATTGTTTTACTTGGTTCATGTTCTTGTCAACTTTGATAACATGAAGTCAGCCCAAGAGACTTCCTTTTTTTGTTTGTTGTATTTTGATCTGGTTTTGTTTGAGAGGTGTGTCTGATGCCTTCCAGAGCCAACCATTCCTGTCTTTGGCTTGCCTTGTGTCTTTTTAAATCAGATTTTGCTATGGTATGTTCATGTAGTTTTCACGGTCTTTTTTTTTTCCTTTGCCAATCCTAATGCCAACTTTATTAGCAATGTACAAAAATCTAGTCTTAAATGATTAAACATTAACTCAGTATAATGAATAACAGGTAAATTTATTTATGACGTGTATGTTCACTACCAGATATAGGATACCAAAGAAAAGTTGTCACTCCTAACATTAAGATTAGAAACTAACATGAATTTTTAGTTCAAGTTTTCATACTCAGGATCCATGGAATAGTCCAGGTTTAACCCAGAGAACATTATGGGGAACATCTGTATTAATGCCATTTATAAAAGGTGTTGATTCCAGTCTGCAAAACTAAAACTATTCATGAGGCTTATTGGGAGCGCTCATATGGATAGCCAAAGTTTGGTCATTAATCAGGGACTTTTTCTTTCTCACCCTGGCATCATTACAGTAAGCCAACATCACATATTTTTTAGTATACACTTTACATTCATGGACCAGTAGTGGATTAGAAGATGGGGAAAGTGAACTTTAACTGAACCTAGCTTAGAGAATATCACTGGTCTCCTTTGGAAACTATGATTTATGTTGTCTCATAGAGCAAGGTAATAAGTACTTTGTCTTTCTGGTTAAAGATTGGTGCTTATTTTACTGAGCAGTCCTTTTCTTACGATATTTCAGAAAATTTTAAAACACTTACAAAATGCTTAACTTGTTTTTTCTACTTCCTGTGACTAAGAAGTGTTGTATTTGGAAATAATAACCACCATGTCTGCTTTTTGTATCAATAATCATTAATAATATTTTGGCAGTTTAACCATCTTAATCTAGCCAGTCCCATATCTATATCTGAAGGATAAGAGATAGTATACGCCATCACTTGATTGATGGATAGTCTAATTTTACTCTAATTACCAAAAGTCCTTTACAGTTCTTAGCCTAACTGTGAGGGTAGGGATTATTGCGATCAAAATTGAAATCATTCCCATTTTAAAACTGAGACCTTGGGCAAATGTGGATGTATTGTTTATAGTAGTCCTAGCTATGAAAGGATCCTTAGTTTTAACAATTAAACAAATCAATGTTACCACCACAAGGGACCAAATTTGGTCCTAGGACTAGAACCAAACTTCTTTCTGGTCTTTTTCTGATTTCTGACTTCAACAAAAGTAACAAGCCTGTCTTGAAAGGAAATTTAGTCTGAAACTCAACCCATCAGATTCTCAATCTAGAAAATGGTCAATACAATTAAGGATTAATTTGTCCTAATTTGGAGTAGATTATTTTTCTCTCAGTCACCCAAAAAAAAAAACAAACCTGCAAATGTAATTATGCTACACACAATTTATCTAAAGAACCACATATTGTTAAATTTTTCACAGCTGAACTAAAAGATCGGTTCTATATTTTACCTGTTATTTTTTTCTGCACTTTATTACCTTTCTAAAACTTACAAAAATTTTTGATCTTTTTATTTGAGTTATTCTTCTCTGAATCTAGGTTATAAGCTCCTCAAGGATAGATATTATTATATATACAATTTTTAAAAAAATTCAGGTAAAACATTATATAAAATTAATCATTTTAAGTGTACAATTCAGTGTCATTCAGTATATTCACAGTGCTGTCTAACCATCACCCCTACATTATGTTAGTCAGCTCTGACTAGAAATTTGAATTTGACTCAAGGGCAATTCTAATGCCAGCTCTAACCTTGGAACCACTCCTGATCCATTTCTCGGCCTTTGCTTTGGCTTCCGTCTTGATATGGCAATGTCTAGGCATGGACTCAGCCCCTGCCTAGGCCATGGCCTCAGTCTCTGCCCAGGATTCTGTGTTGCTTTTAAACATGGTATCCACCATGGCCAGTTCTCTTGTCAGCTCAAGACCTGGCTTTGGGTCTTTATTTTCTCAGCTGCTGCCTAAGCTTCAATGTGCAAGCTTTAGTTAGCATCAGTTTGGGAGACTACCTTTTTGGCAACCATCTTTATTTCAGCCAGTGGCTATGACTGGCATCAGTCTGCCCATGCCTCCTTCTGAGTCACTGCCTCTATTTTGCCCTCAGCTCCAGCACTTGAGCTCAGCCTTCTCTTTAGTCAGTCTATAACTCAGTGGCATCTATTAGTACCAGTCATCAGCCTGGAAGTTGCCCAGTGCAATGAGTATTCAACCCACTGACAACGGCTCATTCAATATCCACTGCTAATTTCAAGGACAGAATGCAGAAAGGGCATCTCAAGGCGGGATAAATGATGAGAGGCAAGGAAATACACCAGTAGGCGTGGTGATTTTCACTTCAGGTACTCAAACTGGCCACTACGTTTTGAAAAAACACTATACCAGGATAGATCTCTTTCTTTGTTCAGTTTTTACTGTTCAGTGTTTGCTGTGTGTATGTATTCTACTTTTATTAAAATAGAAGAGTTTCCACAATTACATGAACTTAGAAGGGATTAGTTTCTGCTTTACCATGTTCAGCTAAATGGATCCAAATTCATGTTTTAGTGTAAATGTTTCAAGTACATGTTGTTAGACACAGAGGTGAAGTCATAGGTCACAGAGATTAAATCAGTTGCTCAGACATGGGTAAGCAGTCCTGACTTGGTTTCTTGAGCAGTAGATGCTTTCCAGGGAAGGTGAAAGAGATGCTGAAGGAAGGCTATCAATGTGGTTGTAATTGTTTGAGGGGACCAAATCCAGTTTACCTGGTCCTCAGTAAAGGATTTAAACATAACTGCTCTAGAATATTAGTCTTCAAACAAGTTTTGCTTGCACATCACAAAAGAATTTTGAAAATCCATGCCCCTTCTTTAAAATATATCTTTGAATTGTCATCTCACAATTTTTATTATAATTTGGAGTAGTTGCAAATTGCAAACACTGGCATGTTTAAAATAAAATAGTGGTAGGCTCTGGAGTAAAGCTGCCTAGGTTTGAATACTGTCTTTCACTTACTAGCATTGTGACATTAGGAAGTTACTTCACCTTCCTCTGCCTCAGTCACCTCATTTATGAAATGGTAATAGTACCTACACATAAGGTTATTGGGTTATAATGATATTTAAATAATTTCCTGCATAACAAGGCATGGAATGTGCCTGGAACATATATATGCTATATGAGTGTCTGCTTTTATTATTATTAACCATTAGTTTCAATTCTGTAAGTTTTTACTTCACATATCTTAGAGCTCTGTTGTTAGGTGACAATATGTTTATGCATTTTATATATTCATAATAGACTGACTTTTTATCATAATAAAATACCCTTCTTTGTCTCTAGTAACAATTTTTGTCTTGAAGTTTATTTCATTTCATAGTTTGCATGATATATATATAGATTTTTTTCCATATTGGTCTTCTACTCTTGGTTTCACCCTGAGCTGTGCCCTCTTGGAGCATCTCTAATGTAATATGAACCAAGATGACTTGATCTCTGCTACACTTCTGATTACACTTAATGATCTTAAATATAAATGTGGATTTTACAGTATTATATGTGGAATAAATAGTATTTCTTTGACTTCTGTGGAAGCTAAAAATTATGATATATTGCTTGAATGTTATTTGTCTTTAAAGCCATTGCAAGGCCTGAATTTTTTTAAATTTTACCTGCATCTTAAGTTGCCCTACTTCTCAGGCAAGGTTTATATTTATCTAGGCTACATCTATTTCCCCTATGCTGTGACCTCCCAAGTAGGCTCCTTGGTAAAGATTCAACCAAATCAGGAAGTAACTTGGAGAGACACAGTAATACACATCTCCTAATAAGAAGTCACTATCTAAACTGAACAAACAACTCCCAAAAAGGAGGACTTTTTACCCTACTTCACAAGACCACTTCCCTCTACTTAAAATTTAGAAGGAGCAAAGCCTCTGAACTTAGATGATGCTCCCCAAACCAGAGGATGAAACCTAAATTTCAGAAATTCCAGGCAAACTATTCATCATCTAGCAGTTGATAAAATGAAACTTCCCTATTTTTTAAATACCATGTATATTGGGGCTGTTCATATTAAGTAATGTGACTTTTATTTCTACCCACACTGTTTACACCCATGCTTATTCATTTATGAACAATTGACAGCAAAAAGGACCTTCACTCAGCTCATTTGACCTCAATAAGCAAAGCATTACAGACAAGTGCACACAGAGGCTTAAGGTTTCACTTTGAAAACCTAACCATGCTTAACACAGAATAACATTTACATTCATAGCAATGTCAATTACAGTGACCCCTTGCAGGATGCCTTTCTGTATCTGTGCTACTACCAGCCTGGTCTGGCTACCATCACTTCTTTCTTGGTCAACTGAAGTAGCCTCTAAATCAATTTCACCAAATCCATTCTCAGTTCACTTTCTAAAGGGTAGCCAGGGAGATCCTTTAAAAATACACACCTGATCATTCCCTCATAGTATAAAGATTTGGCAAGGACCTGAATCAGCCATCCCAACCTACTTCACCAGCTTAATTTTATGCCACACTCACTGTATTTTCTGACAACAAACCTCACATTTATATTTCTGTTCTCATAACACAATCTTATTTTTTCCACCTCAGAGCATTTGAACATGGCCTTTCCTCTGCTTGGAGCTGGTTCCCTCTGTGTCTAATTAATTCTAACTTGACCTTCAGAGTTCATGTGAAGTGTCACTTTTTCAGAGTAACCTTCACTGCCTGCCTACTAATCCAGATCAGAATTTTGTCCTTCTTAGCAATACCACAATTATGAATAATTGATGGCATAATTTAGTGTTAGTATCTGTTACCTCCAAAAGAATATAAATTCCACAGATTCTAGGACTTCAACTTGGTCATTACTGTGTTCCTATTCCCAGTACAGGGAAGTAATCAGTAACTGTATGAGTGGAATTTATAAATGAAATGAAAGCTGAAGAGTTCACAAAATGTTTTTACATAGTATATCTTACTTAATTCTCTACCAAAATATCTATATAGTAAATAACAATATTCCCATTTGATAGATGAGGAAACTTAGTCCTAGCACGAGGGTAAACAAATACCTTTCTTAGTGAGACAAATAAGTCACTCTGCTCAGTTTCTCCCTGACAGTAACATTAAGGAATGTCTTGTGAATAAATATGATTGTCTACCACCAAAGGTGTATAACACTTGGATAAACGTATTTTCCTTAGTAACATGATATAGAATTAACATCATTTTATTGGTCTAGGCCTTCTTAAATTAACTATATATTTATGTTAGCTTATATAATTTCTTGGGTCTTAGATTTAGTCTTATTGATTTAAAATAGAACTTCCTTTTACTTATCCTAAAACATCGTATTTCATAATTAAAAATAAATGTAACTGAAATCCCCTTTTTTTTTTTTCCCCTTTTTAATTTTCATTGTTTCTGTAGTCAATGGAACACCTCTCTTAATTTAGTAACATCAAAATTTTCTTTCATATATAACAGAAATGATGTGTCCATAATATAAATATCAGTCTATAGGCCAAAGTACTCCAAGTAAGAAGTCAGGGTGAATTTGTTATGGGGCTATGTCTTTGAGAGTGTGAGTTTATGTGTGTGTGTGTGTGTGTGTGTGAGTGTGTGTGTGTGTGTACAAATTTAATTTTCTTTTTCAATCTAAATGTCATCTTTAAGCATTTACTCTACTTCCTCTTATTCCCTAGAGAACATAAGGCAATTTCTCCTTTGGTACTTTTATTAGTATGCCTTAAGTAACAGTTTCACTGTGTTCAATCATGAAATTCCTCTTCCAGTTTGCTCTAAAATCTGTAAAACAGGCAAGTCTGAAGCTTCAAATGCTTACACCCTCAAAATAAGGTTTGACATTTAGAAAGTATGTCAAGTGCCCTACTGCTGGTTTGACACACATCAGTATAGAATTCCTAAACAATTTTAGCCACTAGGCACCACAAAATGAACCTTCAAATCTGTATCTAATACTCCTTACATGTTTTTTCTACTTATGGGTATAGAGCATTACATAATATTGAGCATGAAATTAATTTTAAAAGCCCAAACCATAGCTTCATTTCAATACTTTTAACAAAATCTTTTGTCAATTTTGTTGGCATTTCAGCAAGGAGAGACTAGATACCAAAATTTGAGTCCTGTTTCCACTTTGTAATTATTGATTTGGGGCATGTTAGTAATCTTCTTTGTGAGTTAATTTCTACATTAAAAAGAAGATAATAAATACACAAAGATGTCCAAGGGCTCAAATTACAATGATGCAAGCCATTTCAAATTTTCAAAACCAAGCACTGAATTCACTGAACTATAAAATTATATCGATGGGCATAGGTCACTTACATATGATTTTCTTACAAACTAAAGCAATAGAAAAACTGATTGTATTTCACCTCTTCTGTAACTTCTAAACATACAACCACTCCCCCCAACTATTTCTAGCCCATCTCTTCCCATGTGCAGCTTTCTCCTTCTCTTACATTTGCTCAATCAAGTCAATGCTATTCTTTGGGTAATTACTTTAATGTAGATATGTAATACTATTACTTTTCCTATAGACACCAATCTGTTACATTTTTTCAGATAACTTTCTAAGATTATCTATCTATTCCATTTTGTACCATAATCCCTGAATCAAAGACTTCTTCTATTGTTGCTTTGCCTTTCTAAACTACTTGTCTACTTTATGTAATAATTAAAACCTCTTATGAAATTTTAAATAAAATATATGAAATGAGAGAATACCCAGATCTCTTAAAATTTGAGATCAAGGTTATTTAGAAGTTGAAAAAAAATTAAAAATAGATCATTTTCTGAAAAGATGTAGCAAAAATTAAATAAACATAATCATGTCATTTGAAAATAATGACAGCTCCGTGCCCTCTTTCACTAAAGTATTGTGTGTGTGTGTCTATTTTTTTCTTGCATTATTACACTGGCTAGTAGCTCCAGTAAAATACTGAATAAAAGTGTTTGGAGTGGATACCTTTGCCTTACTCCAATATGATTTGTACACAGAAAATCCAAAGCAATTTTCAAATAGTCTATTGTGATAAAAAGGAATTTAACAGGGTTTCCCTGGTGGCGCAGTGGTTGAGAGTCCTCCTGCCGATGCAGGGGATATGGGTTCGTGCCCCAGTCCGGGAAGATCCCACATACCGCGAAGCGGCTGGGCCTGCGTGTCCGGAGCCTGTGCTCCGCAACGGGAGAGGCCATAGCAGTGAGATGCCCGTGTACCGCAAAAAAAAAAAAAAAAAAAAAAGGAATTTAACAAAGTCACTAGATACAAAGTCAAAATATAAAAGTCAGTTGTATTTGTACACCCAAGCAACGAAAACTTAGAAAAGGAAGTTTAAAATAATATTATTTACAATAGCATCAGAAGACGTGAAACACTTGAGAACAAATCTAACAAAAGATTTGCAAGACCTCTACACTAAAAATCATGAAACACAGGTGAAAGAAATTCAAGAAAATCTAGGTAAGTAAGGAATATTATGTTCATTAATTTAAAGACTCAATATTGTTAAGATGTTCATTCTCCTCAAATTAATATATAGATTAAACTCAATTCTCTATCAAAATTTTAATAGCCTAATCATCAAAAAGTCTATAAATAATTCCACTCTGGGCTATCTATCTGAAAAAAAATGAAAACACTAATTCAAAAAGAAACATGCACCCCAGTGTTTACAGCAGCACTATTTACAATAGCCAAGACATGAAAGCAACCCAAGTGCCCATCAACAGGTAACTGCATTAAGAAGTTGTGTGTGTGTGTGTGTGTGTGTGTGTGTGTGTGTGTGTGTGTCTTGGAGTATTACTCAGCCATAAAAAATGTATGAAGTATTTCCATTTGCAGCAATGTGGATGGACCTAGAGAATATTATGCTTTGTAAAATAAGTTAGACAAAGAAAGACAAATACTATATATCACTTATATATGGAATCAAAATATAATACAAATGAATGTATATACAAAACAGAAACAGACTCAGAGACACAGAAAACAACCTTGCTGTTACCAAAAGGGAGAAGGACAGGAGAAGGGATATGGGATTAAAAGACATAAATTATTACACGTAAAATAGATAAGCAACAAGGATTTACTGTATAGCACAGGGAATTATACCCAATATCCTATAATAAACTATAACAGAATATAACCTGCAGAGATACTGAATCACTATGCTGTACACCTAAACCTAACACAATATTATAAATCAACTATACCTCCATTAAAAAAAAAAGTTGAGGGCTTCCGTGGTGGCGCAGTGGTTGCGCGTCCGCCTGCCGATGCAGGGGAACCGGGTTCGCGCCCCGGTCTGGGAAGATTCCCACATGCCGCGGAGCGGCTGGGCCCGTGAGCCATGGCCGCTGAGCCTGCGCGTCCGGAGCCTGTGCTCCGCAACGGGAGAGGCCACAACAGTGAGGGGCCCGCGTACCGCAAAAAAAAAAAAAAAAAAAAAAAAAGTTGAGCAGGCTATTTAGAAGAAATAGACAAAATAAAACTAAAATTTATATGCAAATGCAAAAAAGACATTGAATAGCCAAATACACTTTTAAATGAGGAAAAATATTGGAGAATTTATCATCCAAGGGAAGTAGAAATATATGCCCACAAAATATTTATATATCAATGTACATCCTTATTCACAATAGAAGAAATGAAAATAACATGGAATATCCATCAAAAAAGGATTAAATAAAACTTAATATATCCATATGTTCATACAATCAAATAATAATCAGCAATAAAAAGAGTAACTATTGATCCATGCAACAACATAAGCAAATCCCCAAAATATTAGGTAACGGAAAAGCAGTAAGACAAAAAGAGTTCAAACTGTATTATTCCAATTATATTAAAATATAAGCAACCTAATCTATTCTGATAGTGTTTGGAGGGGAAGGGATTATGAAGGGCTGGGAAGAGTTATAAATTGCAATATTTGGGGGTATAAAAATTGTCTACGTCTTGCTTAATGCAGTTGTTACAAAGTTTCATTCAATTGTCAAAAATTCAAACTAAACAGTAAGATCTGTGTGTTTTTCCAAATAATGATTTTATTTCAATAAAACAAGATTAAACAATTAAACATATAAAGCATGCAGCATGGGTCTTGGAACATAGTATTTGGTTTAAAAAAACAAAAAAAGAGCTTAATTTTTTCTATTGAATAGCTGCATATTACCTATGACCCGGAGTAGAAGTCTAAACACTTCTGCCCACTACATCTTGGTACCAGTGTCACCAAGGAAAACACAACACACTCAAGCACTGGATGAGACAATGACTTACTCACATAGCAAAGAGGGAGAGCAAGATCAGCTCCAATAGTGGGCACTGGTTCCCCATACCCAGCTGGTCCCTCCAGCCACTGTTGCAGTGCTATTGGCCTGCATGCACCCCTCTTATGACAAAGAATAGTGGACGTGTCTCCTCCTTGCAGGGGACAGACTTAACAGTGGGACTGACCAGATGCCATATGACACACATGCTTAAACAGAACGGAGTACACACTAAGTCTGAAACAGGAGAAGAGATCGTCACACAAAGTGGTAAGTCCAGCACAGACTGTGAGGATACTATCTCTTAGTAAAAAAAAAAAAAAAAAAAGTCTTCCAGGCCCAAGGTTCATTCTTATTCAGCCAACTGCGGATCAAAAGACTGCATATAAGACTGCCTTTCCCAACAATTTTCCTTTTCTCTAAAACCCATACGATAAGTTAAAGCTGTACTTTACTGCATGCAGATACAGGGTGTGGTCCTTGACCAAATGAAATCCATGACCTGAACTTTGCAAAGATTTTGCTGCTTGATAGCATAATTCAGAAGAACATTTAAAACTGTAGGCACCACAGTGAATATTCTCATATGCTAATTCTAATTTTAAATTTAACATCCAACAAATGAGCAATTCCTATTTGTGAGCACAAACACCTTGAACAAGGAATTTTGGTTTTTCTGGGCATCTGCAGCTATACTTGGCATGGGAGGATGGCTATGAGACACCATGACCTATAGTAGTCACCATCACTCTATATCTTTGCAAAGTCTCATACAAATAAGAAGCTTCATTATAATAACCTATTTTTTTAAAGAGTGCTTTATGCAAATAATCAGCAAGTTAACCCTATGGACCATGGCTAGTCATTAATGTGTCTGCATTGAATTTGCAAAGTGTTCTCTACGCATAGGCTTATTGCTGTTCTAAGCCTGTGGGAAAGTGAATACGAAAAGTGGAAGATTCAAATATAGGAAAATCCGAGGAAACCCAAGGGGAAAGTCCAACTGTACCATCAGGAAATCTGTAGTAAATAATGTTGGAGCTTGCTCCAGATCCCCTCATATTCCTCTTTTCAGTTTTATGTATACTCCCGCCCCTGCCCAGCTTCACTGTACTTCCAAAGGCCAGCACCTGAGGCTCTTTTACAAGCTCTACTCTCAGCTCCTTAGGTCAGAATAATTTAAGTACCTTTGTCCTCAGCAGAGAATAGAGGTAGTTTGGGAGCATGCAAGCCTAGCTCCCTTGCCTTGAGTTCCTCTATGGGATCATACTGAAGCTGCCTTCCTTGGGATTCACCTGAGATCTTCCCTTTGCTCCCCTGTTTCCCTATCTCCTTTCCCAGTTTCCCCTGAGATCATTTCCTTAATAATTCACTCAGAAGTCCTCATCACGGAGTCTCATTTTGGGGAACTCAACCTAAGATAGGATCCAAAGGCCCTCTGGACATATGGACATGAATGTACTAGAGAAAGATCTAGACACAACTCCTGTTCTTAGAGAACTATACATCTTCCAGCTGACACTTGCCTCCTAAACCCAATAAGCAGAGAAATTTCACTCTAATACCAACAACTTCAAGAAAATGACAGAAAGGGGTTTCCGTCCCAACTTCACCTTATAAAGGCAGTTCAGAAGAAACAGAGAATATAAAAGATCCTGAGAACTGCAACTCATATCCGTGAATTGCTAAAATATAGACTAAGAGAGCAGCTTTAGTGTAAGTCAATTAAAATCTCAAGATATAGGAAGGGCTACTGGGGCTCATTCTTTGCCAGGGTGCTGGGATGAACTGGGAGAGTAAGCCATAGCCCATGGGTATAGACTGCACTCCTGGTTTGGTAAAATAATTCCTGATGCAACACATTTAAAGGCACCTCAAAAGAGAAAGAATCAGGCTTACAAACAAGGGCTGCATGCAGCCCTACCAGAGCTATGTCCCTCATGAATCCAATTTCCTAGGTTAGTTAAAGGTTAATAAAAAGCAGTAACTATCAATTTATCTGGGGACCGACTCAAACTACAGGTCAGTCCCCAGATAAATTACAAGGACATACAAGGGAAATTAACCTGTACCGTATCATAACAATTAGAAAGTATGGATATTAAGCATGAACCAACTGGAAAAGAAATGCCATATGACTATGCAAACATACAAGACAGGGGGGAAATGCAATGAACAATAAAAAACAAAGCCTGGAATAAAACAGAATCCAAGTGACTTTTATACCTCTTGCTATTTGCCTGGTACAAACAACCCCATGAGGAAGGTGCTATTATTACAGATTAAAGAAAAATGTGTTAAGCAACAAGCCCAGGGCCACAGAGTAAGTGGAGGATCTGGTATTAACACAAGCATCAAAAACAGACATAGGTGAATAAAGTGTTAGGTGGTAAAAACTGCAAAAAAAAAAAAAAAAATTGACACTGAACAATGATGAGAATTATGTTTACAGAACAGTGTACACTGTCATTTGCCTCAACAAACAAACAAGCAAACAAAAAACATAACAAACAAAATTCAGGAGATGGGAAAACTCCCAGATGGCTAATGTTCTCACCCTTCATAGCAGTGAGTAAATTGATGTTCTCTATAACTGAACTGTAGTTGAAATTTCAGGGTGTCAACTTCTTAACATGGAATCATATAGGGTTCTAATAACTTCTATGAAAAATACTTGCTGAAATTTAGCAATCCCTTTAGTTTAGCCTCAGGTTTTTCCTGCTGTTAAATTCAGTTAGAATGACATTTAATATATTTTAGTATGAGATTACATTTTTATATCATCATTGCTATCTATTTTTAATGCATCAAGAGATGACTAGAATGATGTTACCAAATGCCGACATTGTTAAAAATTCTCAATGGCGGGATAGTGCAAAATTTGGTGTCATTCTTCTTAGTAATTTTTGGTATTGTTTTATTTATATAAGAATATGGGGAGGCTGTGGACGCAGGGACATGGGCAGCACAGTGCCAGCCTTACAGATGGGGACCAATGGTCACCGAGGCTGCTAGGCCTGAAAGCAGTGGAAGCTGCGGCGACTGGGGGCAGAGAGAGGAAAGTATACATTCTTATCAATTATTGCTATAATTGTCTGCTACAGAGGGTGACCTTCTGTTAGAAATATGTATCAAAGGGTAGTCAGCCTACCCAGGAACAAGAGAAGATTTTTCAATACAGTGGGATAAAGATGACCTCTGTTACACTGGAAGCCACGTATTGATGATGGCAAAGTCCCTGTCAGCCAGCTTATGGAATGACCACATGGAGGTAGACTCAGACTACCAGAAACACCTTTCCTAGACTGTTCATGTCAACATGAGATTGGCTTCTGGGCACTGCCGTGTGGCTGACAGGGTCTTGGTGCTCCAGCCAGGGAGGCGTGTGCCTCTGAGGTGGGAGAGCCGAGATCAGGACATTGGTCCACTAGGGACCTCCCGACTGCATGTAATATCAAATGGTGAAAGCTCTCCCAGAGATCTCCATCTCAACACTAAGACCCAGCTCCACTCAACAACCAGCAAGCTATACTGCTGGACACCCTATACCAAACAAGTAGCAAGACAGGAACAAAACATCACCCATTAGCAGAGAGGCTGCCTAAAATCAAAATAAGGTCACAGACACCTGAAAACACACCACCAGACGCGATCTTGCCCACCAAGAAGACAAGATCCAGCCTCATCCAACAGAACACCGACACCAGTCCCCTACACCTGGAAGCCTACACAACACACTGAACCAACCTTAGCCAGGGGGGGCAGACACCAAAAAAACGAGAACTATGAAACTGCAGCCTGAGAAAAGGAGATGCCAAACACAGTAAGTTAAGCAAAATGAGAAGGCAAAGAAACACACAGCAGATGAAGAAGCAAGGTAATAACCCACCAGACTAAACAAATGAAGAGAAAATAGGCAGTCTACCTGAAAAAGAATTGCCTTAGAGACCTCTGGGACAACATTAAACACACCAACATTTGAATTATAGTGGTCCCAGAAGAAAAAGAAAGGGACTGAGAAAATATTTGAAGAGATTATAGTTGAAAACTTCCCTAATATAGGAAAGGAAATAGTCAATCAAGTCCAGGAAGCACAGAGAGTCCCATACAGGATAAATCCAAGGAGAAACACGCCAAGACACATACTCATCAAACTTTCAAATATTAAACACAAAGAAAAAATATTAAAAGCAGCAAGAGAAAAACAACAAATAACATATAAGAGAATCCCCATAAGGTTAACAGCTGATCTTTCACCATAAAGTCTGCAAGCCAGAAGGGAGTGGCAAGACATATTTAAAATGATGAAAGGGAAAAACCCAACACAATAAATGAAATTAAAAATTCTCTAGAAGGAATCAATAGCAGAATAATTGAGGCAGGAGAACAGATAAGTGACCCAGAAGATAAAGTAGTGGAAATAACTACTGCAGAGCAGAATAAAGAAAAAAGAATGAAAAGAATGGAGGACAGCCTTAGAGACCTCTGGGACAACATTAAACACACCAACATTTGAATTATAGTGGTCCCAGAAGAAAAAGAAAGGGACTGAGAAAATATTTGAAGAGATTATAGTTGAAAACTTCCCTAATATGGGAAAGGAAATAGTCAATCAAGCCCAGGAAGCACAGAATGGAAATCAAAAGAAAGCTGGAGTAGCAATTCTCATATCAGACAAAACAGAGTTTAAAATAAAGACTATTACAAGAGACAAAAAAGGACACTACATAATGATCGAGGGATCAATCCAAAAAGAAGATATAAGAATTGTAAATATGCACCTAACATAGGAGCACCTCAATACATAAGGCAAATGCTAACAGCCATAAAAGGGGAAATCGACAGTAACAGAATAATAGTAGGGGACTTTAACACCCCACTTTCACCAATGGACAGGTCATCCAAAATGAAAATAAGGAAACACAAGCTTTAAATGATACATTAAACAAGATGGACTTAATTTATATTTAGAGGACATTCCATCCAAGAACAACAGAATACACTTTATTCTCAAGTGCTCAATGAACATTCTCCAGGATAGATCATTTCTTGGGTCACGAATCAAGCCTTGGTAAACTTAAGAAAATTGAAATCGTATCAAGTACCTTTTCCGACTACAATGCTATGAGACTTGATATCAATAACAGGAAAAAAGCTGTAAAAAATACAAACAGAGGGAGGCTAAACAATACACTGCTTAATAACCAAGGGATCACCAAAGAAATCAAAGAGGAAATTAAAAAATACCTAGAAACAAATGACAATGAAAGCAAGAGGATCCAAAACCTATGGGATACAACAAAAGCACTTCTAAGAGGGAAGTTTGCAGCAATGCAATCATACCTCAAGAAACAGGAAACATCTCAAATAAACAACCTAACCTCAGACCTAAAGCAATTAGAGAAAGAAGAAAAAAACCCAAAATTAGCAGAAGGAAAGAAATCATAAAGATCAGATCAGAAATAAATGAAAAAGAAATGAAGGAAAAAATAGCAAAGATGAATAAAACTAAAAGCTGGTTCTTTGAGAAGATAAACTAAATTGATAAACCATTAGTCACACTCATCAAGAAAAAAAGGGAGAAGACTCAAATCAATAGATTTAGAAATGAAAAGGGAGAAGTAACAACTGACACTGCAGAAAAACAGAGGATCATGAGAGATTAGTGCAAGCAACTATATGCCAATAAAATGGACAAATTCTTCGAAAAGCACAACCTTCCTAGACTGAACCAGGAAGAAATAGAAAATATGAACAGACCATCCACAAGCGGTGGGGTGAATCCCCGGAATGCAAGGATTCTTTAATATATGCAAATCAATCAATGTGATAAACGATAAAACAACTTGAAGGAGAAAAACGATACGATCATCTCAATAGATGCAGAAAAAGCTTTTGACAAAATTCAACACCGATTTATGATAAAAACCCTCCAGAAAGTAGGCATAGAGGGAACTTACCTCAACATAATAAAGGCCATATATGACAAACGCACAGCCAACATTGTTCTCAGTAGTGAAAAACTGAAACCATTTCCTCTAAGATCAGGAACAAGACAAGGTTGTCCACTCTCACCACTATTATTCAACATAGTTTTTGAAGTTTTAGCCACAGTAATCAGAAAAGAAAAAGAAATAAAAGGAATCCAAATTGGAAAAGAAGTAAAGCTGTCATTGTTTGCAGATGACATGACACTATACATAGAAAATCTTAAA
>NC_041222.1:72634085-72655347 GCF_002837175.3 Physeter macrocephalus
AAAAACTAAAACAAAAAACTTCACAATTTGTATGGAAACACAAAAGACCCCAAATAGCCCAAGCAATCTTGAGGAAAAAAAAAAAAAAAAAAAACAACAGAGCTGGAGGAATCAGGCTCCCAGACTTCAGACTATACTACAAACCTACAGTAATCAAGACAGTATGGTACTGGCACAAAAACAGAAATATAGATCAATGGAACAGGATAGAAAGCCCAGAGATAAACCCACACACATATGGTCACCTCATCTTTGATAAAGGAGGCAAGAATATACAGTGGGGAAAAGACAGCCTGCTCAATAAGTAGTGCTAGGAAAACTGGACAGCTACATGTAAAAGAATGAAATTAGAACACTTCCTAACACCATATACAAAAATAAACTCAAAATGGGTTAAAGACCTAAATTAAGGCCAGACACTACAAAACCCTTAGAGGAAAATATAGGCAGAACCCTCTATGACATAAATCACAGCAAGATCCTTTTTAGCCCACCTCCTAGAGAAATGGAAATAAAAACAAAAACAAACAAATGGGACCTAATGAAACTTAAAAGCTTTTGCACAGCAAAGGAAACCATAAACAAGACGAAAAGACAACCCTCAGATTGGGAGAAAATATTTGCAAATGAAGCAACTGACAAAGGATTAATCTCCAAAATTTACAAGCAGCTCATGCAGCTCAATACCAAAAAAACAAACCCAATCCAAAAATGGGCAGAAGACCTAAATAGACATTTCTCCAAAGAAGACATACAGATTGCCAACAAACACGTGAAAGGATGCTCAACATCACTACACTATTCATCAGAGAAATGCAAATCAAAACTACAATGAGGTATCACCACACACCAGTCAGAATGGCCATCATCAAAAAACTTACAAACAGGGCTTCTCTGGTGGCGCAGTGGTGGAGAGTCCCCCTGCCAATGCAGGGGACACGGGTTCGTGCCCTGGTCCGGGAAGATCCCACATGCCGCGGAGTGGCTGGGGGTGGAGATCAGTATGGAGGTTCCTTAAAAAATTAAAAATAGAACTACCACATGACCCGCAATCCCACTACGGGACATATACCCTGAGAAAACCATAATTCAAAAAGAGTTATGTACCACAATGTTCATTGCAGCTCTATTTACAATAACCAGGACATTGGAGCAACCTACGTGTCCACTGACAGATGAATGGATAAAGAAGATGTGGCTCATATATACAATGGAATATTACTCAGCCATAAAAAGAAACGAAACTGAGTTATTTGTAGTGAGGTGGATGGACCTAGAGACTGTCATACAGGGTGAAGTCAGAAATAGAAAAATAAATGCCGTATGCTAACACATACATATGGAATCTAAAAAAAAAAAAAAATGGTTCTGAAGAACCTAGGGGCAGGACAGGAATAAAGATGCAGATGTAGAGAATGGACATGAGGACACAGGGAGGGGGAAGGGTAAGCTGGGATGAAGTGAGAGAGTGGCATGGACTTATATATACTACCAAATTTAAAACAGATAGCTAGTGGGAAGCAGCCACATAGCACAGTGAGATCAGCTTGGTGCTTTGTGACCACCTAGAGGGGTGGGATAGGGAGAGTGGGAGGAAGACACAGAGGTAGGAGATACGGTGATATATGTATATGTATAGCTAGTTCACTTTGTTATAAAGCAGAAACTAACACACCATTGTAAAGCAATTATACTCCAATAAAGATGTTAAAAAAAAATAATATGAAGTCATTTTCTTTAAAAATATAAACAAAATAATAGTATTACCTTTTAATTATTGATTGAATTTTCTAATACTTAATTGAACAGGATCACAATATCAAAATTTTCTAAAAGGTTCACTTGTGTATACAATTTTATCCCGATTTGAAATCCTTTAATTCAGTTGCCCTGGATTCATTCCCTTTTTCCCCGATTGAGGCATCAAGAACAGAATGAAAGAGATAAATAAAATGTAGACAAAGCAATCAGTGGTGCTGGTAAGAATGTCACTAAAATAATTCACCATGAGATACAGGCTAACTGAAGAGTGAAGGGCAGTGCAACCAGAAAGGGGATGACTTCATCCAAACATCCTCTATATTGACTTTTCCAAATCCTATCAAGCTGTATGTTAAGTGGGAGTGAAAGTAGCAGGTTCATGAGGGAGGCAGGATATGAAATGTGGTCTGAGAATTTGAGAGATCAACATTTCACTGAGAACAGCTCTGCATGGTTAAAAAAAAAAATTTTAATGTAGTGAGATGAACGGATAGCTAAAGTAAAGATGGAAACCATTGCATCACATAGAATACTAGAGCTGTGTGGCTATGTTGGGATAATAAACTCATTAACTATGCACTAAACCAGGAACTCGGGTGCAAAAGAACTTGATTTCAGGTGGACTAAATTCATGTGCTTAAATGTATGGAGCACTACAGAATGAAAATGTACAATATCGACTGGCACAGGAGCCAGAAAAAAAGTTGACTACACATCATGCTTCAAAGTAGTTATGAATATGAGGTGTGTGAGTGTGTGTGTGTGCACATAAGAGGGTCTCTAATTGAATGGTTGTTCAGACTAGTATGGTAAAAGGAAAGATAATTAAGGTCCAGAGGTAAACCCAATAGTCAAGGAAAAGTTTGAGGGTATAAATACCCTTTATTGGCAGTGCACTGGGATTTCCAGAAGGCACTCTGAAAAGAAAGGGCACTCCACAGGGATCTGCAAGGACTGCCACAACAGAAGGGAAGGAAAAAACAGGATGGGGACAAGAATATGGGGATGTGTGCTGAGCATCCGAGTTGAAACCCATTCGATTGGTGGACCTATGACAGAGGGTGGAGAATATTAGAAGGATTGATTCAGGCACATTGTAGGTACCTAGTAAACATTATTTGAAGAGTAAATAAATGAACTAATTGAGAATTTGGCATGAAGCTTTAATTTACTTTCCAGAGGCAAGCAAGTGGCTGAAAGCGAATAAAAACTACCATCAATTTTATATTTCTTGTTAAAAAGGAATGCTAAGAAACTGGAGGATGTCGAAGAAAAAGATTTCCAAAATGACAGCTAGGAGGAAAATGAACTCACTGTCCCTACAGAAGGTTTACATGAGGTGTGTAAGCAAAAACAGGAGTGGGCCAAGAAGAAGAGAGAGAAATCGGTTATTTTCATCTTTCTTAATGGGCATTAATGTGCAGTATGGAAGCTCATAGGTTGCAAAAGCTTGGTCCTTGCTTATCTGGTGCTTCTTGGTAGAGGATAAAGTCTTAATTTCCCACATAAAATTTTAAGCTTAGAAAAATCTGAATGCCTGAATTTTAGGCTATTAAAATGGATGAAACCAGTAAAGCTATTTTGGAATTACAACTAAATTAAGTTCCTTTTTGGTTAATTGACAGGTGATGTTGGAGTTCTATCAGATACTTTAAAATTCTACTTCATTTTTCACCTCCCATAAGGACACTCAATGTGAGAGAAAGTCTATATTATAATATTCTTAATTCATCATTTTAATATATTTTGAATTTAGTTGCACTGGGCATTGTTTTTAATTTAAAATGTAATCATTGTAAAAAGTAATGAAAATGAAGGACATACCAATAAAATTTCACTACCACCCAATTAAGCAGTTTTATTTCCACGGTTGCCTCCTTTCTTCTCTCTCTCATCATAATTTCCTGAAGTGGTTTGATTTTCTATTGAATATTTATAATTAACTAAAATATTCCCCCACTAGTAAGTAGTTATTTCCTCCTTTCCCCTTTATATTTAATTAAAAATAAATATTTTTAGGAATGTATCTATTTCCCTCATTTTAAGTACTTTCAAAGATTATGAATAATGGCATTAAATTATATAAATGTTTTTATGACCCTTGAAATCCATTGCCAAATTGTATAAATAGGAACAGTCCTTTGGAAAGGATGATATCAGCCACAGGTGATAGTGATGAATAACTGCCAGTTTTTTTTCCTACCTCAGGAACTCTGAGTGTTATGAATGATGCATTCATATTTACCAATTAAGGGTAAAAAAGTTACTTGCAATTCTTTGGTAACTAGTAAAATTTAATTCAATTTCTCTCTCTCCAAGTATGTATTACTTGGATTCTGATATAGAACATAGCATGGCAATGAAAATAACGTGAATGTTGATGTCAAAAGACCTGGCCTTGAAATCTACTTTGTCTTCTTTCATGACTGTTTTCTAGACTCCTCCACCAAACTATATGCAAGTCCAGAGAAAGAAAATTGTCTTCTCTGTTTTTGAAATGTCTGGCATTTAGTTCAGTCTTTATCACTAGCAGGAAGTCAATAAATGTTTACCGATTTGAGATGTGTCCTTGGGTGACTTACCTAATCTCTCTGTGGTTCACTTTTCTGTAAATTGAAGCTAACAATGGAAAGGGGTCTAAAAGGTAACATGGGTAGGACCTCAAGCCTTCCTGTTTATTCCTTTTCATATGGGTTATTTGTCTATATCAATGGTAGTTTTTCCCCATGTTTCTCATATGGACTATTTTCCAGTTTCCTTTGTATGAGATCTTCATGTAATATAGTTTTCAAAGCTTTGTCATTGACAACTACTACATTTTTTATATGCTTGTTCAGTAATACCTCTAGGTAAACTTACAAGCCAAAGAAAACTTCTGTTTGAATGCTGATGGGTATAATATTCAAACTGTAAATTAACTTGGACAGAATGTCCATTTTCATAACATTTAGTGGAACTAGAAACATGATCCAACTCTCCAGTTATCTTTGATTTAGTTTTAAACCTCAGGCACAAGGAGATGAATTAAACACACCCCTCTGTTCATGATGTGCCACTGTCATTGTTTTGGTCAAGGTTCTGTTCTTACTGCATTCCCGTTCCATTCATAGCAAATCTCTCCTCCATGGACATCCACTCTGATGTATAAAATACATGTCCTTGGGCATGTCCCCATTTTGTCGTTTTCTTTATATAGGTCACCCAGATTGCTTATTACCTATTACCCAAAATATTTATATCTTTGTTATACTGTGAATAGTATTTAACAATTATATAATTTTTGTACTTACTGCTATAATGCAAGAACACTTGTATTTTAATTATTTTCTATTACCTAGCACCTTAAGTGAACTTTTTCACTGTCTAATATTCTTGAGTTGATTATTCATTATTTTCTGTGTATGCAATCATGTAATCTATGAATAACTACATTTTCTATTTGATAATATTTTATTATTTCATCAACAAAAATCTCTACCATCACAAAAAATAGCAATTATGATTATATTATCCTTTGCTATTTCATTTTTTAAAATTTTAAAACAGTACATTGAATAGTCTACAATAGAGTTTGATAATAATAGTTTAAAGTAAGCTTCTTCCAGCTTTCTCTATTGTAAAATATGCTTCTTAGGCTTGCTTACTGAATTTTAGCTAAGATCTTTACTGTTTCCTACACAATGATCATTATTTTCATTCAATTAATTGTTTATCAGTTATAAATCACATATTTTTTTTTTTTACCTTTAGAGATTTTTCTATTAGGGTAAATGGGTGTATGATACAGTGATCACTGAAAAGTGACACATCTGTAAATTCTCTCAGATCTTCACCTGGAACATGAAACAAGAGAAAAACCACAGCCTATTTCACCTTTCAAAAATATTACCATCCACTGAAGCCAGAGCCACAAAGAAATGATTCCACAACAGCTTTCTGTTCAGAACATACTTAAGATGTTAACTAAATCATGGACGCGATTGTCTGGAGGATGGAAATTCTGTGAGACCGCAAGCTTCTTCATTAGCTAGTGACCATTCTCAAGGAAGCTTGGATATGACCACTCCATGATATATTAATTGCAAATGGGCAAGTACATTAGTTGGTGATTGGATCATCTCTTACACGTGTAAGAACAAATTTTAAAACATTTAGTCATTAGTCATCACTAATTATAATAATTCATCAAACGTCTACTAGAAGTTCTGATAAACGGTAAAGTTTGACTCTCCATTCCGTGAATTTTAACTACATACCTATGAGATGGGATCTCACCAATTAGACATTAGGATACCAGGAAGGAAACTGCTTTTAAATCTTGTGATGTTGCTTGACACTGGTCACCACTATTAGTGGCAATAGCTAATATCTGTAATGAGCCTAGTAGCCAGCACTAACACTTGAATCTCTGTGACACACATTCCCCAAAAGTGAAAAACCAAGATAGAATCATTACATAACTTACTTAACTCCATACACCACACATTTAAGTTTTTAAAAACTATTAGTATTTTTCCTAGATAAGTTTTTCTAATTTGGCCTGAGAAGACAGTTTTTCCTCCTTTTTATAGTCACATATTAAAACTACTGCAAAATGACACTTATTCTCATGTTTTTAAGACCTACAAATTAGTAAAACTCATTCGTCCTCTGATACAAATTTATTGTCAAACTTTACAGAATACTGAGTTAGCATAATTAAACACAATATTGAGTGATTTAAAATCTCCCATCATGTGTTCTACTCCAAATGTTGTTTCAAAATATGCAAATTAAGAATTCAACTAGAATTTTACGACATCTATAAAACTCTAACAGGAGATGTTTAATTTCAAAAAAAGTGATTATTTTAAATTTGGGGCAATGGGGGGGTCCCATGGCCAGATTCATCCTTACACCAGTTAGAATTTTTAAATAAGTTAACTGACATTACTTGCTAAAAAAATTAACTTTTATCATGTATGATTGGACAGTTTCCCTCATATCCCAGATCATTCTTTTTCATTATTCTCACATGCAAAAAAATAGGAGTCCAAACTAGGACTTAGGAATTGTTCACTGCTCTTATATAATGCTTTCATATTCTCTTGCGTGAAGCGATAGGTTAGTAAGTAATAGGCTTCACCATTAGGCACTGTTAGTGATGCTGAGAGAACTGCTCCAAGAGACAGAAGCCTACTCTAGGACGGGGCTGCAGCAGTTGTTATTTGGCTTATTTTTGGTGGGGACCCCATCTAGCCCAACTCTGATCCAAGGGAATCTATCGTCTTCATATCCACAGCCGGCCACGGTCAGTTTGAAAGATTCCTATGCTCTATGAGTATTATTTCTTGGGACCTAGCGTTGAGAGGAAAGGAGACAGACATTGCTTCCTTCTGGATCCACCGAACCCCCAATAAAGGGCTTGGAGGTGCCTGGTGCTTCTTCTACTGCTGAAATAACTAGCCCTTGTTTTAAGCCTGGTACTTAATCAGGCCAGAGCTTAGCTGTATTTATATGCCACAAAGAAGCCAGTCTTTGTGTCTTGCAACCAACAGAAAGTAACTGACCATTGTATAACTTCTGGTATTAATGCATACAGCCCTCTAGGTGAAAATATACCATTTAAAAAGTGATACACAGAAAGATACCAGGAACATTTCCTGTGGCTGGTCAAGAACCTCTCAGGAGGTGACCAGCATCACCTACACCCTAGGTGATTTTTGCATCCTTTAACCACAGAGTTCTTCTTCTCTCTCTCTAGTTGAAACATTTAACAATACACAACTCCAGGAGTTTATACTTAACAGTGTCATTAACTGACTGAGGAAATTAACCTCTTTATCTGTATGTGAGGTTATTTATTTTAATATCCTCAGAATCATACTAACCAATGCAATTATTGATGCAGAGATTTGATTTTTGTCTCCCACTAATTTACTTTCATGATGATAAAATAGAGTAATGAAATGTGTATCTATATAGAATAATCAAATAGAGAACCCAGAGCCTATTTATATCCACAGTTTAAACAGAACAAGTAAGTGTATTAGTTTCCAAGTGCTCTAAGTTGCCACAAACTTAGTGGCTTTAAACAACACAAATTTATTTTGTTACAGTACTAGAGGACAGAAGTCTAAAATGGGTCAGCAATGCTGCATCCTTTTTGGAAGCTCCAGGGGAGAATGTTTCCTGGACTTTTCCAGCATTCAGAGGCTGCCCATATTCCTTGATCATGGCTCTTTCTTCACTTATCAATCTTACCTCTGCTTTCATCATCACATCTCTTTCTCTGACTCTGATCCTCCTGCCTCCCTCATATAAGGACTATTGCGATTAGGTCGGGCCCACTTAAACAATCCAGGATAATCTCCTTGTCTCAAAGTCCTTAACATTATAATATCTGAAAAGTCGCTTTTACCATGGAAGGCAATATATTCACAGGGTCCTGGAATTAGATTCTGGACATCTTTGGAGGCCATTCTTCTGCCTACTATAGTAAGCAGTGCCAAATCTAGTATTTTTGTGTGTGCATGATAGAAAAATACTATTACCACATCTCATCTCAACTGTAGATGGGTCACTCAACACCTTCTCTATCCAAGGTGCAGATGAAAAAATAGGAGTGCTTTACTATATAGAATAGTGGGAAGTACATCAACTTTGGAGTCAGAAAGTCCTGTTTTCATATCCTGAATTTTCCACTCAACTAACCAACCATGGACAAGTTATTTAACTTCCCTGATCTTCAGTTCTGTCATCTGTAAAATAAGGGCAGTTAATGTTCACCTTGCAAATTGTAAATAATTTTACCTTATCAATTATGAAGACTAAATAAGTGTATTTAAAATTCCTGACACTTTGAATGTGGCATGGTACTCAATAAATGGTGGTTGCTTTTATTTATTTTTTTTACTTTATTTTTGGCTGTGTTGGGTCTTCATTGCTGCACCTGGGCTTCCTCTAGTTGCGGCGAGTGGGGGCTACTCTTCACTGCGGTGCGCGGACTTCTCATTGTGGTGGCTTCTCTTGTTGCAGAGCATGGGCTCTAGGTGCACGGGCTTCAGTAGTTGTGGCACATGGGCTCAGTAGCTGTGGCACACAGACTTAGTTGCTCCACGGCATGTGGGATCTTCCCAGACCAGGGATCAAACCCGTGTCCCCTGCATTGGCAGGTAGATTCTTACCCACTGTGCCACCAGGGAAGCCCAGTTGCTTTTATTAAAACCATAATTATTGTCAATTCAGAAGCCCCAGTATCCCAGCTTTTCCCCACTGTCTTTACATCCTCAGTAGGGCTCCCTTTTTTCATGTCTCCAGAAATACTGTCAAGAATGCTAGTATGCTTTCCCCAAGTGAGCAATTTGAAATCTAACCACACTGTAGGTGTTGGATTGCACACCTGGGCTCATGCCTCTCATCACCCCAAAAAGGCAGAGGGCTCGCCCTCCAGCCAGGCTCCCCTGACCACCCATCCCCTGCTTTACATAAGCCTTCCTGTTCCCCAACTGCTAGATACAGAGAGTATTTTCATTTTTAGCTCATAAAAATAATGCTGGAAAATAACTGTATGTGGAAATGTACTCCAGTTAACGATGGGATGTGTTACATATATTTGTTAACACATTCATTTCTATCAGTTCTACACATGTAGACACACAGTGATGTGTTCTGGACAGGGTCCATCTGAATTTCAAATGGAAATTATTCATTCCTCCTAAATGATTAACCCATTGATTTATTGGGGAATCTGTTAAAAAAATCTATCCTAGTTTATTTCTTGGCAAATTGTAGTCTAAACTATTATTTGCAAAGAGCAGATGGATTTAGGCAAAAATATTCTACAAATAACCACAGTAAAAAAATGATTTTATAGTCAGGAACCGATTGATGAGCAAACTATACAAGTTTTAAAATGCCATCTTTTAGCTGATGTTCTCACAGAATCCCTATCAAAATTTCATTGTAATGATTAGATCGAAAGAAAAGGTTCTCATGGTATATATATAACATCATTGCATTTGGTTAAAACAGATTTATTTCATTCACCCATCTCCTTCCTTTCAACTTGTTTCTTACTTTTTAATGAGCTGGCTGTACTCCACATGTTAGTTGATGACTATGTCAAGTCTGTATTCAGTCCAGAAAGCAGAACCACACCAGGAACTTTCATTCAGCAAACTAGTCACAGAGTTTTCAGAAAAGCTGAAAACATGGGAAGATAAGGTACCCGGAGATAAATCATCTGCAAGAAACTGCTGTTACCCCTAAAACTAAAGGTACAAAAGAAAGAAGAGATGATGATATCAGAATCCAGGAGCCATGCTCATCAGTAGGGAGCTGAAACCCCCATGAAAGGGCTTCCCAAGAGACCACCAGATGAGTCCTGTAGAAGGGGTTACCAGCTGCAAGCTGGAACTATGGAGGAGGGACCACTGGCAAGAGTTGGACCCATGATGTGGACTTCCAGGTGGGACTGAGACCATAAAGGAAAGAACTGGTGGCAAGATAGGGCTGTCTAGAAAGGTCTAGAATCATGGAGGAACAGCCACTGCTGAAGATCCCACCTGAAGCAGAGAGATGGAGAATTAGACTTGCTGCCCTTCCCCCACACTTTAAATCACCACCCACTTAAGATTGACAGAGCGTAAACGGAACTCAATGGTCAAGGGGACAAAAGAAGTGTAGTTTTCAAAGATCACTCTCTGCTATAAAGAGAAGAACACAGGAAGGAGAGAGGAAGGGTGGGGATAGAAAGTACACCCAAAAATAAATAGGCATAGGCAAAATGGCGAGACAAGGATTTAGAGAAAATAAAAGTAGGTATTAACCTTTGAAAAAAAAATGTCATCTTAAATTTTTGTGATTAGCTCTATGATTTATTTCCCACTGTCTTACAGAAATGACTGCTGATATGCTCCAGTGTGCACTGGCATCATCATTATTAACTTATCTCAGGGTTGGATATGAATCTTTAACTGTTCTGAGAAGTATTTAGGCGCCATTCATAAAAATTCACCTAGGCTGCTTTCATGCACTGGGGCAGTGACCCTTCCAGCCTGGCCTGTTGGTTAACCTCCTCAGTCTTGATATGTGGACCTTAACATTACTCATCCTCTTCTCAGTTCTAATTGTCAGAAAATATGCATATGACCATCAACACCAAAATTAATAACTACATTCACATATCCTCTAACAGGGCTCATAACAATTGTGAGGAATCAGGAAGCTGGTTTTGTGCCACTTTTCAATGGAGGAGAAACAAAAATCAGAGTTTTTTTTTTTTTTTTTTTTTTTTGCGGTGCGTGGGCCTCTCACTGCCGTGGCGTCTCCCGCTGAGGAGCACAGGCTCCGGATGCGCAGGCTCAGCGGCCATGGCTCACGGGCCCAGCCACTCCGCGACATGTGGGATCCTCTCGGACCGGGGCACGGACCCGTGTCCCCCACATCGGCAGGCGGACCCTCAACCACTGCGCCACCAGGGAAGCCCCAAAATCAGAGATTTTTGACCAACTTTATCCAAGTCAAACAACTAAAAGCAAGTAGTAGATATAAAATTCGTTATAGTGAACTACTTTGTCCTTTTTGTCTGTACCACTATGTAAAAATACATAATAAACTCCAGTTATATTCTAGTAACCTCAACATCCAGAAGCTGGTTACAAAATTAATCAAACATGTGACAACAGTTGGGGAACTTCAGTGACACTATGAAGAGGCATCTACTACCATAAACAGCTTTTGGCTTTTGAGAAAACACTGGGTGGTTTCTTTACAAAAGAAACAAAAGATAGAAAACTAACTTTAACAAACATACTGATGATATACTGATTATGTGAATTTAATCTGAGAAACAAATGATTACTATAGGAAAAAAAATAACCTCTTTAGAAAAAAAAGAAATGTGTTTGCCTTCTATTTAAGCACTGTAAAATAACTGACATAGCATTCACTAGCCTATATTCATTCTTTCCTTCCTTAGATTACCACACCAATATCTTTAATATTGTAAGACACAGAATATGTTAAATGCCATTTGTGTCCTTCAGATATCTTTAGTATACTTTCCTAAATAACCGCTAAAGAGATAAAAGTCATATTGCTTTTGTTTCTCCAAAGTTAATTTGATATTCTATTTTATCTTGCATAAAAATACATTCTTTTATTCATGTGATAAGTCCATTGACCCTAGCAAATTATGTCACAATTCAATGCAAAAAATCAGTATTGTATTTAAACGTAACTATTATTTCTTCAGGATTTTCCTCTCTTTGGTATTAGAATAAGGGTATCATTACTTGAATCATGTAGCCTCATTTTTGCAGTGAAAAAATAAAACTCATGTTTTAAGACAAGACAAGAAAAATTTAAACATAAAATTTTTCTCCGCCCATTTGGGCCTCCGCCCTCCCCTCTAATGTGCATTGTGCTTCTGCATTCCTCATTAACCAGACCTCCCCAACGGCAGAAATACCTGTTCAACCATAAGCATCCATTTTTCTTCTTCTGGAGCCAGCTATGTAACGCCTTAGAAGATAACATTACTTACTTATAACTGTATTAATGTTACTATTAATATTACTTGTATTCTGCCTAGTTTATGAGATTGTTTCTTGCATTACCAAATGTGTGACTGAGCCTCCAATAAAAATGATGATGAGGCAACTCGAATCAATTGACCAAATATATAGCTCTATAAGATCAATGATTGTAATAATGTAGCTCCAGATATGGAAAGAAGCAACAAGAGGAAACCATTTACTGAACCATAAGAGATTAATAAGACAGGCAGTCCAGAGATTTTGGCTACTGTTGACAGGGCCTACACTTATAGCACATTAAGTGGACTATCAAAGAAATCCTTGCCCGACCTGGCAATGAGCATTCCTAGCACCACGGAATGAATCAGTCACAAAATGCCTCAAAAACCTTGGTCAAAATTAAGACTGGACTGGAGGGAACTGTAAATAAAGAATGTTGTCCACCATTCAGTTCTACAGGAACCAAGCCATTGGCCATTGCAGTCACTGACCTGCATACACCCTGAAGAAAACGGCAGAGCGAAGATCAGGAGGAGGCACTTTGCATTCCGGGAAAAATGACAGAATTGGCACTCAGTTAGATATTTTCAGGAGACAATTTTATGAACCCAGTTTCTTGCATCTTCCCACACTTAGAAAAGCACTAAAACTGTTAACTAAGATACCTGTTCCTTGCCAATAGTAGTCACCTTCTACCAAGATGTGAGCTTGATTGCATGTACCCCCTTCAGCAAAATTACACATATACTGGCTTCCCTGCTTACCTCTTTGGAACAGTCCTCAGATTTATCTGAAAGGCTATCTCCTGGGTTATAATCCTCAAGTTGGCTCAAATAAAATTTTCCATTTCTAAATAAAAAACAAAAATAAACAAATGGGACCTAATGAAGCTTAAAAGCTTTGGCACAGCAAAGGAAACCATAAACAAGATCAGAAGACAACCCTCAGAATGGGAGAAAATAGTTGCAAATGAAGCAACTGACAAAGGATTGATCTCCAAAATTTACAAGCGGATACCCTGAGAAAACCGTAATTCAAAGAGTTATGTACCGCAATGTTCATTGCAGCTCTATTTACAATAGCCACAACAAGGAAGCAAACTAAGTGTCCATCGACAGATGAATGGATAAAGAAGATGTGGTTCAAAACTACAATGAGGTATCATCACACACCAGTCAGAATGGCCATCACCAAAAAATCTACAAACAATAAATGCTGGAGAGGATGTGGAGAAAAGGGAACCCTCTTGCACTGTTGGAGGCAATGTAAATTGATACAGCCACTATGGAGAACAGTATGGAGGTTCCTTAAAAATCTAAAAATAGAACTACCATACAACCCAGCAATCCTACTACTGGGCATATATACCCTGAGAAAACCGTAATTCAAAGAGTTATGTACCGCAATGTTCATTGCAGCTCTATTTACAATAGCCACAATAGAAAAAGAAAAAATGGTTCTGAAGAACATAGGGGCAGGACAAACATAAAGACGCAGACGTAGAGAATGGAATTGAGGACATGGGGAGGGGGAAGGGTAAGCTGGGACGAAGTGAGAGAGTGGCATGGACTTATATATACTACCAAATGTAAAATAGCTAGTAGGAAGCAGCCGCATAGCCCAGGGAAATCAGCTTGGTGTTTTGTGACCACCTAGAGGGGTGGGAGGGAGACGCAAGAGGGAGGAGATATGGGGATATATGTGTATGTATAGCTGATTCACTTTGTTATAAAACAGAAACTAACACACCATTGTAAAGCAATTATATTCCAATAAAGATGTTACAAAAAACATTTTCCACTTCTTTCTTGGATTGACTATAGATTAATTGTTATGTCGATAGTATCTATTATAAAGCTAAAATAATTATATGGATGTAGTGAACATACACACACATACTGATGTACACGTTTTTGTGTGTGTATATACATATATACACATATGTATTTGTGTACATGTGTATCCTTTAGCTGGATGTACACACCTATGTTTGCCATTGCCTATAGAAGAGTGCAAATAGGAGAGAATAGACATATTGGGAAAGTAGATATATCATAGCTGTACAAACAGAAATGGGAAGGCAGAAGGATATTTATTAATAAATATTTGTGCACTCCTGTGTGCATATGTAAAAACCCAAGCTCTTTTGACCTATGATTTCTCATATTACATTCACCTTTTATTGGTTCTGAGATTGTAGGAATGGTGTGTGTGAGACAGAGAGAGAGAGAGAGAGAGAGAGAGAGAGAGAGAGAGAAACACTTTAGCACTGTCACAGCAGCAAATTGAAATTGGGAATTTATTATAGAAAATGGGCAGTTTTTACTGAGACTTTTTACTCAGAGCACCAAGAAAAAAAAATGTATGAAAAATTCAACAACTACACTGAGGGCCAAATTATCAAAGTTTGGGGCAAAAGACCAGAGACCCAGCTCACCACGTCTGTAATTACAGAGGTCTGTAATTGCTCACTCAGACAGAAACCACCATGTACCGGCCCAGGAAGAGGGTGACCACATCTTTCCTCTCTTAACCTTGTGGCCCCAATTTCATTCTTCTTCCTTTTGGGTCTCCTTTCGATGTGTGAAGCAGTGCTTGTTTATTTGTCTTCAGTGTGGTCTCACAAGAAACGGGGGATTGGGAGAAGCCGCCAGAAAGCGAAACGTGAAGTCCTGTTGAGTCAGCCTCCCACGGTGGTGAGGGAGGGAAGCAGGCAGTAGGAGGATGAGAAGCTGAAAACCAGCGAGGCGTTAAAATAGTGCACAGCTGCCCGGTTCCCAAATATAATAGGAAATACAGGTCTTCATGATAAATTTAAGGACCAAGAGAAATAACTATGTAATTCTATGTTCGTGGGTTTTTCCTCTCATGTTTCATGATTTAATTTTTTTCTTACTTTCCTTCATTTTTAAATTCTACTAGTATTTTAATGTAAACCAAGTCAATTCATTTTGAAAGTAGTGCAGGCAATGGTTACAACTATGCTAATTGATTTAATACTCCCCACAACCCCTACTGTATTTATTTTTGAACCAAAGATCCCCACAGGTAAAGTGTTTCTTCCATAGGTCTATTATGGGTTTTCCCCTCTCTAGTTTCATGAATAACTATAGTAAAAAAAATAAGAGTAAGCGGTTATTTCTTATTTTCACCAAATATGGGTCATACAGGGGCATCACATATATTTTTCTAAACCTTGCCACAACTCTGTGAGAGGCAGTTACTACTTCCGTTTAGTTTTATAATGAAACAATGGGGAAGGAATGGTAGGTGTTGGGACCTGTAAATAGTACAATATATGTGAGGAAGCTGAGGCCATAATGAACTCTACAAGGGACAGGTTCATCCAAATTCCCTAAGGGAAGGAAAGTGTAAATCTCACAACTCAATTCCGTGAAGAATCACTATTCGAAGACCTTCTGACCCAGGAATTCCCCTGCTGGTATGTATGTGTGAAATTCTAAGATTGTAAGAATTCTAAGGTTGTATGTACAACCTTGCATGTAGCAGCCTCACTTGTGTTGAAAAAAAATTAGGGATTAACCTAAAATATTCACCAACCCATAATGGTCAAATAAATTATGGTTTATCTACACATGGAACACTATGAAACTTAAAATTAAATAGGTACACTATTGAGGGGAGGAGGTCAAGATGGCAGAGTAGGAGGACACTGAGCTCACCTCCCCCCATGAACACATCAAAATATTATACATCTACATATGGAGCAATTCTCATTGAAAACAAACTAGAGACTGTCATAGGGACTCATACAATCAAGGCTGCAAATAAAGATCCAAATGAAGTTAGGTAGGAAGAGAAGAGAAGCAATCATCAGGACCTGTACCCCTAGAAGGGGACACAGACAAGGAAGGGGACTATACCAGCTTGGAGATCTTCCCTGGAGAGTTAGCTGTTCAAACCACATGCTGGGCACCCCAGCCCTGGGGTCTGATGCTGGGAAGAAAAGTCCCCTTAGCTGGTTTGAAAACCAGATGGACTAAAAGAATAGCCGTAAGAAACCTAGACTCTGCTCGTGAAGAGCACATACATGCTTGCTTTCTCCTGGGAACAAGGCAGAGGAAGCAGAATTAAACTGGACTCTGGCTGGTTTCCATGACTACCTGTGTGTATCTCAGCCCATGCTGAGTGTCCACTCCAGCCCCTATGGCTCCAGTGCTGCTCTACACTAGGGCAAAGGCTGCCAGGGCCAAGGAGGGTGCACAGATGGGTGGATGGAGCCAGCTCAGACCTTGCACAGCATCTGAACAGAGTGAGGGTGGTCATTACTGGGATTCATGGGGGCGGCAGATCGGAAGCAGTCTGGATCTCAAACTGATGTGCCAAGACTGTCTCACCATGCACACCAGCCCGCAATGGGTGCCCATTTTGGCCCCTCTTGTTCAAGCGCTGCTCCCCTCTGGGTTGAAAGTGCTATTGCTGGGAGGGGGGAGAGTGCCCATCTAGAAGGAACAGAACCTGCTTGGACCCAACCCTCAGGGTTTCTGCTCCATAACATTGAGATGTGAACCTACCTCAATAGGGCAGTGATAGCCACTGAGCATAGGAGAAGCCGTGGCTCACAGGTGTTTCCAGCTCTAGCCCTCCATCTCCAGCCCCACCTCCCCCCAAGGTGATAGCTGCCAGCTCACCCTAGGAAGACATGAGCCCTGCTCATGTCAGATCCAGCTCTCCCACCAAAGCCACTGGGCACACGTAGACTGCATAGGGATGCTCCCACACAAGGACATCCCTTCAAAACGAGGATAAGTAACTGTTTCGCCTAACTTCATAGAGACAAAGAAAGTTAAGCAAATGAGAAGACAGGAATTTTTTCCAAACAAAAGAATAAGGAAAAAACCCTGAAAAAACAACTAATGAAACAGAGATAAACAGCTAAAAGCATTAGTAATAAGAATGCTAACTGAACTACAGAAAAGAATTGATGAACACAGTGAGAATTTTAACAAGGAACTAAAAAAATGTTTTTTAAGAAACAGAACTGAAGAGTACAATGACAGAAATGAAAAAAAAACACACTAGAAGGAATTAATAGCAGACTAGGTGATACAAAAGAACACATAAGTGACCTGGAAGATAGAATAATAGAAATCACTCATTCTGAACAGCAAAAAGAAAAACAAAAAATGAGAACAGTTTAGGGGCTCTCAGAGACAACAATAACAGTGCTAACATTCACATTATAGGGATCCCAGAAGGAGAAGAGAAGGGAGTTGAAAATGTATTTGATGAAATTATGAATGAAAATGTCCCAAACCTGAAAAAGGTAACAGATACCCAGGTACAGGAAGCATGAAGAGTCCATCCACAGACGAATGGATAAAGAAGATATGGTACACATATATAATGGAATATTTCTCAGCCATAAAAAAAGAATGAAATTTTGCTATTTGCAACAACACGGATGGACCTGGAGGGAATTATGCTTAGTGAAATAATGCAGCCAGAGAAAGATAAATACTATATGTCATCACTTAAATGTGGAATCTATAAAATATACTAATAATTATAACAAAATAGAAATAGACTCAAAGATAAAGCAAAAAAACTAGTGGTTACCAGTGGGGAAAGGAGAGGAGGGGTGGAAAGATAGGGTTAGGGTATTAAGAGGTACAAACTACTATGTATAAAATAAATAATGCAACAAGGATATATTGTATAGCACAGGGCATATAGCCAATATTTATAATAACTTTAAATGGTGTATAATCTATAAAAATATTGAATTACTATGTTGTATACCTGAAATATAATATTGTAAGTTAACGATACTTCAGTAAAAAATAAACAAAATTAAATAAGTACATGTTTATAAGTTAATGTGGAAAATCTCTAAGGTATATTAAGCCAAAAAAAGCAAAGAACAGAACAATGTACAAAACATGATCTCTGTGATATGATGATAATACTTTTTATAATACAGATAATATTTAACATAATATGAGGGGTTATTTTGGTATCTTTTTATAATATCTACAATTATACATAACTGATTTTATATACACACACATACTTATGAAAGATTGCCAAAAACAAAAAGCCTCTAACAGTGGTTTTGAATGGAAAGAAGGTTGAAATATAGGGAAGTTTATTTTATAACTTTTGGGGTGATTTGAATTTTTTATATGCATATAGTATTTTTATATTAAGAAAATTAATTTTTTCATGGGTGTGGGATTATGGATTATTCCTCAGTTTGTCATACTTCTCTGTATTAAGTGTGCAAAAAATAAATATTCTATTCTGAAATGCCCTTCTCCTCTACAAAACATCTAAATACTCACTAAATTAGATCTCACATACTTTGGAAAGCATTACAGAGCTCACAAAACAGTAAGGGATGTCCTCCATGAACCATAACACCAAAAACAAAAATCCTCACAAAACACAAAGCAGTTCAAAAAACTTTGAGCTAAATCTGGAGTGGAAAATCCACACAGAAACCATGGCTTCCCTGGAGGTGTGCTCAATCCAGAAACCTCGAAATTTGTTGGTTACCAGCCCCTCCGTGGAAAAGAATTTAGTTCTGACAAGTCCAGGAGTAAAACCTGAGATGTTACACATTAAGACAGGTATCCAAAATAACTATATTGATGGAAGGGGGTACAGGAAAACTTGCATGCTGGGCAAATGAAGCAAAAAGAAAGGCAGGCTGTGTTTGTTGGACTTAGGTGGGGAAAGTAATATTGTCTTCCCTAATAATTTGTAACCCTAGCCCTTCTCTCACCCAGTCCTGAAATTTGAATTATTCCACACTCTCATACTGTGAAATCTACATCCAAGAGACAAAATTTTAAAGTTTTGTTTCCAGATTAGTACCCTAGTATTGGCAGAAACAAAGGTTAATCAACTCAATGCAGGCTTTGAAGATTCCCAGAATGAAAGTTCCAACAAATAGCTCATAATTAAATCTAGGAAATATGAGGAAACACAATAATCAAGAGTCAGAAACTACAGACTGCAGAATAAGGTACACACGGAGTATGGACACTGAAAATATAAGAAACAATGTACAAAATAAGTATGGTTATAGTGTTCAAAGAAATAATGGGAAATGCAGAAAATATTATAAGGAAATGAGACAATCAAAAGTGATCAGGACTATATTTAAAGGGATACAAAATATAATCACTGAAATTTAAAATTCATCTTATATGTTTAAATGATAAAGCACAGCTACTGACAACATCAGCAAACTATAAAAGCAAAATGAAGAGATTACTCATAATACAACTCAGAATTGAAGAAAGTGAAACTATGAAAGAGAGGTTAGGTGAAACCAATGACCAAAGAGAAGTCCTAAGAGCTTTTGATTGGAAATCTACACAGAATAAAGAGACGTGGGCAAAACCAATATTCTGATGCTGCAAATTCTTCAGAATTGATCAAAACAAACCAGTTTTCAGATATAAGAAGCACAATGAATTTTAAAAACCTACTTTCAGTCACAGCATAGTAAACTGCAAAATATGAAAGCAAATGAGAAGATCTCACACCACCTGGAACTTTTCACTATCAACGATGGAAGCTAATCACACTGGATGACCGACCTCTTTACTCTGTGGTATATCTACAAGGAAGATGAAACCACAGCCCCTACCTCATTGTCTAGTCCATCAGATCCCTCCAACACCCCCTCTGCCACCTCTAAATCTCTCCAATCTTGCCTGTGCCTTTCTATTTTCCAATTCTGTCCTTTTATCATACCATAGACATGATGTAGAGTCATTTTCTGTTTATTTCACAGCTTATGCAGATTGCCCCTGGTTGCCCCTCTACTCCTTGGATTTTTGTCATGAATCCAGTAATTTCCACAGTCTTTGAAAACCTAAATTTCTTTCAGGAGTTTTTGCTAAATCCTAAGTATTTACCTTCAGAGCTCTTATCTCTTGCTTCCTGTGTATTACTTTTATGTCTTTTGTCAACTTATAGACTGCCTGCCCCCATTCAATTTCCCCCAAAATAATCACTTTCTTAAAAAATAATGAAAATTAGCCTTAGTACTACAATTTTTTATGCAGTAGAAAGAATTGGAGAAGTTTTGATTTGTACTTGGTCAGAAGTCACCTTCCAACAGAAGAAGTCAGATAGCCTGAATTGGCACTAACTGGTTCTGGGTGAGGAAAGGTTGAAGTGAAAGCAGGGACCATGAATACATTACATAATGAAACTATGGAGAGCAACATAGTAGCGTCAGACCTGGAAATGCTGTCCCCTGGTGTGTGTGCCCTGGCCCTTTCCTGAAAACAGAAGGAATTAAACACAGAGGAATTATACAGACATAAACTAGACAAATAAAAGAATTACTAAAGTTCCTAGAAGCTATATTCTTTGGTCCCAAGTATAAAACTGTAATAGGGAAGAACAAATCTGACTCCATGAAACATCTGTTTATTTTGCTTTAACCTTTGTATTCTATTGCTTTTGCTACAAGTTAATTATTAAAGGGATGTTGCCTATACCTTAAGGTATACATGATGGTCCATCTCCCGAAACCCTTCCTCCCATGCCTGAGCACTAAGTGTCCATCGACAGATGAATGGATAAAGAAGATGTGGCATATATATACAATGGAATATTACTCAGCCATAAAAAAGAAACGAAACTGAGTTATTTGTAGTGAGGTGGATGGACCTAGAGTCTGTCATACAGAGTGAAGTAAGTCACAAAGAGAAAAACAAATACCGTACACTAACACATATATATAGAATCTGAAAAAAAAATGGTTCTGATGAACCTAGGGGCAGGACAGGAATAAAGATGCAGACGCAGAGAATGGACTTGAGGACACGGAGAGGGGGAAGGGTAAGCTGGGATGAAGTGAGAGAGTGGCATGGACTTAAATATACTACCAAATGTAAAACAGATAGCTAGTGGGAAGCAGCCGCATAGCACAGGGAGATCAGCTCGGTGCTTTGTGACCACCTAGAGGGGTGGGATAGGGAGGGTGGGAGGGAGAC
>NC_041222.1:72655687-72673336 GCF_002837175.3 Physeter macrocephalus
GACCTGCGCGTCCGGAGCCTGTGCTCCGCAACGGGAGAGGCCGCAGCGGGGGGAGGCCCGCATACCACAAAAAAAAAAAAAAAAAAAAATACCTTTGTTTAAGCTCACAGGAAACATTCTGACAAGGTCCACCTATGAATGGCTGCAGGAAGGAAGAAATTAGAAGCAGGAAATATTTGCAACAACTTAATGCCTTTTTTACTTTACCTCCTCACCCCCTATAAAAGAAACTAGCATCCAAACCCCAGCAAGATGGCTCTTTGGGACACTAGTCCACCGTCTTCTCCGTCTGCTGGCTTTCTGAATAAAGTCTTTATTCCTTGCCCCAATAACTCATCTTTCTATTTATTGGCCTGTTATGTGGCAAGCAGTACAAGCTTGGACTCGGTAACAAATCTCCTGCTTTCCAGAAGGCAGGGTGGTGCAGGAATAATGACAAGTTTAATTTATAAACTCTGCTGGTTACTTGCTATGTGAGATCCTCATACTATTCTTCAACTTCTCTGAACTCAGTTTTCTCATCTGTAAAACTGTGTATGGGGAGATGTTCCCGAAGAGAAGTGATATAAGATATAAAAAATATCAGACATGTTCTATCCCTGGCAAACTGATAATCAACCTTCACTCATTCTCCAATGTTTCTCTGCCAATCGTTGTAAGTTTGTCACCCCAATCTGCTACCTTATCAGTTCCTCATGTTTAGCTTTATTTCCTGGACCCTGATATTCTTTAGAGATTTGTTTTCTTACCTGAGTACTCTGAATGCAAGTAATTAATGCTTGAAGTGACAGTGTCCTTTATGTGATACCAGACAGCAGATTTTGAAAAGATTTAGCAAAATGAATATTGCATTAAATTGGCTAAAAATTCTGTTGAAATCAGTAAAGGGTGGAATCTATATTGTACAGAACAAAATAGGATGAAAGAAAGTAAAGTTATCTAGAACCTAAAAGAGTAAAGAGATGATGGGGGGGACACCCATTATATCCCTCTATTCAACCTATGTCTCCTGTGCTTTGCCAAGACGCAGGCAGTTAGGAATATTATCTAGCTCCCCATAGAGAAGATGATGGATCTGAAGAACTAATCTCAGAGACGTGACCTCTGACCAAGTATTATCAGAGGAGAAGACTAACTAGCACAAGATTGATAATCAAACATATAGTCGAGGATATTTCCTCTTGATTTAATAGGAAAAAATATCCAAAATAGATAGGACTCACTGGGTTGTATCTATAATAACAAAGAAGTATGATCCCAAAAATATAGTTTTTGTCAGTCAAATAGACCAGTTATGCTGAAGTAACAACTCCCAAATCTGATATCTGTCCTTGCTCATAAGACAAGGACAGTGAAGACTATTTGGGTGAGCGGAGGACTCTGCCTCTCCCCTAGGGACTCTGGCTGACAAAGTTTCCATCAACCATTAGGTGATTTGCACACACCTTTACAGCCTGTGCAAATGGAAAAATGTTTAGTGCATTCATCTTCACATATTATTCACCTGGATATTTGCTAATTTCATGACTTAAAATAAAACGTGCTGTTGTTATCTTTTTTAACGTAACATACCACACGTCACATCCACTCACTTTTTCTTGACCAAAGCAAATTACATGAGCATGCCTACATTAAAAAGGGACAGAGACTAACAATCCTATTAAGTGCCTAGAAAAAGTGGTGATGCAGGATATTTATGAAAGCCCTCTGACTGCCATGTAATCTCATAAAATTACAAATGTAATATAATGTATAAGCTACTAAGGAAAAAAACATTCTACTTGGAAATAAATAAAAATAGAGTTACATGAGAAATTATGGGAGAGAAGGGCATATTTCAAGAATTGCCTAAGCAACCATACTGATCTTCAAATATGGAAGAAAAAGAAAGATATTATCAGATATGTCTTTGGATAGTTAGGAAATATGCCCTTTCACCAAAATTTTCTTAAGGAAATACCTCCAGGTATTGAAAGCTGAATTTCAGAAAGAAGTTTTGAATAGGGATATTGTTGATTAAAATGGGTGCTGACAGATCCATTTATTGATGAGGTCAGTAAATGAGAACACTCAGAGCAATACCTGCAGCTGGTTAGAATTATCTAAGTGTTGAAACAAACATACTACATGAAATACACAATATAAAAACTCACAGCAATGTTTTCATGGTTCTAATTAGATTAATAGGATGGTGGAGGACTGAAAAGACAAAAGCATAAATACAGCACTTCTCTAATATAATCAGATCCGCAGTTATTATGGGCTATTTGAGTTATATAAAAGATTAATAGCAGCTAAAGAAGTTTTAAGATAAGCAACACTATTCATATATATATGTGTGTGTATATATATATATATACACACATATATATATGCTACAAATTGATTTACTTTTTAAATTTAAAACATTCATGATTAACCCAATAAAAGATAAAAAACTGAATAAAACTGGGTGCCCATACCTTTTATACAAATAAAAGGAGAGATACAAAAGTTGAAAAGCAGGACATAGAATCACGTGTATGATTCCAAAAATAAAGTAACATATCGAACTTTTTCCATACGCAAATGACATGCTTAAAGTAAAATTCAAAAGTTAGAATACAACAGTGGATAAAACTATCTGCTTGATATTAATATTGTCACCATTCTTCTCATATTTAAGTGGATAAAATTTATGGGAAATATTTAAAATGAAATAAGAAAGTAGATTTTAATGATGAAAGGCATAGACATAACTATAATGAATTTATTTATATCCAACAAATAGCAAGGCATTCCAATATATAAAGAAAAAATTCCATTGCAAATACTAGGAATAATAGAAAAACACAATGGTAGTGATGTTTTAATTCACTGTTACTATTATATGGCAGTTAAAATAAATTAAAGATACAGGAAATCAGTAATACATAAAATGTGGGATTTGGTTCCATTTATATGTTTTTCCTATTTTTATTATTTTCCTTTGTGTCAGCTAATGAGCTTAAGTTAGCATGAGTGTTTTGAGCCATAGCAGAGCTTTCTCAGGCACAGTGACTTAAGACTCAGCTAATAATAGTATTGGCACCCTTATTGTGCATGGCAGAAATCTCTGAAGCCACAAGTCTTTTAAAAATTATCTCAAAATTCGAAACATATGTTCTTGGATATGCCTGCTCAAATAATTTCAGCATCAATTAATCAACATTCTACTCCTCTCCCTGTTCACGTGTTAATTAACCAAGTGGCTTATATCCATTATTCTTTCTGATTTTTATAATTTGTTTACTACATTATTTGGTTATGGTCTTGGACTGAACTGATTTCTTAGAAAAGATTTTCTAAAAGCATGAAAAGGTAGCATTCTATACTTCTGAGAAGATGACAAGTTCATTCTCAGGAAAACTGGAGAGCCAAAAGGCATTAATGTATTGATTGATGTCCCATTGTCTTAAATAGCATTGTTGTTTTGTGATGAAAAAGCCAAATACTATATTTGATCTCAGTAAATTCGCTCTAGTCTAAATATGTTAGATTCAAACTTCTTATGTGTGAAAAAAGGCAACTAATGTACTGTAAATGAATGAATATAAACTAAGTTGTTGGAATTCATAATGAGAGATGAAATTAAGGACTTAATTCTGCCTCTTTGCAGTGAAATGAGTTCTAGTGAGTTGGATTATTTTTCAGTCAAAGTTTTACAAAAGTCAAAATTAGAAAACACAAACTAAACCAAATTATAAATCATGTGCGAAATATAAATGCAAATTTATTTTGAGAAAGTAAACTAATATTTGATTGATTGGAACATGAGCATGGAAGACTGCGATTTTTAATTCCTTAAAGTGTCGTAAGTTGAATGGTAATACATGTTTTTATTTCTGTGAAAATTTGTTTTCATGATGACTAGAAATTGTTAGGCCCAACCGTATCTTAGCAATTGTAAGATCTAATTCCCCGTTTTCCACAAGGACAATAGTAGCCTGGAGAAGTACCTCCTCCAAGACCATACAGCTGGCCCAGAGACTGGAACCTGGGCTTTAGTCCTTTTCTTTCCAGAGATCTAAAGATCATTGTCATCTCTTATTATCTGACTTGTCAAACATATTTGGGGCTAGTAAATTTTATTTTATTATTTATTTATTTTTAATTCCTGTATTCTTTTATTTAACATCTTTATTGGAGTATAATTGCTTTAAATGGTGTGTTAATTTCTGCTTTATAACAAAGTGAATCAGCTATACATATACATATATCCCCATATCTCTTCCCTCTTGCGTCTCCCTCCCACCTTCCCTATCCCACCCCTAGGTTCTTCAGAACCAATTTTTTTTTAAGCTTCCATATATATGCAAATCGAAACTACAATGAGGTATCACCTCACACCAGTCAGAATGGCCATGATCAAAAAATCTACTGGATTTTTTAAATGCTGGAGAAGGTTTGGAGAAAAGGGAACCCTCTTGCACTGTTGGTGAGAATGTAAATTGATACAGCCACCGTGGAGAACAGTATGGAGGCTCCTTAAAAAACTAAAAATAAACTACCATATGACCCAGCAATCCCACTACTGGGCATATACCCTGAGAAAACCATAATTCAAAAAAGAGTCAGGTACCACAGTGCTCATTGCAGCCTGTTTACAAGAGCCAGGACATGGAAGCAATCTAAGTGTCCATCGACAGATGAATGGATAAAGAAGATGTGGCACATATATACAATGGAATATTAGCCATAAGAAGAAACGAAATTGAGTTATTTGTAGTGAGGTGGATGGACCTAGAGTCTGTCATACAGAGTGAAGTAAGTCAGAAAGAGAAAAACAAATACCGTACGCTAACACATATCTATGGAATCTAAAAAAAAATTTTTTAATGGTTCTGATGAACCTAGGGGCAGGACAGGAATAAAGATGCAGATATAGAGGATGGACTTGAGGACATGGGTTGTGGAAAGGGTAAGCTGGGGCTAGTAAATTTTAAAACGACCTTTGGAAATATCAGAACTGTATTTTATCAGAAAAATTCTATGGGGACTATTCATAAAGGAATGGAGACAGGGTGTTAGTGTTGGAACTTCCAAAGACGGAAAAGAGGGCAGGAGGGGAAGAATAAAAGTTTGACCTGGAGAAGCAGACGATGTGATTAACGAAGGGCCAGGCTGGAAGCACTCCTATGAGGATCTATGGAAGAACCACGTAACATCCGGATCAGGACATGACAGGTCTCAAAAGTCAGGAATTCATGAAGGTGCAGCATCTTCAGATGCAGGCAGGAAATGAGGCAGAAGAGAGTGCTGCCTGCCAAACTGCAAAGTGAGTACTGCACAGAAGGAAGCTGCAGGTGTCCCTTGATGGGCGTGGTGGGGCTATGCTCAATGGCCATGCCCTAGAAAGGTATATGAGCCCAAGAGCCAGTAAGGAGTTAGAAGTGACATGACTGTGTGATGATATTTGCATACAAGCAGAATTATTTTATGATTAAGATCACTGAAATGAATAACATATCTGCCCTCAGTGTGGGGAATTTTCTGTCCTGCATTATGTGAATTTGAGAAGAGGCCTGAACAGGTATGTCTGATACTGTGGGTCCATGACAAGGCACTCAGACACAGGTGCTCCCCACACCCAGAGATTTCACTGCTCTGAAGGGTGAGGAAAGTGGTGGAGGAGGGAAAGGATTCCTACTGGCTGATGAAGCCACCTTAAGGAATATCAGTTAACTTAAGCTCCCTGTAAAGTTCCTGGCTTTTACATCTTTTGTTTGTTTTAGGCACAGACTGAGTTTGTGTCTGCTCTCAGTTAAGTGTCGGGAAAAGAGATACACAAGAGATACATATTGAGAGAGATTCATGCAGAGAAACATACAAATAAACACAGAGAAGAGGCCACACAGAGATACAGAGAACCAAAGAGTAAACATACTGAGACAGAGAGAGACAGGCAAAGAGATACACACAAACAGACATAAACACACAGATATGCTACACATACAGAGGGACACAAGAGACATAGAAGAGATACACCGAGATACAAAGCTATGCAGGACAATGAGAGACAAAGAGAAACAGAAAGGGAAACTCAGAGACACACGCAGGCATGAAGACTTAACATGCAGAGACAGAGATATGCATAGAGACAGTAATGCAGGCAACTCACACATAGGGGCACACAGGGAAAGATACAACAGGAAGAGATACAGGCAGGGAGAGTCACACTGAGATCCAAATTTGTGGTTTTTCAACAGTCCATAAAATTGTGCATGCCAGGGCCTCAGTCACACCTGCCTCATCAGAATTGCCAGGGCTGAAGCCAGGAATGCGTTGTTTTAAAAACAGAAATTTCTGTCATGTACCTTTCACTGGAAATCCTTTATGTTAAATCTTCATCACTCCCAAAGTAATGTGCCGATCAGTTGTTCGTCTCAATCTGAAAGAGCCTTACCAATATGCTAGAAATTTTTTATGGTTTTTCAACGATTTAGTTTGTTGCTTCTGCCCAATTTTAGCTTTTTTTTTTTTTTTTTTTTGGTCAAATCGATTTGTAACAACTATTTTCTACTTAGACATTTTATTCTCATTTATTTTAGCTTTGTAATATTTTAGGTTCTCAGGTTTCACCCTTACCTACTTTTATTATTTTTGTTTTCAGTTTTTTAAAATGTTGTAGCATTATATTTATCTTAATTCTTAGGCAAGCTCTTTTTATTCTCAGCTGCGAATTATTAAATTACTTGGAATGCCTTTGATAGCAAGCACTGGAGAAGTCATGTCAAACTGGCTTAAACAGTAAAAACATTCATAGACTCTCATACCTGGAAATCCATAGGTCAGGGAGGTTTTAGGATTTACTTAATTCGATAGCTCTGTCTCCATTCCCCTGTGATTCCTAGAGAGGGAGGAGGGAGTGAGGAAAATTTCTGTGTTCATCTTCAGGCTTCATCTTCAGGCTGGTAATCGGATGGCTACAGTATTCCTAGTGTATCTGCCAATGGCCAGCAAGAGAGAATGCTCTTACAGTTTTTCTTCAAGAAGAAGGGAAAGTTTCCCAGAATCCCCTTTGCAAAATTCCCCTTACATTGATTTCATTGGCCCAAATCTAGTCTTGCGCCCCTTCCTGAACCTATCTCTGCGACCAAGCACTACCGGACACTTTTTATTAAAGGGGTGGGGGCTTAAACCAATCACTGACAGGGGGATGGGATTTTGTTAATTGACTTAGTCTAATTAGAGCTCACACCTGAGCTAGGATCAACCTTCAAAACCATATAGTTGCTACAATTCAGAAGAGGAATAGACATCAGAAGGAAAATTAGCAAGGAAAGGGGTAGGGTACCCAGCCAGCTGCTGGGTAGGCAATCAATAATATCCATTAACTAGCATTATCATCATAGTCACCTTTATTTTTCTACAGGTCTTAACACAAATAAAAATCCCAGGTACTTCACATTTATTCTGATTTTTTTAATTAAAGTGATAGTTCTGACCACCCTCTGTTTTTTTATTTTGTTTCGTTGGGTTTTTTTAACTAGGAAATTGAGAGATCTGGTAAACTCTTGCCTCCTCTGTGAAATCTGCCCTGATTAACCCCCAGGCAGAATTAAGGACAGTCTTCCATGATGTTTCATTTGTCTTTTTGTCAGAGTGTTTATTGATTTATATATTATATTTATAGAGTATGCTAGGCCGGGACTCCATAGGGGTGGGACGAGACATTCATCGTTGAAGTCCCAGGACCCATTAGGGTCCCAGAATATACTAAGGACACAATTAACATTTATTGAGTTAATTTAAATATCAGACAATTGGAATATTTATAGAGCATATTCACTGACATAAAAGATACTGTAAAGGATGATTTCAGCTCATGATGATTCTGAGGAAAACTCACTGCTTTAAGCTACTTAGGGGAAACTGTCCAGATTTTAACAACTTACAATAAAAGCCTACCAAAAAAAAAAGAAAAGAAACTCCTAAAATTGAGAAATAGCTCTACAATACAAGAATGCTATGCTGGGGAAGGAATGTGTTGTTATAGTGTATTATACATCCTTAAGTCAATAAATTATGATTTTCAATACTCATAGTTCTCTCAGATGCATTTTTTTTTAACTTTTCATTAAAACACCTAAGAAAAAAATTCAGAACATCAATAGGACAATGGAAGATGACTCTGATAACAGGCCTATCAACTTACAACCAAGCGCCAAAAAGTTATTTAACCTATATATATATATAAATTATATTTATAATTATATATTTATATATGTATATGTAATATTGCATTGTTTCGTATAGAAACATAGGTATAAAATATAAAGTGGAATGGTTAGAAAACAATAACTTGTGTATAAACAAAGCCTGAGAATCACCATTTACCTGTCACAATTATACAATTAGAGTTTAAGACTAGTTTTGTAAAACAAAATTTTAAATAATTCAAATAAGATTCAAATAGGACTATAAATAGACTACAACTATCCTATGGTAGATACTGTGGATGGGTGAGCTTCCTTTCTATCCCACCTTCCTTCTACAGGACCTTCCTACACAGAGCCTAGAGGCCATTTCCAGACTCCTTCACAGCTAAGATTTGGGATAAAAATTATCTCTTACCAATCAAACAAGAGCATCGAAATTTTGGAAAGTGGAAGGGAACCAGAGGTTCTCTCTGGCCTCTTTTTCTATTTTAGCTACCGGCAAATAGGGCTGTAGAGACAAAGGCTTTCCTGCATCAGCACCCCAGCATCCAGTCTCCAGTTTCCCAGGTGATGTTGTGGTGGCAACAGCAGCTGGGGCAACAGTAGGCTCCTCGTTCCAGCTTCCTACAACCTTGGATATCAGGTCAAGCACCATATTCTCCAACTTGCTATTTCCAAGGTGATTTCAGAGATAGCAGGTCTTTGGATGGGTCAGTTCTCCAGTGTTCAGAAAATCATTCCCAGAGTCCCAGGTGAGAGTTTGCTTCTCTAGAAATTCTAACAAATTTTTATATCAAAAGCTGTCTTACTTTTTATATTCTATATGAAATGTTGACAGAATATACCTATCAGAAGCAAGAAAAGGTTAGAGCAAAGAAAATGTGGGAAATACGATAAAACAAGAATGCATAGCATCAGAAAATATTACATGAAATAACAGAAAGAAGATCAAATATAGGAATGATGGTAATCAATAAAATATCTAAGTTATTCCCTCCTTTAATAATGAAACACACTCCTATAATGTGTCAAATCAATTTATAAATGTTGATGATTGTAAGAAACCTATCTATAGCTGTGGAACAAAAATGTCAAGTGTAGAATGATAAGCAAAAATATCCTTGATAAAAAGAGAAGAAAGATAAGCTTCTTTGCTTTCATTCTCATAGTGGTTGCAGTGTTGATAGCCAAGAAAATGGAATTCTATTTTAAAAGCATTAAATAGAAAAAATAATATTATATATTCAATGGAAATATGAGTCATGAACATTTGTGATCCAAATAACATTGATTCTAAAAACTGAGGGTCAGTCATGTTTTGCGAAAATTCAATTCCTTAAAACTCTACAATACCATGCTAAATAATTCAAAAATTGTCATAAGATGAAAAGTTTCAATATGAATTAATTATGTACAAAGTCAGTCTCCTCTCTAACATTTCGCTTAATACAAGCATTCCTAACCATTGACTCAACTTTGTTAATTCAAAATGTTCAAATATAATGCAGAATGAAAATCTTAAGCCTTGAATAAATGTAGCATTTCATGAAGTAGATGAAAATAATGTTGACAATGTTTATTTTAGACTATATTATATTTTGATATCTCATAAATGCTCTATGAGAAATTCTGATTGATTTTATAATCAGTCAACAAAAATTAAAAAGAAAAACACTGGGAAACAATTTTAACTGCTTATTTCTGAATTTTAATTCTTACATTAGTCTTTATATTTTTATATCTTTTCCAAAGTTTACATGGTATTTTTATTACTTTTGTATCAAGAATTTGTTTTAAAGACCACAAAGGTTTAAAATTTCACACAACATTATGCATCATAGTGACCTTAGTAACAATATTTTTAGCATTCTTTGAATAATTTAAAAAATACAGATATTTTTCTGTTATATCCTTATTGTCTTCACTGCTTAATATATTCCAACTGTTCTCACATGCCTTTAGGACATCATTTCTATGCCTTTTTCCTCAGAGAAGGAAGGATGAAGTAGGTCAGTGGTGTCTATAAATATAATTTAAATAATATAATTCTGCACCTCCATTTCTCCTCCACCCTTTTAGTTGCCATTCTGCCAGGTTGCAAGATAAAAAAAATACATTTCATAAAATTAAATTCCCCATTGACCACCCAAACAATTCAGATGGAATGTTTAATATCTATCCCCTCTCTACCTTCTAACCAGACAATGATTTTTCTGTGACACTGAGTTTATATTCTCTCAACAAGATCCATGCTGCTGTATCCCAATGTCCTGGGAGTCATTAAAGACTCTTGAAAAATTCAACACTCTCCTTGTAATTATCACCCACAGGCCATGCATGCTAACAGCTCTCCCTCTCTCAGAAACCCTAGTCTAAGTATCACTATTGAGAACAAACAGTACAATGTAATAATTATTTAGATTCAAGTTTGTCTCACACTAGCTTGGCATTTAAAATTTTTCATTACTGATGGTAGTAAATGGGCTGTATTTAGGGGTAATTAATATTTATGTGTGGAACGGGGAGAACAGGAATAGGCTAATCCTTGGAGGACTTACACAGTGAAGAATCTTGCCTGGTTTAGGGTTGCAAATGTGTTGAGCCAAAAAGTTCCCAGGTGTAAATAGGATTTAACTAATCCCTAAATCAAAATACTTGGGTACTGTTCAAATCATAATCAGAATTCACTTGGATGTAATCAAATGCGGTAAGTATAGAAGTTATCAAGTAGGCAGATCCGAACTTCTACCTCTATTGGTACCTCAGCCATCCAGCATGAGTTGAGAGAGCCAGATTCTGTTGACTAGTCCAGGCATACTTGGGAGCAGAGGCATGTAGCATGACTGAAATCTCAAAGGAGTACAGACTACTTTGATATCATCTTGGTATAACTGATGTGTCACTATCAGTTACTATTTTTCGGGGAATTTGGTACATGCCCTTTCAACCTGCGGAACATAATGCCTAAAACAAAGTTCTCCAAAACAGCTTTTCACCAGAGTTCCAAAAGGATCCTTCAGCCCAGCTACCTCCAGTTAGTTCTCTCCTCTACAATCTACATTAGGCACTCCACAAAATGCAAGCACCTCTGATTTCTTCTCTTCATTCTACTTGGTACATCTTTCTTCATGCTCTTCCCAACTCTGAATCTCCTTTATGTCCCTCACTCTACTTGTATTCTCCAGAACTGCAACTGACTATAAACTCCCCTCCTGTGCCATATCAGATTACCCACTTCTTTCTTCTACTTTCCTGGGAATAGTACACTTCCCCACTCCTTTGATGTTGGGCTTGGCCAAGGGACTTGCTTTGGCCGATGGGATGTTAGTTGTCAGTGATCACCCAGCAGAAACTCAACATACGCACTTCTGTTATTGTCAGAAGAACACACCTGGGCTAGCCCAGTGGCCCCAGTGGGAGGATGACAGGCATGCAATACAAAGATGCCCTGGATGAGTCGACTGAACCAGGCCCAGCCTAGATCAGCCAACTCCATCTACCACAGACACATAAGTTAAATAAATGCTTATAGACTCTAAGATTTTGAAGTCCTTTGTTATGCAGCAATAGCTAATTGATATACCTTTCCTGAGCTCTTCCTTTACCATCTGGCCTTAAGTGACACCTGCTTCTTTCCTCAAGGGACTGATCATTTTCCTTTGACTTATGTGCTGCAGGGCAAAAAGTTTCATCTGGGGTTCTTCCTGAAGTCCTGTGTCAATTCTAGATAATATATTTTTTTCCACCCTCTTGCAAAAGCTCTTCTTCCCTCAAGTCTCATGATTTGTATTCTGCGCCTTGCCTTAAACACCATTTACTGCTGCAATTTACAAACCAGCTCACTCTCCGCTACTCATTATAGCATTTGGCCCGTGTTTTAGTCTTTGTTTCTATCTCAACTCCCTACCATTGTCCTAGGTGACTTTGCCATCAGAATGGATGGTCCATCTGAGCTCCTGACTTTTAATATCTTAAGCTCATCATCTTTATTGTCTAAAACAAAACAGACACACAATGAATGTGAGTTCTTTTCTTTTTCCCTCTCAAGGACCTTTCTTTTTACTTTACTTCAGCTACCCAATCCTTGATCCTTAACCCTGTTATCTAGATTCCTAATATGAACTTCTCTGCTTCCAGATCCCTCATTTCTTTACTACCAGTGGTGCCTGCTCTTCAGCTTTATCAAGAGCTCCTGTCTCTACATGTTCTCCTTTATCCACTACTATCAGGCTTCTATAACAGTTGCTTCCCTGCCCAGCCCAGAACAAATGTTTCATCACCGCAACTATCTCTGAATGAAATCTACTTTCCTCCTTTTCCTTTCAATTATACCCATTCCACCTTTCAGATCCCCATCTCTAAACCTGGATTAATGCACACATCCCTTCCTCCAGGAAAGTGTTGGTAGAAATCACACACACCCAAAGATCTTTTCAAGGAAACCATTTCTAACCTCTTCTGGGCCCTTAAACCCTTAAGCATTTCTGAATCTTTCTCACGCTCTTAAGTCCCTTTATCACCCCTGTTCTTCCTCAGTTTCAGAGATGACTTTACTACCTGCTTCATAGAAAAATCTAGCACATCTGTCAGGAGCTTTCTCACCTTCCCTTCCATCCCCTAGTCACCAATCTTCCCGTTAAACTATAACCTTCTTAAGAACACAAATGGTGAGGGGAGGAGCTTCAAGATGGCGGAAGAGTAAGACGTGGAGATCACTTTCCTCCCTACAAATACATCAGCAATACATCTACATGTGGAACAGCTCCTACAGAACACTTACTGAATGCTGGCAGAAGACCTCAGACCTCCCAAAAGGCACGAAACTCCCTATGTACCTGGGTAGGGCAAAAGAAAAAACAAAAACCAGAGACAAAAGAATAGGGACGGGCCCTACACCAGTGGGAGGGAGCTGTGAAGGAGGAAAGGTTCCCACACACTAGAAGCCCCTTCGCGGGCGGAGACTGCGGGTGGTGGAGCGGGGGAGCTTCGAAGCCGCGGGGGAGAGCGCAGCAACAGGGGTGCGGAGGGCAAAGCGGAGAGATTCCTACACAGAGGATTGGTGCCGACCAGCACTCACCAGCCCGAGAGGCTTGTCTGCTCACCCGCCGGGAAGGGCGGGGGCTGGGAGCTGAGGCTCGGGTTTCCCACGGATCGCAGGGAGGGAACTGGGGTTGGCGGCGTGAACACAGCCTGAAGGGGGCTAGTGCACCACGGCTGGCGGGGGGGAGTCCGGGAAAAAGTCTGGAGCTGCCGAAGAGGCAAGAGACTTTTCTTGCCTCTGTTTCCTGGTGCGCGAGGAGAGGGGATTAAGCTCGCCGCTTAAAGGAGCTCCAGAGACGGGCGCGAGCCGCGGCTATCAGCGCAGACCCCAGAGACGGACATGAGACGCTAAGGCCGCTGCTGCAGCCACCAAGAAACCTGTGTGCGAGCACAGGTCACTCTCCACACCTCCCCTCCCGGGAGCCTGTGCAGCCCGCCACTGCCACAGTCCCGTGATCCAGGGACAGCTTCCCCGGGAGAACGCACGGAGCGCCTCAGGCTGGTGCAACGTCAAGCCGGCCTCTGCCGCTGCAGGCTCGCCCTGCATCCATACCCCTCCCTCCCCCACCCCCGGCCTAAGTGAGCCAGAGCCCCCGAATCAGCTGCTTTTTTAGCCCGGTCCTGTCTCAGCGAAGAACAGACACCCTCAGGCGACCTACACGCAGAGGCGGGTCCAAATCCAAAGCTGAAGCCCAGGAGCTCTGCGAACAAAGAAGAGAAAGGGAAATCTCTCCCAGCAGCCTCCGGAGCAGCGGATTAAATCTCCACAATCAACTTGATGTACCCTGCATCTGTGGAATACCTGAATAGACAATGAATCATCCCCAATTGAGGAGGTGAACTTTGGGAGCAACGATACATATATATTTTTCCCTTTTCCTCTTTTTGTGAGTATGTATGTGTATGCTTCTGTGTGTGATTTTCTCTGTATAGCTTTGCTTTTACCATCTGTCCTAGGATTCTGTCTGTCCGTTTTTCTTTTATTATTACTTAAAAAATTTTTTCTTAATAATTATTTATTTTAATAGCTATATTTTATTTTATTTTATTTTACTTTATTTTATTTTATCTTCTTTCTTTTTTTCCTCCCTTTTATTCTGAGCTCTGTGGAGGACAGGCTCTTGGTGCTCCAGCCAGGCGTTCTCTCGAAGGGATCAATAGCAGAATAACTAAGGCAGGAGAACGGATAAGTGACCTAGAAGATAAAACAGTAGAAATAACAGCAGGGCTGTGCTACTGAGGTGGGAGAGCCACGTTCAGGACACTGGTCCACAAGAGACTACCCAGTTCCATGTAATATCAAACGGCGAAAATCTCCCAGAGATCTCCATCTCAACGCCAAGACCCAGCTCAACTCAACGATCAGCAAGCTACAGTGCTGGACACCCTATGCCAAACAACTAGCAAGACAGGAACACAATCCCATCCATTAGCACAAAGGCTGCCTAAAATCATAATAAGGCCACAGACACCTCAAAACACACCACCAGATGTGGACCTGCCCACCAGAGAGACAAGACAGTCTCAGAGACCACTGGGACAACATTAAACACACAAACATTCAAATTATAGGGGTCCCAGAGAAGAAGAGAAAAAGAAAGGGACAGAGAAAATAGTTGAAGAGATTACAGTTGAAAACTTCCCTAATATGGGAAAGGAAATAGTCAATCAACTCTAGGAAGCACAGAGAGACCCACACAGGATAAATCCAAGGAGAAACATATTAATCAAACTATCAAAAATTAAATACAAAGAATAAATATTAAAAGAAAACACACTGAACCAACCTTAACCACTGAGGACAGACACCAAAAACAACGGAAACTACGAACCTGCAGCCTGCAAATGGGAGACCCCAAACACAGTAAGTTAAGCAAAATGAGAAGACAAAGAAACACACAGCAGATGAAGGAGCAAGGCAAAAACCCACCAGACCTAACAAATGAAGAGGAAATAGGCAGTCTACCTGAAAAAGAATTCAGAATAAAGGGGTTTGCTTATTGATTTGCCTCAGGTTTAATTTTTAAATTCCCCCTGGTACCTTTTGATCATTGCAGGTTGTGTTGTTTTAACAAACTGTTGAGTCTCATAGACCCTTGAGGGACAAAACATTGCTAAAATCTATATTTTAGATACAGGATAAATCCAAGGAGAAGCACGCCAAGATACTTATTAATCAAATTATCAAAAATTAAATACAAAGAAAAAATATTAAAAGCACAAAGGTAAAAACAACAAATAACATACAAGAAAATCCACATAAGGTTAACAGCTGATCTTTCAGAAGAAACTGCAAGCCAGAAGGGAGTGGCAGGACATATTTCAAGTGATGAAGGAGAAAAACCTACAACCAAGGTTACTCTACCCAGCAAGGATCTCATTAAGATTTGACAGAGAAATTAAAACCTTTACAGACAAGCAAAAGCTAACAGAATTCAGCACCACCAAACCAGCTTTACAACAAATGCTAAAGGAACTTCCCTAGGCAGGAAACACAAGAGAAGGTAAAGACCTATAATGATAAACCCAAAACAATTAAGAAAATGGTAATAGGAACATACATATCAATAATTACCTTAAATGTAAATGGATTAAATGCTCCAACCGAAAGACATAGATTGGCTGAATGGATACAAAAACAAGACCCGTACATATTCTGTCTACAAGAGACTCACTTCAGACCTAGGGACACACAAAGACTGAAAGTGAGGGGATGGAAAAAGATATTCCATGCAAATGGAAATCAAAAGAAAGCTGGAGTAGCAATTCTCATATCAGACAAAATAGACTTTAAAACAAAGACTATCACAAGAGACAAAGAAGTACACTACATAATGATCAAGGTTATCAATCCAAAAAAAATGTATAACAACAGTAAATATTTATGCACACAACACAGGAGAACCTCAATACATAAGGCAAATGCTAACAGCCATAAAAGGGGAAATCAACAGTAACACAATCATAGTAGGGGATTAACACCCCACTTTCACCAATGGACAGATCATCCAAAATGAAAATAAATAAGGAAACACAAGCTTTGAATGATACATTAAACAAGATGGAATTAATTGATGTTTATAGGACAATCCATCCAAAAACAACAGAATACACATTCTTCTCAAGTGCTCATGGAATATTCTCCAGGATAGATCATATCTTGGGTCACAAATCAAGCCTTGGTAAATTTAAGAAAATTGAAATCGTATCAAGTACCTTGTCCGACCACAAGGCCATGAGACTAGATATCAATTACAGGAAAAAAACTGTAAAAAAAATACAAATACATGGAGGCTAAACAATATGCTACTAAATAACCAAGAGATCACTGAATAAATCAAAGAGGAAATAAAAAAATACCTAGAATAAAACTAAAAGCTGGTTCTTTGAGAAGATAAAACTGATAAACCATTAGCCAGACTTACCAAGAAAAAAAGGAAGAAGGCTCAAATCAATAGACATAGAAATGAAAAAGGAGAAGTAAAAACTGACACTGCAGAAATACAGAGGATCGTGAGAGATTAGCACAAGCAACTATATGCCAATAAAATGGACAAATTCTTCGAAAAGCACAACCTTCCTAGACTGAACCAGGAAGAAATAGAAAATATGAACAGACCATCCACAAGCACTGAAATTGAGACTGTGATTTAAAATCTTCCAACAAACAAAAGCCCAGGACCAGATGGCTTCACAGGCGAATTCTATCAAACATTTAGAGAAGAGCTAACACCTATCCTTCTCAGACTCTTCCAAAATATAGCAGAAGGAAAAACACTCCCAAACTGATTCTACAAGGCCACGATCACCCTGATACCAAAACCGGACAAAGATGTCACAAAGAAAGAAAACTACAGGCCAATATCACTGATGAACATGTATGCAAAAATCCTCAGCATAATACTAGCAAACAGAATCCACCAGCACATTAAAAGGATCATACACTATGATCAAGTGGGGTTTATCCCAGGAATGCAAGGCTTCTTCAATATACGCAAATTAATCAACGTGATACACCATATTAACAAATTGAAGAAGAAAAACCATATATGACCATATGATCATCTCAATAGATGCAGAGAAAGCTTTTGACAAAATTCCATACCCATTTATGATAAAAACCCTCCAGAAAGTAGGCATAGAGGGAACTTTCCTCAACATAATAAAGGCCATATATGACAAACCCACAACTAACATCGTCCTCAATGGTGAAAAACTGAAACCACTTCCTCTAAAATCAGGAACAAGACAAGGTTGCCCACTCTCACCACTATTACTCAACATAGTTTTTGAAGTTTTAGCCACAGCAATCAGAGAAGAAAAAGAAATAAAAGGAATTCAAATTGGAAAAGAAGTAAAGCTGTCACTCTTTGCAGATGACATGATACTATACATAGAGAATCCTAAAGATGCTACCAGAAAACTACTA
>NC_041222.1:72673992-72674308 GCF_002837175.3 Physeter macrocephalus
AGCTGGAGGAATCAGACTCCCTGACTTCAGACTATACTATAAAGCTACAGTAATCAAGACAGTATGGTACTGGCACAGAAACAGAAATATAGATCAATGGAACAGGATAGAAAGCCCAGAGATAAACCCACACACATATGGTTGCCTTACCTTTGATAAAGGAGGCAAAAGTATAAAGTGGAGAAAAGACAGCCTCTTCAATAAGTGGTGCTGGGAAAACTGGACAGCTATATGTAAAAGAATGAAATTAGAACACTTCCTAACACCATACCCAAAAATAAACTCAAAATGGATTAAAGACCTAAATGTAAGGTCA
>NC_041222.1:72674762-72688804 GCF_002837175.3 Physeter macrocephalus
AAATGCTGGAGAGGGTGTGGAGAAAAGGGAACCCTCTTGCACTGTTGGTGGGAATGTAAATTGATACAGCCACTATGGAGAACAGTATGGAGGTTCCTTAAAAAACTAAAAATAGAACTACCACACAACCCAGCAATCCCACTATGGGGCATATACCCTGAGAAAACTGTAATTCAAAAAGAGTCATGTTACAAAATGTTCATTGCAGCTCTATTTACAATAGCCAGGACATGGAAGCAACCGAAGTATCCATCAACAGATGAATAAAGAAGATGTGGCACATATATACAGTGGAATATTACTCAGCCATAAAAAGAAACGAAACTGAGTTATTTGTAGTGAGGTGGATGGACCTCGAGACTGTCATACAGAGTTAAGTTAAGTCAGAAAGAGAAAAACAAATACCATATGCTAACATATATGGAATCTAAAAAAAAAAAAATGGTCATGAAAAACCTAGTGGCAAGATGGGAATAAAGATGCATACCTACTAGAGAATGGACTTGAGGATACGGGGAGGAGCAAGGATAAGCTGGGACAAAGTGAGAGAGTGGCATGGTCATATATACACTACCAAACCCAAAATAGATAGCTAGTGGGAAGCAGCCGCATAGCACAGGGATATCAGCTCAGTGCTTTGTGAACACCTAGAGGGATGGGATAGGTAGGGTGGGAGTGAGGGAGACGCAAGACGGAAGAGATATGGGGACATATGTATATGTATAACTGATTCACTTTGTTATAAAGCAGAAACTAACACACTATTGTAAAGCAATTATACTCCAATAAAGATGTTTAAAAAAAAAAAAAGAACACAAATGGTTACTCATAACCTTTGTGGAACCAAATACAGTGTCTTCACACCTGGACTCTTAATACACATTTACTGGATTGATCTGAACTCATCCACCTTCGTATGTCTTATTCTGTCCAAGAATAGTTGTGCTGCCTGTCCTGTGGGTCTCATCCTCTTATACCTCCTCCAGCATCTGCTCCACCTCCCGTATTTGCAAGCAGTCACTCTTGCTTACTCTCCCCTCCCCCACCATGAAAGTACTCAAATTTCTTTATCCTAAAATTATATCTCCTTCTTGACTCTTCATCCCTTTCTAGTCACTATCCTGTCCTTTCTTCCCAACTCCTTTCATTAACAGCAAAGTTTCTTTTTTTTTTTTTTTAAGTAGTAAATGCTGAGGGCTCCAGTCCTCATTATTTTACTCACTTCTCAACATACTAAAATCCAGTCTCATTCCTAAAGTCAATGAAATCCTCTGTGGCTAAACTTACCAAAGGCTGCTTAATGTCTAAAAACGAAGGTTGCATTTTCTTCTTCCTCTTTCATCTCTCCACAGCATCTGTTCACTATTCCCTTGGTCTGAAAAATTCCTTTTGCTCCATATAAGTTTTATTATTTTTCTGTTTCTTTTTGTCCACTACCTTTCTAATCAGTAATTCTGGCTTCGTCTGCAAGATCTTCTCATCTCACCCTCAAGACCCACGAAGGGACACCTCTAGGGTGCTGTCCCGGGCTGTTAATTTTTCCATTCTAATTCATACATACTTCCTTGGTGATATAATCCATATCCATTGGGGCTTTTTGTTTTGTTTTGTTTTTTTGAAGTATAGTTGTTTTACAATATTATGTGAATTTCAGGTGTACAACATAGTGATTCAATATTTTTATAGTTTATACTCCATTTAAAGTTATTACATATAGTGGCTTTATTTCCCTGTGCTGTACAATATATCCTTGTTGCTTATTCATTATATACATAGTAGTTTGTACCTCTTAATCCCCTAACCCCTAACTTTAATCCCCTAACTTCCTTCTCCCCATTGGTAACCACTAGTTTGTTCTCTATATCTGTGAGTCTGTTTATGTTTTGGTATGTACATTCGTTTTTTAGATTCCATATATAAGTGATAATATAGAGTATTTGTCTTTCTCTGTTGTTATTACACTAAGCATAATACCCTCCAAGTCCATCCATGTTGTTGCAAATGGCAGAATTTCATTATTTTTATGGCTGAATAATATTCCATTGTGTGTGTGTGTGTGTGTGTGTGTGTGTGTGTGTGTACATCTCACATATTCTTTATCCATTCATCTGTTGGTGAACACAGGTTGCTTCCATATCTTGGCTATTGTAAATAATGCTGCAACGAACATTGGGTGCATGTATCTTTTCAAATTAATGTACGGAAAACAGTACAGAGGTTCCTCAAAAAACTAAAAATAGAACTATCATATGGTCCAGCAATTTCACTGCTGGATATATACCCAAAGAAAACAAAAACACTAACTTGAAAAGATACATGCACTCCATAACCATGGTTTTAATCATCATTACATGCTCAAAATTCTCAAATAATTCCTCCCAATTCTGCATTCTCCCGACTCAAGTTCAAGCCACTTGGATGGTCAATGGAACATTAAACTAAGCAATGCACAAAGTAAACAACCTATTTTCATCATCAAACCTATTTGTTATTTTAATTAAGATACTGTCTAATTTGTATCTCCTTTTAGGAGGGGTTCTAATCAGGTGCTAGCCAGATTCATTGTTCCCACAGGGCTCAGAGACAAGAGATAGGACCACAGCACCTCTACATGAGTTGTGTGGAGTCATATAAAAGAATATCCGAGATTTTAGGGATCAAGAAAAAATACATTATCTCAACATTGCTAATTATTAGAGAAATGCAAATCAAAACTACAATGAGATATCACCTCATACCAGTCAGAATGGCCATCATCAAGAAGTCTACAAACAACAAATACTGGAGAGGGTGATGGAGAAAAGGGAACCCTCCTACACTGTTGGTGGGAATGTAAATTGGTACAGCCACTACAGAGAACAGTATGGAGATTCCTTAAAAAACTAAAAATAGCGCTACCATATGATTCAGCAATCCCACTCCTGGGAATATCCAGAGAAAACCATGGGTTGAAAAGATACATGCACCCCAATGTGCATAGCAGCACTGTTTACAATAGCCAAGACCTGGAAGCAACCCAAATGTCCATCAACAGATGAATGGATAAAGAAGATGTGGTACCTATCTACAATGGAATACTACTCAGCCATTAAAAAGAATGAAATAATGCCATTTGCCACAACGTGGATGGACCTGGAGATTATCATACTAAGTCAGAGAAAGACAGATATATATCGCTTGTATGCAAAAGTAAAAAATAATGATACAAATAAACTTACTTACAAAACAGAAACAGACTCAGAGACATAGAAAACAAACTATGGTTACCAGAGGGGAAACGTGTGGGGAGCAGGGCGGGCACAGGGAGGATAAATTGGGAGTTTGGGATTGAGATAAAAACCCTACTATATTTAAAATAGATAACCAACAAGGACCTACTGTATAGCACAGGGAACTCTGCCCAATATTCTGTAAAAACCTAAATGGGAAAAGAACTTGAAAAATAGATATATGTATACGTATTGATATAACTGAATCACTTTGCTGTACACCTGAAACTAACACAACTTTGTAAATCAACTATAGTCCAATATAAAATTAAAATTTTTTTAAAGAAAAAATACGTTATAATTAAAAATAGGCCAAGAACATTTTACATATGGATACAAAAAGTAATATCTCCAACAAGCAAAGAACGGAAAACAGAAACAACATTGATTATGTATCTGTCTATTCAACTGGAAAGAATTTAAAATTATAGAATCATTCAGTGTGGGCAGGGTGGCAGTGAAATGGACAGTCTCAAACTTTCCTATTAAGAGTGTAAATTGGCAAAATATTTCATCTTCCTTGTGGCTTGTATCTCCTCAGTAATTCTGACTCTTTCCTTTCTACCTCCTTTGCCATAGTTCTAATTCAGACTCATTATTTCTCCCATGGACTGCTGTCATCACTTCTTGTCTACTCTCCTCTCCCTCTTCCCTGTTCTCTCCAGAGTACTCTTTCTAAAACCCAAATCTGATCAGATAGGTCCTCTTGCAGAAGTCCCCCTTCAGAGATTCCCCATTGTCTCCAAGCATAATCTACATTCCTTAGCCTGACTTTCAACGTCTTTTTGATCTGGTCCCTGTTTGACCTTTTCAACCTAATCTTCCACCAGACTGTCTGGGTTCAAACCTTGACTCCTGTCCCTACCAGTCATATGATCTTTGGCAAGCTGCTTAGTGTCTCTCTGTACTTCAATGTCCTCACCTGTAACACAGAAATCCTACTACCAATCCACAGGCTTGTGAAGGTTGCATGCGTTGATGTACACAAAATGCTCATGGCAGTGCCTGGCACATCATCAACCCTATAGTAATATTTGCTGTTATTATTTGTCTTTATTATTATCATCTTACTACTCCTCCACAAGGAGTCTGTGACATAAACTACTGGAGATGTTGTTTTTCATCCCTGCCTTTGTCCATGCTGTTCTGACAGACTCATAAACAGTAGTCATTCTTTATACTTTTTCCTATAAATGTCTGGGAAGGTCTGAATTCATTCTTATGCCTGCCCCATGGGACTTAAGTTCAAGTGAGAAAAGACAAACAAGAGGTAAATATATATATATATATATATATATATATATATATATATGTCTTGGAGTAATAAGAGCTATGGAGAAAAACAAGGGCTATTTAGAATAAGCCACAACTGTGTTAAGGGTTTCTGTGCTCCAATAATGTTTTGTTCATTATTTTTTAACTAATTATTGTGCTCTATTATTAGACTATGAGTTCCTGTTTACTTACTTCTATATCCTCAGGGTTTGGCATTTTGCTGAACATATGAAAGGTATGGGAAGTACTTAATAAAGATATTAAATGTATACATGAATGCATGCATGTAATAAATATGTGCATGCATATGTGTAATCTTTATTCTTTTTATTTATATTTTATTTCAGAATACAAAACTTTACAATTATATTATCATGATAAGCTTCTCCTTATTACACAGATAGTAGAAATTTAAATTCACCTATTGGACATATATGCCTTACTCTGAAATGCCTGACTTACAAATATCTTTTCCGTAACTATAACTGGGAACTCAACTGCATACAAGAGCTGAAAGAATTCCCCTTTAGCATCATAGTTCTCATGCTTAGGAAGCTCTCTGCCACTACTAAGTTGCCCTTGTCCTTCCTTATACATCAAAAATTTTAAAAATCCCATTCCACATTCTACAGTTGCCACGGTTTTCAAGAGGTTGGAACAACCCATGAGAATTCACCGAAGTCCAATCTATGCCTGGTGTCCTGAGATGCTGTCCCCTATAAGCTTTCTACAAAAACATGTTACATGTGGTCACACTATTGGGTTTATGTCTAATTTGTCCCATTATATAGGAAATGGGCTTTTCCCAGCTCTCCTGGGCATATCACCACCATTCACAATGCGGTTTCTGTGGAGTAATCTCTTCTGTCAAACAGCCAATTTACAAAAGGGCATTTGGAACTCTACCCATTGATGAAGTGCAGTTTGTCTTTACTACGGCCCAGACATACTTCAAAATCTTCCTCCTCCATTCAGTCCTCTCTCCAATTAAATATCCAATTTGTCTTCAGACACTATCTTAATGCCCATAACAGAGCGGGGACTTAATAAATGTTAAACGAATGAAAGAATAAATCTTATAGCACTTTTTAAATTGAAATGAAATATCTGACGACTAGTTCTGACTTTTTAATAGTGTTAATAGTCAGGATTCCTTTGGTTACAGCAATTCTCTTCAAACGAGTTCAGGCAAAGGGATAAATTTGTTATAAGGCTCGAGTAACTTGGAAAGGGATGCAGTCATTTTGTTGCAGGAAGGAGGAGCCTTTCCAGGGCCCGAGAATGGGCTCTTGTCTAACACTCAGAAATGAATTGTCTGAGGAGACACACATGCTGACAAAGCAAGAGACTTTATTGGGAAGGGGCGCCCGGGCAGAGAGCAGCAGGGGAAGGGAACCCAGAAGAACTGCTCTGCCAGGTGGCTCACAGTCTTGGGTTTTAGGGTAATGGCATTAGTTTCCGGCTTGTCTCTGGCCAGTCATTCTGACTCAGGGTCCTTCCTGGTGGCGCACGTGTCACTCAGCCAAGATGGATTCCAACGAGAAAGATTCTGGGAGGTTGGTAGGACCTAGGGACTGGCGTCTCCTTTTGACCTTTCCTGAATTCTTCCAGTTGGTGGTGGCTTGTTAGTTCCGTGTTCCTTACCAGGTCCTCCTGTTGTAAAATAACTCATACAAGTGGTTACTGTGGTGCCTGGCCAGGGTGGGCAGTTTCAGTCAGTGTTTCCCCTAACAATGTCTTAAGGACTCAAGGGCCAACAAGACTGTCTCTTCATTCCTCCCTCTGTGTTGGCTTCATTATTTCAGCCCACCTTGCTTCACAGTGCAGGGCATGTGGCTGCCAGGCAAGCAGGATTGGCATTTCCCCATTTCTTTTGTTCCTCAGAAGGGAATCTGATTCACCCATCTTCAGTCATGTGCTGATCCAAGATCAGTCATGCTAATCGGTCCTAAATGTATCTAACCGCTTTTTCTCTCCTACTTCCCAAACCTTCAATTGCCTACTTAGCAAATAAATAAATGAAAACTGATAGATTAAAAGCAGTACATTCAAACTCACTTCTTTTCCTACATCATTTCCCTCTTCTGAATTCACTATCCATTAATAACACCGTAATTTTAATAGTCTCCTGGGCACCTGGACTTGAAATCTATCCGCTTATCCCAAATTCAATTAGGTGCTAAGTCATTAACTTTTGTTTCCACTAGGGCTTCCTGCATCTCTTTCCTCATTTTTCTTCTCATTCCTGCCTCCCTATTTCAAGTATACTTTACCCCCTTCCTAGACTAATGGAATAATAGCCTTCTCATTAGGTATCATACTCCCATTCTTTATTCTAACCTAAACGTCACATGGCTAACAGAATTTCACTTCATAATAAAACTCAGCATCAAAACTTTTCCTTATTTAGAGGCTCTTAGAGGCTCCCAGTGGCTCCTGAATGAAATACAATCTCATCATCTTGATATTTAACATGCACACTTCGAATATGAACCTTCCATCCTAGAGAAGTTGCCCTCCTCCTACATAACCTTTGCTCACGTGCAATTTCTTCAATTCAAAATGCTGCCTCCTCTCCCCAAATCAGACCTTCGTTCTACTTTGAAAATCGTGTCCATCCTTTTATGTTTATATCAAATGCCACATTATTTGTGAAACTTTGCCCATTTCCATCAGATTATAAATTTTCCTTCCTGATGATTCTTATGTTTTTCATTCCTGTTCTTCATCTGTACTTAACCTAGTGGCACTTGGCTTACAGTCATGTCCATGCTTCAGTCATGTTGATATCTGTTTTACCTCTTTAAACTGGTTAAATGGGCTACTTGAAAGGAGGGTATGGGTCTTATTTATCTTCATAAAGCCATCTGTAAGAAGATTGCACCTTTCATAAAATGTGCTAGTGATATTTCTGAAGTAAATTAAGGGACTTTGAGAATTCTTTCCAGGTTTTCATGACAGGAGACTGTGTATGTTTGGTATGCCTAGTCCCAACTTTTATGAAGATGTATAAAATCACTGATAATGGCAGTAGCCCTGTATATCAAATAGGGAAGACCTGCCAAAATCTAGGCAGAATCTCTACCCACTGCATTGCTAATGAGGAAATAATGGGTAACACCCTCTTAAACTCTTTCTGGACTATAGCAAGTCTGAACTCACCAAAAAAGGTTTGAGAAACACTGAGTCACTCCCACTCTCTGCACCTAATTTCACGATTCACAGGTCTACAGGGTCATAAAAGGGAGTCATAGTCCCCAGCAGCATGAGACTATCTTGTGAACCAAACCAAATCTGATACTTATCCTTTTTTGACTCCCTGACACCTTGGCCCTCTGACACTTCCTGTCTTTTCACATTTACTCAGAGATGCCTGGCATAAAAGGACAGAAAGCACAGGAGTAGCTTAGAGCATGGAGCATTTTGAGGGGCTAAACTGCATAAGAAAAAACATTGTAATATTAATTTCACCTAAGAAATTATCAAATATTCTAAAGCTAGCATTCTATATTGATGTGGGTACAGCAAGGTGGGCATTCTGATGTACTGCAAGTGGGAATGCAAACAGGGATAATCTTCCTAGAAAGCGATTTGCAACATGAATCAAGAGATTTAAAAATAGAGGGACTTTCCTGGTGGTCCAGTGGCTAAGACTCCATGCTCCCAATGAAGGGGGCCTGGGTTCCATCCCTGGTTGAGGAACTAGATCCCACATCCTGCAACTTAGAGTTCGCATGCTGCAACTAAGAGTTCACATGCTACAAGTAAAGTTCCCACAAGCCACAACAAAGATCCTGCATGCAGCAACTAGGACCCGGCACAGCCAAATCAATCAATCAATCAATCAATTTTTTTTAAAGATTTAAAAATAGACATACTCTTGGACCTAGTAACTTGCCTTCTCTGAATCATTCCTAAGAAATAGTCAGATACAGGCATGAAGACTGAAGGCCTCTCTCTGCCAGAGAGTACAGGAGAAGATAAAGGAGAGAAGTGTGTAGAATGTGCAGGTCCAGAACACACAAGAGGAAAGAGAAGTCAAGAAGAAGGAGGAGAGAGGGTAGGATAAAGGACCTCAAATAATGCAGTGCATTGGAAGCCAGTGGAGAAGAAACTGAACATCCTATTGTTCAATACTATAGTAGGATGAAGACTGTTCAGACCATTAAATTTAGTTATTAAATAAAATAACAACTAATAATTTTGGTTGTAAAGAGACTGCCATTTTCGAGGGCAGTTTCCTTGAGGGAAATTTCACAAGAGGCTGTGTTGTAAGTTAGTGAGAGGTAAAGAGCAATGGGCATCAGATGTAAATGACACTCCCAAGTACTTGACAGTGAAGAAGATTCTGACCAACAAATATTTAGGTAGAAACTATTCCAAGGGCGGTGGGGGGAAGGGATAGTGAAGAAACAAAGGTAAATGAGATTCAGCTCTTGCCCTCAAGGAGTTTATGTTCTGCTAAATCTCTTAAGAACTGAAATCAGTGGGGACTATATGTTACTGAGTGGCCTCCTTTGTGTCAGTTTTTAAGGTCTTCCATTTTCCTCCCCTTTTGGAATACACTTATGAATCACTCTTCAGGATACTCTCTGGTAGGCTTCTGACTCACTGCTGTCTATCTTTGAAGAATTTATATCCTAGCTCTTTTACTAATTGCTATTGTTTGTGCAAAGCAAAAGGAAAAGCCCAGTGTTTTGGACATCCTGGGTTGCTATGACAACTTAAATTAACAAGCAATGACTATAAATCTATGGTTTTTCTTTCTTTTAAAAATCAACCAACTGGGCTTCCCTGGTGGCACAGTGGTTAAGAATCTGCCTGCCAAGGCAGAGGACACGGGCTCGAGCCCTGGTCTGGGAAGATCCTACATGCCGCGGAGCGACTAAGCCCGTGAGCCACAACTACTGAGCCTGCACTCTAGAGCCCGTGCTCCACAAGAGAAGCCACCGCAATAAGAAGCCCGCGCACTGCAAGGAAGAATAGCCCCTGCTTGTCACAACCAGAGAAAAGCCTGCACACAGCAAGGAAGACCCAACGCAGCCAAATATAAAATAAATAAACATTTTAAAAATCAACCAATTAATCTCTCTCACCTGAATTATTTATGCTGTGGTGAAAGTGAATTTAATAACCCTGCCAATTCATGTGAGGGGATAGAGTCTGGCATGTGGCTTATTTGCTTTTCCAAGAGGCGGCAATGATTTCACAGGAGGCCAATCACACTCTCTCCTCAGGAGTCCTCTGATCAATGGCTAGCATTTAAAAGATGATAGTGTGATCACTAGACTTGGGTCAACAAATCAAAGGGATGCTACTGGCCTATTGGACACACTCAGGTAGGTACGAATTCATTCAGAAGACCCTGCAGATGGTCAAAGTGTTAAACGCAAATATCCTTTCAACTCACAGATAAGAGAAATGGGAGCAGACATTATAGCTCCTCTGATTAAAGAAGGTTTTGATGAAAGGAGCTGTGGAGGATGTTTATCTGAGGGAAGTAAAAGTCCTGCAAGGTTAAATCCAAGCTCCCTGGTTTCCCAGGGCTTACATTCTAAGGAGGAAAGACCAGTGAGGCTGATTCTGACCAGTTGTCAGGGATTGTGGGAAAGAATGATTCAGTATTATTCGCAGTCTTTGAACCACAGTGTTTATGCTTCACTTTTGCTTTTCAGTGCTGTTGGGAGTGATTCCTTTGGTTATCTGAGCCACTTGCCTGCTGTTTGAGTCCAGCCCTTGCAACCCTGTTCCTTATACACCTATCTATCTATCTTTCTCTCTCTCTATATATATATATATATATTTTATTGTGAGAGAATAGTAATAGGTTTTCTATAAAGGTTGATGGATTTACTTAATTCCTGATTATGCTATTCCCCTTATTTTTCATCTATAGAGCTTGGCAAGCAGACAGATACCATGAGCAGGGTTATTCCTTAGCCATTCAAGGTCTACTGCCACCAACATTAGAAAAGTAATACTTTAAAAGCAGAGCCCTGGGTCCTTCTAATTACTGTAGTCATCACAGGTTTCAACAAATAACTTTTGGACCCATTCCTCCCCTTAATTTCTCTCTCTCTTCTCTCGTTCTTTCCTCCCTTTCCTGCTTTCTTCCTTCCTTCTACAATGTTTATTGAGCACCAGGCAGGGTGCTAAATGCTGAAGATACAGGAAGTCAAAAGAGCTTTGTTACTTAGCCAAAAGGACTCGATGTCTTCCCCAGGAAGAAGCCATTAGACTACAGTCCCTGTTCAAAGCTGAGTGTTTCAAAAGGATGAGCATCGTGAGAGTGTGAAATAGAAGCTGCTAAACACGTCTGTGAATAAATGAAATAAAGAAATGGTATTTTGGGCTTCCCTGGTGGCGCAGTGGTTGAGAGTCCGCCTGCCGATGCAGGGGACGCGGGTTCGTGCCCCAGTCCAGGAGGATCCCACATGCCGCGGAGCGGCTGGGCCCGTGAGCCATGGCCGCTGGGCCTATGAGCCTATGCTCCGGAGCCTATGCTCCGCAACGGGAGAGGCCACAACAGTGAGAGGCCCGCGTACCACAAAAAAAAAAAAAAAAAAAAAAAAAAGAAACATGCTCCCAATGAAGGGGGCCTGGGTTCCATCCCTGGTTGAGGAACTAGATCCCACATCCTGCAACTTAGAGTTCGCATGCTGCAACTAAGAGTTCACATGCTACAAGTAAAGTTCCCACAAGCCACAACAAAGATCCTGCATGCAGCAACTAGGACCCGGCACAGCCAAATCAATCAATCAATCAATCAATTTTTTTTAAAGATTTAAAAATAGACATACTCTTGGACCTAGTAACTTGCCTTCTCTGAATCATTCCTAAGAAATAGTCAGATACAGGCATGAAGACTGAAGGCCTCTCTCTGCCAGAGAGTACAGGAGAAGATAAAGGAGAGAAGTGTGTAGAATGTGCAGGTCCAGAACACACAAGAGGAAAGAGAAGTCAAGAAGAAGGAGGAGAGAGGGTAGGATAAAGGACCTCAAATAATGCAGTGCATTGGAAGCCAGTGGAGAAGAAACTGAACATCCTATTGTTCAATACTATAGTAGGATGAAGACTGTTCAGACCATTAAATTTAGTTATTAAATAAAATAACAACTAATAATTTTGGTTGTAAAGAGACTGCCATTTTCGAGGGCAGTTTCCTTGAGGGAAATTTCACAAGAGGCTGTGTTGTAAGTTAGTGAGAGGTAAAGAGCAATGGGCATCAGATGTAAATGACACTCCCAAGTACTTGACAGTGAAGAAGATTCTGACCAACAAATATTTAGGTAGAAACTATTCCAAGGGCGGTGGGGGGAAGGGATAGTGAAGAAACAAAGGTAAATGAGATTCAGCTCTTGCCCTCAAGGAGTTTATGTTCTGCTAAATCTCTTAAGAACTGAAATCAGTGGGGACTATATGTTACTGAGTGGCCTCCTTTGTGTCAGTTTTTAAGGTCTTCCATTTTCCTCCCCTTTTGGAATACACTTATGAATCACTCTTCAGGATACTCTCTGGTAGGCTTCTGACTCACTGCTGTCTATCTTTGAAGAATTTATATCCTAGCTCTTTTACTAATTGCTATTGTTTGTGCAAAGCAAAAGGAAAAGCCCAGTGTTTTGGACATCCTGGGTTGCTATGACAACTTAAATTAACAAGCAATGACTATAAATCTATGGTTTTTCTTTCTTTTAAAAATCAACCAACTGGGCTTCCCTGGTGGCACAGTGGTTAAGAATCTGCCTGCCAAGGCAGAGGACACGGGCTCGAGCCCTGGTCTGGGAAGATCCTACATGCCGCGGAGCGACTAAGCCCGTGAGCCACAACTGCTGAGCCTGCACTCTAGAGCCCGTGCTCCACAAGAGAAGCCACCGCAATAAGAAGCCCGCGCACTGCAAGGAAGAATAGCCCCTGCTTGTCACAACCAGAGAAAAGCCTGCACACAGCAAGGAAGACCCAACGCAGCCAAATATAAAATAAATAAACATTTTAAAAATCAACCAATTAATCTCTCTCACCTGAATTATTTATGCTGTGGTGAAAGTGAATTTAATAACCCTGCCAATTCATGTGAGGGGATAGAGTCTGGCATGTGGCTTATTTGCTTTTCCAAGAGGCGGCAATGATTTCACAGGAGGCCAATCACACTCTCTCCTCAGGAGTCCTCTGATCAATGGCTAGCATTTAAAAGATGATAGTGTGATCACTAGACTTGGGTCAACAAATCAAAGGGATGCTACTGGCCTATTGGACACACTCAGGTAGGTACGAATTCATTCAGAAGACCCTGCAGATGGTCAAAGTGTTAAACGCAAATATCCTTTCAACTCACAGATAAGAGAAATGGGAGCAGACATTATAGCTCCTCTGATTAAAGAAGGTTTTGATGAAAGGAGCTGTGGAGGATGTTTATCTGAGGGAAGTAAAAGTCCTGCAAGGTTAAATCCAAGCTCCCTGGTTTCCCAGGGCTTACATTCTAAGGAGGAAAGACCAGTGAGGCTGATTCTGACCAGTTGTCAGGGATTGTGGGAAAGAATGATTCAGTATTATTCGCAGTCTTTGAACCACAGTGTTTATGCTTCACTTTTGCTTTTCAGTGCTGTTGGGAGTGATTCCTTTGGTTATCTGAGCCACTTGCCTGCTGTTTGAGTCCAGCCCTTGCAACCCTGTTCCTTATACACCTATCTATCTATCTTTCTCTCTCTCTCTATATATATATATATTTTATTGTGAGAGAATAGTAATAGGTTTTCTATAAAGGTTGATGGATTTACTTAATTCCTGATTATGCTATTCCCCTTATTTTTCATCTATAGAGCTTGGCAAGCAGACAGATACCATGAGCAGGGTTATTCCTTAGCCATTCAAGGTCTACTGCCACCAACATTAGAAAAGTAATACTTTAAAAGCAGAGCCCTGGGTCCTTCTAATTACTGTAGTCATCACAGGTTTCAACAAATAACTTTTGGACCCATTCCTCCCCTTAATTTCTCTCTCTCTTCTCTCATTCTTTCCTCCCTTTCCTGCTTTCTTCCTTCCTTCTACAATGTTTATTGAGCACCAGGCAGGGTGCTAAATGCTGAAGATACAGGAAGTCAAAAGAGCTTTGTTACTTAGCCAAAAGGACTCGATGTCTTCCCCAGGAAGAAGCCATTAGACTACAGTCCCTGTTCAAAGCTGAGTGTTTCAAAAGGATGAGCATCGTGAGAGTGTGAAATAGAAGCTGCTAAACACGTCTGTGAATAAATGAAATAAAGAAATGGTATTTTGGGCTTCCCTGGTGGCGCAGTGGTTGAGAGTCCGCCTGCCGATGCAGGGGACGCGGGTTCGTGCCCCAGTCCAGGAGGATCCCACATGCCGCGGAGCGGCTGGGCCCGTGAGCCATGGCCGCTGGGCCTATGAGCCTATGCTCCGGAGCCTATGCTCCGCAACGGGAGAGGCCACAACAGTGAGAGGCCCGCGTACCACAAAAAAAAAAAAAAAAAAAAAAAAAAGAAA
>NC_041222.1:72689963-72709163 GCF_002837175.3 Physeter macrocephalus
AGAGGCCGGCGTACCACAAAAAAAAAAAAAAAAAAAAAAAAAAAAAAAAAAAAAAAAAAAAAGAAATGGCATTTAAACTGAGACTTGAAAATAAATGTGCCATCTTTAAATGTGCTTTGGGCCAGGGCTAACACTATTCCCACAACTACTTTATTAATTCTCTTGACACCTCCATTTCTCCCCTTTGAAAAGAAAGCCTTTACTCTACCATCTCAGGAGCTTGTTAAAATCCTTTTAGACTAAGGGAGGACTTAGGGGTTTGGGAAGGATACCACTAACAATGTTTTTTTTTAAAAAGCAACATCCACAAAACCGGATGTATTTAGTTTACACTGAGTGTCCAGACATTGCTTATAACAAGATGCCACTGGTTCATAACCTCTGAGGAATTTCTGTGAGAATGACAGAAGACTCACAATGGATCTGAACACAACAAGAATTGACCAGCAGGTGGATAAATTCAGGTAAAACACACGGTAATTTAGGTTTTAGGAAAAAATAATGCCGCATACCATAGTGTACAAGTTCTTTATAGAAGTAAAAGGGTTCTGAATTTTTAGGGAAACAATTTTAGACAGTCATTGGTGGCACATGAATGTGGAGCCTTTGCTCAAAGCCTAGGATCTCTGTGGGGAAAGGGTGGGGACCAAGCTTTAGAGACCTGCAGTATCTCTGTTGGGCAGCCCCAGGGTGAGTGGGGGTCATAGTTCACAGCACAAAATGATGGATTAAGATCAGAGCATTCTCTGAAGAAGCAATTCTTTGTCCATTCCCAAATTATGGCTCCAAAGACCCAATTTCTTTTTTCATAATTAATTTCCCTATAAAACTGACATTTTAATAAAGGTTGGAAAAATAAAAAAGCTGTGTAAGACTAATAATAGCCATTGGAAGATGTATCATTTTATTAACCAGAGAACCCTGTCTGTGTTTCTCTATATCTTTTTTGCTTTTAGGAAAATTTTAAAGCAAAGCATAGGGCACATACATTTAATGAGGATGAAGATGTGCTTTGAGGAAAGGAGAAAAACCTAAATTTTAGAGCAATTGATTATTAAGATCACATCAATAAAGTTCAAATTTATTTCACTTCTATCCTGTAGCCCAGAGGTTCTCAAACTTTCTCACTTTATGGCATCCTTAACAGCAAGTAATTTTTTTAACAGCATCCCTAGGCCCAACAGATCCATTTGCTAAATAGGTTCAAACTACTCAATAGTTATCTATATGCTGACAAATGTGTAGCTTTTTGAAAAACTAATACACATAGATTCAAAGAAAAGTATTGTTATTTTATTCTTAAATAACCATAGCAACTTATTCATGGGATGTGAGTACCTGTTAGTCACCACTCTGAATTTCCAATCTGAACTCCATCACCCACCTCCTCATTTCCTGTTCCACACTGATTTTTTTGTGGTCCTTGTTTCTCTCACCCACCCCCAATGCACCTAAAAGAGTAGCTGGCACAAAGTGAGTGCTCAAAAAATAATTTATTAAATGAATCAACAGAAGCATTGGAGATAGAAAGACCTGGGTTTCCATCTGGCTTTGCTATAAACCAACTGTATCACCTTGGACTAGACCTCCGTGAGTCTCAGTTTTTATTTTTGTAAAATAGAGATAATAAAAATGAATGACTCCCTAGATTATTTTAATGATTAAATGAGCAATAAAATAGCACAGTGTCTGACACTTGTAACTGCTTCATAAGTGATACTTTTTTAATATTATCATTACTCTTGCAGGTTTTTTCATTCACAGTTAGAAAGTATTCTAGAAGGCAAATTTTTAAATCTGACAACAATAAATAAGTATAGTCAAAATACCAAAGGGAAATAGAGGAATGGAATTAGATTTAAGGAATTCTTGGAAGGTCAGTTCTAGATGAGAATTCAGACGTGTGAAAATGGCACAGAAAACCTAGTTCAAATTAGACTTCTGCCTCTCGGCAGCTTTTCTGCTACTGAAACTCTCTCTCAGTCTCCTTTTCTATTAAGTGAGGGAAAATAATACTTCTGAGAGGGATGCTATTAGAAAAAGAGGAAGAAACAGTTTCCTTCATCTTCATGCAGAGAAGAGGCTGAGCATGCTTGCCTGGTGGAATCCCAAATCTCAAGGCTGGAGACAGAGTGGGGTCTCTCACCACCATAAACTATAACATGGGGGATAACTGCTAAGTGTCCACTGGGGTATCCTATTTAGTCTTGACATAGGCTATATAAAACTTGGCTACTTTAACAATCACGGTTTGGTTTGGAAAATAGCAACGACTAAGTTATTTTTACACAGAAAATAATTTAATACCAAGTATCAGAGACTCACACCACAATGGCAGGCTGTTGAAAGCAGGAGAGTAAAAGTCATAATCGCCTTTGCTAGCTTTCATGTACAAGAATTGCAGAGAATCACCATTGTGGAATCACAGGTGGACACCGCAGAACTACTGTCAAAATCCCAGAGCTGCTGTCTGCTGAAGTCCAGGCACCTGCTCACCACCACTGGGGAAGTACTGGCTCTTCCTCCTCCGCCTTCCAAACATCATGTGAGAACCTCTCATTGATGGTTCTGAAACCAGAACCCCCCAGGCAAGGAAGTAGAGAAAAGCTGTTTCCAGGCTTCTAGCCTCTGCAATATTGCACACACAAAAAATGTAGAAGGGCAGGAATGTTAATGAGAAGCCAATACTAAAGACTAACAGGGTGAGGAAGGAGGGATACGTTCAGATATGAAGACAAGAGGGACAAAAAAAGGGACTCAAGGGCAGAGCAGTGGTGAACAACAGAGCTAAGACTAAGCCTCCAGGAATTTTGTTCTCATCAGCAGCCCCTTCTTCCCTTTAGGAGAAAACTGAGGGATAGTCAGAGTAGTGTCATGATGTGCAGTACAGTTAGGTGACAGACTTCTCAGATGATACGTCTGGTACTTGGCAGCCTGCCCAGGATCCCTCACCTCCAAGGCATCCCCTGGGTGAACGTGGATCTCACTGAGACCTTAATTCTGAGTTCAGAGCATCCTGGTGGAAGGTAGCTGGGGCTGGAGCTAAAATGTATTCTACTTTGAGCATTTATCAAATGGGGCCACTTCTGCTGATCCCTGGTTTATCAGTATTATATAGAAGCAGGAAAAAAATTAAATTGCTTCATCTTATGCATATCCGTAGGTATTCTGGTATGACAACAATTCATTAAAATCTTAGTTAAATTCCATTTTATAGGCTTGAAAGTCCTCTTAACTTTCACCACATATTTAAAATTCTTTTCCTTTTTTCAAGGAAACAATCATGACAGCTTTTGTTCTCAAAAAATATCACACCAAGATTTGTATATTCCTGTTCTCAGAAAGATAAATTTTCCATTGTTGTAGCAAATGAAATGTTTGCAAAGTTCCTCTGAGAATCTTATATCAAAAATCCTGCCAAGTTATTTTTTAATGTTAGCCTCAAAAAATGCAGTTGTTTATTGAACTCAACTTACTTCTGTCCTCAGGGATAATAAAAGGATCCAGAAAACAGTTCACTTAGAATTATCCTTATGGTAGACAAGTTCATCTGTGGGTGTTCCCCAACAAATATGGGAGAAAAATCTGCTGGCACTTGCAGAAGAATTCATCACACACGCAGTGGGCTAAAACTAAATGTGATGATATCTGAGTGTTGCGTGAAACTATTTCAGAGAGAGAATAAGAAGGCAGCAGAATAATTCTTTGAATGGTTTCTAGACTTCTTGATGTCCTGAAATTTCTGTCCCATTGCTTATCTCAAATAACCAAAATTAGGCCTAGTCAAGACAAAATACTTACCCATGATTTAGCAAACTCCTAATGAGTCTGCTAGGGATATATGTCCCCTTTCCCCAAATCCACTGGGAATGGGTGCCTTACCAAGTCCCCAGTAATGGGGCAGAAAAATGGTTAAGGTAAACTGCACCAAGAGTTGGTAAAACACAGGTATCGAAAGATGAGGGTTATCTAATGGGGTGCAGCTATTCCAGTTCTGCCCTTTTGATGATCTGAGGGTGTAGATACCATGAGTAACCTTTACCAATAACAGCTAACTTTCATTTCCAGGTACAGGTTTAAATCTCTAATCCTTGAAACAAGCCTACGCTGTAAGTATTATTATTGTCATCTCACAGTTGAGAATACTGAGGCACAGGGCAATTAAGTGCCTTGCCCTAGAAGGAGTAACACCCAGCCAGCCTAACTCCAGAGGCCATGATTGGAACTCTGAGAACACTTATCACAAACTGTTAAGACAGAATGTACCCACCCACAAATTAGCAGAAAGGCCTATATAAATCATTTGCCAATAGCAAACTTCCCAACTCCTATCCTAGGTACTTGGTAGGAGCTGGTGAGAGGCCATAAAATCAGGAAATGATGAGTTGTTACCCCTGATGAACTACAGATGACTTCTGATAAAACTCCTATTAGTTTTGAAAGACTTGAGGCCTGGGCCCACATCTACTCATTACTGAGACAACTCTTATTTTTTGATGCACTCATAAATTGTTCTCGTCTGTTTGATCACAAGTAGAATCAGAACATATCACAGCAGAGGAGGCAATGATTCTGCCAGACCCTGTATAGAATGTCATTTTCAAGTCAGTAGACCCTGTGGGTAATTAAATGGTCACTCCAGGCATCATCCACCTCTCCATAGCCAGGCAGGAGCTCCAAGTCCCTGGCATCTTTAGGGGGATGAGATGCCAGCTGCATCCTCTGAAAAGCAGGGACTCAACAGTCCTATGGATACTCACATGTAAGCAGAAAGGCTGATGACTTCAAGGAGATCTGGGTTATGTGACCATTTTCCTTCTAAATTTTTTTCATAGAGTTTCAAGCTAAGTATGAACCTTTCAGGAAACTTTTTCTCTGTCAATTTTCTCCCATCACATATGCAAAGCTATTATTTTTCAAACCCGCTCCCAAAGCTCTTATTCTCAATATTAACACATCACCGTTGTTTCCTCTCCCCTCCAAGAATTCTCCATTAGCATAACAGGAAAAGCACACAGCCATATTATACAATCACATTAAAAGTAGGTCACCTGAGGAAATTAGGAAATGACTTGATTGACAGGGATAAAAATAACACATGAGTGGTGATTCCAGCTCATCTGTCACAAGTTCTGGCAGCCATCAAGAGCAGGGAGGTGGACAAGAACTGGGTACAGGCCCTTCTACGGCACATTAATTGTTGTCGGGTCATTCACTTTCAACACGTACTTGTTTCTGTCTAGAAATCTCTTGAGGAAAATCTCCAAGTGTACTTGACTGACATCTCTGAAATGGCTTTCTACTTAAGCCACTAATACCTTATTCGTTTTCTGTTAGGTCATAGCAAGATGATATACTGGCTTAGGAGTAGATGAGTAAGAATGGTTTAGCCAGTTAAAGAAAGTCCTGATTGTTAGGGAGAGATGGAAGAGGCCAAATCTAAGCACTGCCTGCTTCAGAAATTGGATGAAGCAGATTGTGTACCAGGCACAGTGTCAACCTACAATGTCTTTTACTTCTGCACACCAGCAAGTCCACTTGACCCTTGCACTGTCACAACCCTCGCCTCCCAGCTCCAATCACAAGCACACGGAACCTGGAAGTGACCTCCACACCCCCATAGGATCTGGCCTCTATTCTAGTGACAACACAGAGGAGGAGATGAGCACCGTTCCATGATGTTCAACTTAAATAATGAATCTGCTCTCCCAGACATTCCAAAGGCACAAAGTGTCACTGACAAGCTTACATCAAAAAACTTTCAGTTTGTGGCTCTGGCAAGTGAGTGGAGGTGTCAAACTCTGAAGAAGCCTTTAAAATTGCATTTGCTTCAATTTCTATAACCCTCAGATCTGAGATTAAGGTGGCCGGGAGCAAGAGGCAACACTGAATCCACCAATATATATCACGTAAGTAAGGCACCTGAGGGTGTATACACCCTGGGTATCCGCCCAGTGCTGAGTCCAGCAATCCTTTAGACTTCACTCACCTCTGCTTTGCTCACCTCATCTCCATCCTACCTTCTGTTAAACTCCCTGTAAAGCTTCCTTGAAGAAGCCCGAATCCCGGATCATTGTGGGATGAGATGATCTGTGGGGAGGACACCAGGAACTTGATTTATAAAAAATCTTTGAGATACCAGAGTTGGTACCCACTACCTTGCCCAGATTCCATGGGGAATTGCCTTTCCTTCCATCCTAAGAGTGAATCTAACTCTGACTTCGTGTAATGATTTCTCCTTCCATCAGCTATTCTCCCCCTTTTTGAACCACACCAGCAATCTTTCTCCATATCCTCATTGGAGAGGTTCATGGACTTTCTTTCTTCAGGTTCAACACTGGGTGATAATTGTGAGACCCAGACATTCCCCAGCCCTTGCTGTCCAAACTATTTTGTTTCTATAGCAACTGGAAATAACAGTTTCTGTTAGTGGTATCCCACTCTCAACTCAAATTATTAAGGACAAAAGGCACAGGCAACGCATTACTGTTGGTTTCACTTGTCTAGAATGCCCTCATAGCATATTTTCTACCTTTCCTGTGAGACACTCCATTAAACCCCAGCCATTCTTGCTTGGTGTCCTCATTTCCTATGATTTCTCAGGATGTGTGACAGAATTAAATACATCCATACCTTGATGCACTGAGTTTATCGTTTCCAATTTAAAACAGCTTCCTCCAGTTCTTCCTCTTCAAATTGGCTCTGCCAGGTTAAAATCCTTGAGAAAAATTTGTATCTTAACTCTTAACAAGACTGAAGCCCTGGGATTCCTCATCTGTTCCCCTTTGTGCAGGGGACCACCATCCTTTTTAAACATGAAAAACAAATAAAAGTGTAAATATTTTACTCCCATATTCAACAAGGAGACAGTTATGCATCATAAAATATTTTTCATATAAACATGCAATTAATGATTCAAGTAAGCTCCCATGAACATAATATTTAATTTGAGCTAGTCTTAAAGAGGCAATGTTCCATTCTGTTGCAAGAGATAATTTTGCTCAGCATTTGTTTAAGATAATAAAAAGAAGTAAAAAGTACCATACAATTTGTTTTCATTTTTATGAATATATCAGAGTGTATCACTTCAGAATATAGAGTACATTTTTCCAAAGTGTTTTAGCCATTAGCTTACAGCCGTGACTGTCTGTCTTGCTTTGCTTCTATTCAGACTATGAAGATCAGGTTTCTATTACAAATATTGATTCAATAAAACTTTATAATTTATGAAACACAAATATTTAAAATTCTATCAGTAAAAGTTTGTCTATCTTGGACCTGGTGCCTATTAGCAATGAGATGAATGAGATGGAAACCAAGGGAGGGAAACCTGGATCATCCTATTTTTCTACCAGATAAGGAGCACTGATCCTAGACTTTTTGAACAGAAAATGATTTTCCAGATCCTTCTCGTCCAAATATAACAGGTAGATATCATTTCATGTTTTTACTCCTATGGAAGGAAGATATAGAGGCAAAAGCATTCACGTAAGAAAAGTCATTTACTCACAAAGACAGTCTATGAGAGAGCCAGATTTCAGAAAAACTGGCTCATTAAATTACTTACTTTTAATCTGCAAAATTACCAAGTTATCAAATTTACAGTTAGTCTGTTCATGGTAGTAAAAAGAGCAATGTTCTCACAATTATCAAATCCGAGAAGATCCTGACCTAGTCTCCAGTATCAACATTACAAAAATCAGGGATAAAGATGCTTTTGTTAGGAAATCGGTAACTTAGGAGAACATTTACGATTACGATTTCATTTATTTTGTGACTAGAATTAAAAACAGTGACTGTTCATTTGGTTTGTCTCAGGGCTGGAAGTTTCATTGCTTTGTTTTTGTTTGTTTCTTTTCCTAATTGTGGGATGTGATATGAACCTTTACCTATAACGGAGACCTTCCAAGTGGTCAATGTGGCTTTCACACTCCAACCTATTGATAGAGGCTGTGGAAGCTTGAAGAACTGAGAAAACTCATCTGGGCTCAGTACGAGATGTCATGTTTGAACAGTAATTTCTGCCATAAGCATGGAAAGAGAGTGGAACCATTTGTGTCAGACATTGTTTTTTGTTTGTTTGTTTGTTTGTTTTAAACTTCTGTGTAATTTGAATGCCCTCCCTTTAGATAGAAATGAACTAAGACAGGAGAGAAGCAACCTGGTAAAAGTCACACCTAGTATAACTGACTGGAAACCAGGTATTCTAACGAGGAGTCCAGCAAACATGGTGGGGGAAGGGAGTGCAGAGCAAGCAAGAATATTTGTTGTGAATGAATTCTCTTTCCATTTCACCAAGCTGTATACATTCTAAGAATTATCATCACCATATCGCACTCTGGAGCTTATCCATTCAGGGTAATTACACCTTCTCCACAGTAATGGTTTCTTTTTCAATGTGGAGAGAATTAATTCTTTTAACTATCAAGTTGAATAATCCTTGTATGCAATGTAATCACTGAGCGTTCTTTATATGGTGGCACTCAATTGGCTTGCCAGAAATCTCAGTGTGACCCTGTGGCCCAATGGTAAGTAGCACAATGCATTAATTATGTAGGGTGAAAATTGCATGTTAATTATATGGTTCCAAAGAATGAAGGTTATCATTTCTGCCCAACTTCTTTCGTAAAGGGTCATTTCTTTACTTCAAAATTTGATTTTTTACTTTCTATTTGGTTCCCTAGTAATTCTTTTCCACATAATGAATGCTTAGCTTAGCCAAGATTTTTTTCTAGTTTTGCTTTAAAATGCACTGGTTTTCATGAAAATTCACTCAAATAATGTGCTCATTGCGTCTTTTCCTCAGGGATGAATTGCCTTTTTCAGATAACCTGACAAACCTAGAGCTTCTTACTCAGCTCCAGTCCCATCACGTAGCAGTGGAAAGGGTCCAGAATCAATGTTTTATAAATTCTTGCCTAATAGGCTGGTGCTGTCATTCACTTCTTCTTTACGAAAGTACATCCACAGATGGCACATTCCACAGCAAGGAGGGCCTTGAGACAAGAGGGCCAACAATAAGTGGCAGTTTATTGTAGTGTGCTCAAAAAAAGCGTGGACCTGAACATCCTCTGCATGAGGTAACTCCCTTTTAAAATATTATACTATGAGATTTAATGACTGTCAAGCCTAATCCTTTTTGCACATTAATAATTAAACATTAAATAATAATTGGAATCCAAAGAAAGTCACTCAAAAAAATACACATAATTAGTCTTGAAAGGGGTTAAGAATCTCATCAGAAGAATAATAAGCAGAAACTGAGTGGCAGTAGGAGGAAAAAGTAGCTTGGAAAAGTAGTTTTATTGACTCTGCAAGAGAAGAGAACTCAGTGGAGGTTCTTTATAGACAGCTAATTAAAGTCCATTGACAACACTGTTGATATTAAAGTGAGCATTCAAAGAAGGAATATAAAACAGGTTTAAAGTTTACTATTTTTTCCCTTTAAAAATGCATAAGAAAAAAAAATGCATAAGAGGGCTTCCCTGGTGGCGCAGTGGTTGAGAGTCCGCCTGCCGATGCAGGGGACACGGGTTCGTGCCCTGGTCCGGGAAGATCCCACATGCCGCGGAGCGGCTGGGCCCGTGAGCCATGGCCGCTGAGCCTGCGCATCCGGAGACTGTGCTCCGCAACCGGAGAGGCCACAACAGTGAGAGGCCCGCGTACCGCAAAAAAAAAAAAAAAAAAAAAAATGCATAAGAAATTAAGGTAGCTTTTTACTGTGTTGCTAATACCCACAGTAATTTTTTTAAAAATGCAATATAACATTGTGAGAAAATTTTGTCTCGGCCTTAACATTTGAAATATATACTTGAATGTTTCACCAAAAGGTCTAGCATTTTAGTGAGATTTGTAAGATCCTAGAAGAATATATCAGGAAAAAAAAAAACCTTCTGCATCTATACCCTAATTGTAAAACCACTGAAAAATATATTGTTCATTGAGCTTTTCTTTTATTATTAAAATACATACATTTTAATTTATGGAAAAGACAGCATTATGAGAACAAAACTGTAATTCTCAACCCCTCCCCTACAAATGACTAAAATGAACAAAGGGATATTAAGATGAAAATTATCTACTTGTTCACAATGATCAAAGCATTCTGTGATAGTTATATCAAAAAGTTGAAGGGTAAATTCTGCTACACAAACTGGAATTACTTACTTTAAAACAGGTCAAAAAGGAAATTATGTTATCTTAGTCAATGCCAAAATCATCCTAGAAAATTTAATCCCTATTCTGTACAGAAGAGAAATAGTCAGATATTCTTTAACATAACAAAAATTGACTGTCATCATATTTAATGAAGAAATTCTTAAAGCATTTTAGCCAAATTTAGGAAAACAAAACAAAAAACATAATTATTAGTAAATATTGTTGATAATATTAGCTTAAACAAGAAAATAAAAAAATAAGTTATAAATTAGGGGGGAAATGAGATATTTATTTGCAGAAGATATGATTAACTATAAAATCTAAGAGAGATCACTAAAAAAGAAAAAAACTATTAGAACTAAAGAGAATGTTTCATATATATCTGGTCCAAAAGAAATATACAGACCAAGTAGCTCTGATGTATGAGGTACCTATTTGTTTCATTCCAGCTTTATCAGACAGTCCTGCACTGGGAACTATAGAAAACTCCTAGGTAGCAGTGAGTAGTAGAATTACAAAACCCACTGTGCTGGGGAGAAGGACTAGAAAATGAGAATTTATGGGGCGAGAAGGATATTTACACTTCACACATGCTTTTCGATTACAACCAACCCTTGAAAAACACAAGTTTGAACTGCACAGGTCCACTTATACATAGGTTTTTTTTCAATAGTAAATATTACATTATTACATAATCCGAGGTTGTTTAAAGCTGTGGATATTGAGAGGAGGGCCAATCATAAATAATATCTGGATTTTCCACTGCTTACAGGGTCAGCGGCCCTAACCCCTGACTTTTTCAAGGGTCAGCTATATTTAAATATTTACTATGTGTAAAGACTTATAACATTTTCATTCAAGTATTATTTTCTATTCACAAAGAGAAATATGTTTAATATAAAAATGTTTATTACTAGCTAGATGCACTACTTAATTCCCACAGTTGCCTACCCTTACCCCTCTTCACTTCCACTATATTTCTGAACATAACTGACACTTTAAGAAGCCATTCCACAATACTGTGGCTTAACATACCACTTGGTATCTTATCATGATTCCCTGGGGAATAAAAATTATAATTTGAAAAACACAGCTCTAATTTAATTTCAACATGGCAGTTCCCTAATTCAAGGGCATTTATTGAAATATATAATTGAATCTTTACAGAATCCCAAGTTTAATTGAAATGGACATGGTTCTAGTCATCTGCATGCTAGTCTTCATTTGAGAGAGAAAATAAAGGTATTTTTGTTCAGCGTAGAAGCCAGTTTAGGAACTTTGAACCAGCCTATTGAAAAAAAGGGATAAAGAGTCTTCTTTAAAATCCAGACCATTATTTCTTCAATTAATACCTGTCAGTATTAGACAGAGCACCTTCTAAATGCATAATTTAATTTCATGGATGCCTTTCTTGGAAGCACAGCCTTGTAGAGTATGTAATTTGTTTGTCAACTTCTTTACAGGGCCAAAGATTAATATTTTTTAAAAGTTTAAATATTTTCTTGTTGTTCTACCATGGAGTAAAACATTATAAAATTATAATAACAATTTGGTCTGCAACAGCATTTGGAAGACCAGAGTTTAGAATTCTCATAACCAGAAAGAAATGTTCTTTTGGCTATAGTGTCTAAATGTTATAATGGCAAGGATAATATAAATTAAAAATCCAAAATATGTGTACTTTTCTACAATAGTGGTCAGAGGATTTAATATACCTTTCTAACTCTTTGAGGGATAAAGCATTAAGGCTATGAGGATATGGATGACAAATACAAATCCAGCCAATAAACTCTATGAAACATTATAAATCACAAGGAGATTTGGAAAGTTATTTTCTAATGCCCGTGGAGCATTTATACAAAGCAATCACATATTAGGCAAGTATAAGGCAGATAACACCCTCAGTGATTCCTCCAAAGCAAGTGTTAAAGACTGAGGTTAATGCAATGACATTAACCTATTTATTTATTTATTTATTTATTTACAAAATTAAAAAATACTCAACCATTTCTATAAGAATCATTCTCCTATAAAACTCTTCACTCTAAAAGAAATCAAAAGGGCAATCATAGAATTCTTAGAAATAAGATAAAGATAATACTACATATAAAAAATTATGGCTCTACCATGAACAGCAAAACCAATCCTGAGGAAGAAGAACAGAGCTGGAGGAACCAGGCTCCCTAACTTCAGACTATACTACAAAGCTACAGTAATCAAAACAGTATGGCACTGGCACAAAAACCAAAATATAGATCAATGGAACAGGATAGAAAGCCCAGAGATAAACCCATGCATCTATGGTCACCTAATCTATGATGAAGGAGGCAAGGATATACAATGGAGAAAAGACAGTCTCTTCAATAAGTGCTGTTGGGAAAACTGGACAGCTACATGTAGAAGAATGAAATTAGAACACTTCCTAACACCATACACAAACTCAAAATGGATTAGAGACCTGAATGTAAGACCAGACACTATAAAACTCTTAGAGGAAAACATAGGAAGAACACTCTTTGACATAAATCACAGCAAGATCTTTTTTGACCCACCTCCTAGAGTAATGGAAATAAAAACAAAAATAAACAAATGGGACCTAATGAAAGTTAAAAGCTTTTACACAGCAAAGGAAACTATAAACAAGATGAAAAGACAACCGTCAGAATGGGAGAAAATATTTGCAAACAAAGGAAGTGACAAGGGACTAATTTCCAAAATATACAAGCAGCTCATGCAGCTCAATTTCAAAAAACAAACAACCCAATCAAAAAATGGGCAGAAGATCTAAATAGACATTTCTCCAAAGAAGACATACAGATGGCTAACAAACATGAAAAGATGCTCAACATTACTAATTATTAGAGAAATGCAAGTCAAAACTACAATGAGGTATCAGCTCACACCAGTCAGAATGACCATCATTTAAAAAATCTACAAACAATAAATGTTGGAGAGGGTGTGGAGAAAAGGGAACCCTCTTACACTGTTGGTGGGAATGTAAACTGGTACAGCCACTACAGAGAACAGTATGGAGGTTCCTTAAAAAACTAAAAATAGAGCTACCATATGACAGCAATTCCACTCCTAGGTGTATATCCAGAGGAAACCAGAATTCAAAAGGATGCATGCACCCCGATATTCACTGCAGCACTATTTACAATAGCCACAATATGGAAGCAACCTAAATGTCCATTGACAGAGAAATGGATAAAGAAGGTGTGCTACATATATACAATGCAATATTACTCAGCCATAAAAAGGAATGACACAGTGTCATTTCCAGAGACATGGATGGACATAGAGACTGTTATACAGAGTGAAGTAAGTCAGAAAAAGAAAAACAAATATTGTACAATAGCGCTTATATATGGAATCTAAAAAATGGTACAAATGAACTTATTTGCAAAGCAGAAATAGTCACAGATGTAGAGAACAAACTTACGTTTACCAAGGGGGGAAGAAGGGATGGGATGAATTGGGAGATTGGGATTGACATATATACACTTCTATGGAAAATAGATAACTAATGAGAACCTAATATATAGCACAGGGAACTCTACTCAGTGCTCTATGGTGACCTAAATGGGAAGAAAATCTAAAAAAGAGTGGATATATTTACACGTATAACTGATTCACTTTGCTGCACAGCAGAAACTAACAACATTGTAAAGCAACTGTACTCCAATAAAAATTTTTTAAAAATATGGCTCCAGTGAAGGCAAAAATTAGTGGAAAGAAAAGCAGATCACTAAGTCCATTATTAGCAAGGAAAAAGATTATCATTATTAGCAATTAAAGAAAATTTTAAGTAGGAACAAAGTCTTAAAGATAAAGCAAGGCTGGGACTTCCCTGGTGGTGCAGTGGTTAAGAAGTCTGCCTGCCAATGCAGGGAACACATGTTCGACCCCTGGTCCAGGAAGATCGCACATGCTGCAGAGCGACTAAACCCGTGTGCCACAACTACTGAGCCTGCACTCTAGAGCCCACGAGCCACAAATATTGAGCCCGTGCACCACAACTACTGAAGCCCACGTGCCCTAGAGCCTATGTGCTGTAACTACTGAGCCCACGTGCTGCAACTACTGAAGCCCACGTGCCTAGAGCCCATGCTCCACAACAAGAGAAGCCACCACAATGAGAAGCCCACACACCACAACGAAGAGTAGCTCCCGCTCACCACAAATAGAGAAAGCCCATGCACAGCAATAAAGACCCAATGCAGCCACAAATTTAAAAAATTTTAAAAATAAGATAAAGTGGGGCTGATGAATTTGAAAGAGAAAATTAATATAGTTGATTTTCTCCCATCCACATACCAAACGTCACTGGGCCAAATGACTTCAAAGACCATACTTTTAAAAGCTTCATACCTCCTCCAGCACAAAAAAAAAAAAAAAAAAAAAAAAAAAAAAATGACCACATGTATACTGAAAACACTGATGAATAAAGGAAAATATTTAAATATTTAAAGAAAAAGAATATATCCTCTACCACAACACAGAGAGAAATAAATTCCAGATAGATATAGACATGGATACAGATACAGATATAGATACAGTATAAAGTAAAATTTGCATGATTTAAAATGAGTGAAACTTTCTTAAGAAAGGAAAATAATCCAGTCTTAAATGAAAAAAGAGAAATATCTTCTTATATAAAATAGAAAATCTTCCATTGCAGAAGACACCAAACATTAAAAAAATGACATTAAAAAAAAAAAAGAGCTGATATGGTGGAGAAAAATTTAACATGCATATAGACAAAGAGTTAATATTCGTCTTCACCAAATTGCAAATTCATAGTAAAAATATAAATAAAGAAAGAAAGTGGTTAAAACAAATTCATGTAAGGGGAAATAGAAATGGACAATAAGTGTTCGAAAAAAGTTTTAGGCTTGCTGCCAATTAGGAAAATGCAAGTTACAAAATAATTCAATTTTTACTGATCAAATTGGCAAAATTAAACAGTGTGGTAATATTAAGATTCAATGAGGATGTAAGGAAAATGGATACCCTCTTACATTAACAGTCATAGTGTGAATTGAAATATGTGCAAAACATACAGAAATGAAGACACAAGTAGGTGAAAGTATATGCGCAAGGATGCTTTTCACAATGTTTGTAGTAGCAAAAACTGGAAATTCCTATCAATAAAGGGAATGTTAGATATATAAGGAGTAACACTGAGGAATGGCCAAAAGACAGCAATAAGAAACCCATATATAAAATCTAAATTAGGTGAGTGTTGCTGAACTTTGTGGTAATACAATTGAAAAATCCCTCCCCAAAATAACATTCTTGGGAAATGCAAATAATCATTTCAGGAAGGAGACACCAAAGCAAATAAATATATATTATGGAAAAAGGTGAGATTATCAAATAATTGCTTTTAAAAGAAAATCTAAGTCCAGAGATTTGCGTGAGTGAATTTATCAAATCTTCAATGAATAGATATTTCCCATGGGATTTAAACTGTTCCAGGAATTAGTAAGCAATGAAATTTTTCCCTATTTTTTCTTTTTCTTTTCTCTCTCTCTCTCTTTATTTATTTATTTAGGTGAAATATACACAGAATAGTACATGAAGGCTAAATGATAAATATTTATTAAGTGAGCCCCTGTGTAACCACCATGCAGTCACAGATGGAACATTTCCTGTACCCCTGACGCCCTCTGCATGTGTATTCCGAATCATCACTCCCTTCCCCCTCCAAATTAAGTAACCAGTATCATAACCCTCATTAACAACTTCCTTGGTTTTCTCTTTGGTTTTAAACCACAGGAGCATCCCCTGATGAGACAGTTTAGTTTTTCATGTTTTAAATGTCATATAGGGGTTGGAAAAAGATATTCCATACCAATGGAAATCAAAAGAAAGCTGGAGTAGCAATACTTATATCAAGATAAAATAGACTTTAAAATAAGGAATATTACAAGAGTCAAAGAAGGACACTACATAATGATCAAGGGATCAATCCAAGAAGAAGATATAACAATTATAAGTATATATGCACCCAACATAGGAGCACCTCAATACATAAAGCAAATGCTAACAGCTATAAAAGAGGAAACCAACAGTAACACAATAACAGTGGGGGACTTTAAAACCTCACTTACACCAATGGACAGATCATCCAGACTGAAAATTAATAAGGAAACACAAGCTTTAAATGACACAATTGACCAGATAGATTTAATTGATATTTATAGGACACTCCACATGAAAACAGCAGGTTACACTTTCTTCTCAAGTGCACATGGAACATTCTCCAGGAAAGATCACATCTTGGGTCACAAATCAAACCTCGGTAAATTTAAGAAAACTGAAATCATATCAAGCATCTTTTCCGACCACAATGCTATGAGATTAGAAATAAATTACAGGGGGCTTCCTTGGTGGTGTAGTGGGTAAGAGTCCACCTGCCAATGCAGGGGACAAGGGTTCAAGCCCTGGTGTGGGAAGATCCCAGGTGGTGGAGCTACTAACCCCATGCACCACAACTGCCGAGCCTGTGCTCCAGAGACCGCGAGCCACAACTACTGAGCCCACGTGCTGCAATTACTGAAGCCCACGTGCCTAGAGCCCGTACTCCAGAACAAGAGAAGCCACCGCAATGAGAAGCCCATGCGCCACAATGAAGAGTAGCCCATGCTTGCCACAACTAGAGAAAGCCCTCGGGCATCAACAAAGACCCAATGCAGCCAAAAATAAATAAAATAAATTTTAAAAAAAGAAAGAAAGAAATTACAGGGTGAAAAACATAAAAAACACAAACATATGGAGGCTAAACAATACATTACTAAATAACAAAGAGATCACAGAAGAAATCAAAGAGGAAATCAAAACATACCTAGAGAAAAATGACCACAAAAACACGATGATCCAAAACCTATGGGATGCAGCAAAAGCAATTTTAAGGGGGAATTTTATAACAATACAATCCTACCTCAAGAAACAAGAAAAATCTCAAATAAACAATCTAACCTTACACCTAAAGGAACTAGAGAGAGGACAAACAAAACCCAAAGTTAGTAGAAGGAAAGAAATCGTAAAAATCAGAGCAGAAATAAATGAAATAGAAACAAAGAAAACAATGGAGGCTAAACAATACATTACTAAATAACAAAGAGATCACAGAAGAAATCAAAGAGGAAATCAAAACATACCTAGAGAAAAATGACCACAAAAACACGATGATCCAAAACCTATGGGATGCAGCAAAAGCAATTTTAAGGGGGAATTTTATAACAATACAATCCTACCTCAAGAAACAAGAAAAATCTCAAATAAACAATCTAACCTTACACCTAAAGGAACTAGAGAGAGGACAAACAAAACCCAAAGTTAGTAGAAGGAAAGAAATCGTAAAAATCAGAGCAGAAATAAATGAAATAGAAACAAAGAAAACAATTGCAAAGATCAATATAACTAAAAGCTGGTTCTTTGAGAAGACAAACAAAATTGATAAACCATTAGCCAGACTCATCAAGAAAAAGAGGGAGAGGACTCAAATCAATAAAATTAGAAATGAAAAATGAGAACTTACAACAGAAAATGGAACAACCACAAGAAATGAAATTGAAACTGTGATTAAAAATCTTCAAACAAACAGAAGTCCAGGACCAGATGCCTTCCCAGGTGAATTCTATCAAACATTTAGAGAAGAGGTAACACCCATCCTTCTCAAACTCTTCCAAAAAGTGGCAGAGGGAGGAACACTCCCAAACTCACTCTATGAGGCCACCATCACCCTGATACCAAAACCAGACAAAGATACTACAAAAAAAGAAAATTACAGACCAATATCACTGATGAATATAGATGCAAAAATCCTCAACAAAATACTAGCAAACAGAATCCAACAGCACATTAAAAGGATCATACACCATGATCAAGTGGGATTTATCCCAGGGATGCAAAGATTCTTCAATATATGCAAATCAATCACAAGACAAGGATGTCCACTCTCACCACTATTATTCAACATAGTTTTGGAAGTCCTAGCCACAGCAATCCGAGAAGAAAAAGAAATAAAAGGAATACTAACTGGAAAGGAAGACGTAAAACTGTCACTGTTTGCAGATGACATGATACTATACATAGAGAATCCTAAAGATGCCACCAGAAAACTACTAAAGCTAATCAATGAATTTGGTAAAGTAGCAGGATACAAAATTAATGCACAGAAATCTCTGGCATTCTTATACACTAATGATGAAAAATCTGAGAGTGAAATTAAGAAAACACTCCCATTTACCACGGCAACAAAAAGAATAAAATATCTAGGAATAAACCTACCTAAGGAGACAAAAAACTTGTATGCAGAAAACTATAAGACACTGATGAAAGAAATTAAAGATGATACAAATAGGTGGAGAAATATACCATGTTCTTGGATTGGAAGAATCAACATTGTGAAAATGACTCTACTACCCAAAGCAATCTACAGATTCAATGCAATCCCTATCAAACTACCACTAGCATTTTTTACAGAACTAGAAAAAAAAATTTCACAATTTGTATGGAAACACAAAAGACCCCAAATAGCAAAAGCAATCTAAAACTGTCACTGTTTGCAGATGACATGATACTATACATAGAGAATCCTAAAGATGCCACCAGAAAACTACTAAAGCTAACCAATGAATGTGGTAAAGTTCCAGGATACAAAATTAATGAACAGAAATCTCTTGCATTCCTATACAGTAACAATGAAAGATGAGAAAGAGAAATTAAGGAAACAATCCCTTTATATGGAAACACAAAAGACCCCAAATAGCCAAAGCAATCTTGAAGGAAAAATAACGGAGCTGGAGGAATCAGACTCCCTGACTTCAGATTATACTACAAAGGTACAGTATAAGGAAACAATCCCATTCACCAATGCAACAACAAAAAATAAAATACCTAGGAATAAACCTACCTAAGGAGGTAAAAGACCTGAAATATAGATCTATAGAACAGGACAGAAAACCCAGAGATTAAACCCACACACCTATGGTCAACTAATCTATAACAAAGGAGGCAAGAATATACAATGGA
>NC_041222.1:72709510-72729325 GCF_002837175.3 Physeter macrocephalus
GACATAAATCACAGCAAGATCTTTTTTGACCACCTCCTAGAATAACTGAAATAAAAAACAAAAATAAACAAATGGGACCTAATGAAACTTAAAAGCTTTTGCACAGCAAAGGAAACTATAAACAAGATGAAAAGACAACCCTCAGAATGGGAGAAAATATTTACAAACCAATCAATGGACAAATAATTTCCAAAATATATAAACAGCTCATGCAGCTCAAAATTAAAAAAACAAACAACTCAATCAAAAAATGGGCAGAGACCTAAAGAGACATTTCTGCAAAGAAGACATACAGATCGCCAAGAGGCACATGAAAAGGTGCTCAACATCACTAATTATTAGAGAAATGCAAATCAAAACTACAATGAGGTATCATCTCACACCAGTTAGAATGGGCATCACAAACAACAAATGCTGGAGAGGGTGTGGAGAAAAAGGAACCCTCTTTCACTGTTGGTGGGAATGTAAATTGATACAGCCACTATGGAGAACAGTATGGAGGTTTCTTAAAAAAAACTAACAGTAGGGCCTCCCTGGTGGCACAGTGGTTGAGAGTCCGCCTGCCGATGCAGGAGACATGGGTTCGTGCCCCGGTCCAGGAAGATCCCACAGGCCACGGAGCAGCTAGGCCTGTGAGCCATGGCCGCCAGGCCTGCGCGTCCGGAGCCTGTGCTCCAAAATGGGAAAGGCCACAGCAGTGAGAGGCCCGCGTACCACAAAATAAATAAATAGATAGATAGGTAGACAGATAAATAAATAAATAAATCTAACAGTAAAATTACCATATGACCCAGCAATCCCACTGCTGGGCATATACCCAGAGGAAACCATAATTCAAAAAGACACATGCACCCCAATGTTCATTGAAGCCCTGTTTACAATAGTCAGGTCATGAAAGCAAATGCCCACTGACAGACGAATGGATAGAGAAGATGTGGTATATATATACAATGGAATATTACTCAGCCATAAAAAGGAACGAACTTGTGTCATTTGTAGAGACGTGGAAGGACCTACAGACTGTCATACAGAGTGAAGTAAGTCAGAAAGAGAAAAACAAATATCGGATATTAACGCATATATGTGGAATCTAGAAAAACGGTACAGATAAACAGGTTTGCAAGGCAGAAACAGAGACACAGATGTAGAGAACAAATGTATGAACACCAAAGGGGGAAAGCCGGGGGTGGAGAATGGGGTGGTGGTGGGATGAATTGGGAGATTAGGATTTACATATATATATACTAATATGTATAAAATAATAAAATCTGCTGTATTTAAAAAAACTTCATATAAATGTATGTACTCTTTAGTGGCTCGAGTCCTTTTTTCCATATTTTATTTGTAAAATTCATTTGTGTTGTTACATGTTGCTCTAATGCTTCACTTTTATTGATTACTCCATTATATAAACGCCATTCTACGAAACTCTGCAAGTTAGTTATCCAGTTTACTATTGATGGATTTGAGTTGTTTTGAGTTTTTATTTATCGCAAAAAATGCTGCTGGGAACATCTCCATGCATGTCTTCTAACACTTGGGCATATATTTCTCTAGGATGCACTCCCAGGAATAAAACTGCTAGGTTATAAGGTATGCATGTCGTTAGATCTACTAGAAAATGCTAAACTGTTTTCCAAAGTTGTTACACCAATTTGCACATTATATAGCAGTATATGATAATTCCTATTGCTCTACACCCTCATTTTTAATGTTTGCCAATCTGGTGGTTATCATTTTAAATTGGATTTACTATTGAAGTTGAGCACTTTAACCTATTTTTATTGATCATTTAGATTTACTCTTTTGTGAAGTACCCATTCAAATATTTGGTCCAGATTTCTATTGCTTTGTTCTTTTTAAAAAACAATGATCTGTAAATATTCCATATGCAAGTCTTGTATTGGTTGTCTGTACTGTAAAATAGTCTCTCCCATTCTTTGGCTTATACCTCTTCATGATATTTTGTGACAATCAGAAACACTGAATTTTACTGTAGTTGGATTTATCATTTTCCTTAATATATAGACATCTTTGTCTTATCTAAGATATCTTTCTATATCTCCAAGTTCATAAAGATATTCTTCTATATTATCTTCCAAAAGCCTATAGTTTGTATTTCCCGTTTAGGTCTATATGCACCCACTGATTTTGTGCAGTCCAATATCATTTTTTTCATATAGTTATCTAATTGCCCTAGCATCATTTATTAAAGACTCATATTTATTAAGTATGCATATATGCATGAATCTATTTCTTGCTCCTTTATTCTGATGTGTCTAGTTCTGCGCTAATAGTACACAGTCTTAATTACTATAACATTTTAATAAATGTTGAAAATTGATAGGGAAAGCCCTCCTACCTTGTCTAGGCTTTTTTGAACCTTTACACTGCCATATAAATTGGAATTTTGATTAGGATTGCAATAAACTTATAAATCAACTTGTGAAATGAAACACTTATTAATAACTTGCATTTAAGGTGTCTACCTCTTCTCTGAGGAATTATTTTCTGGGGAAAAAATTGCTCTCTATTTAATCTTATACTTTAAAGACACTCCACCAAAAAGGTATGTCAATTTCCTTCTCAATATATTGCAAGTCCATGTTTCTTAGACTCATGATCCATCAAACGAACAGGTGGGACTTTACACAGCTATTCTAATATTGGCACTTTAACAATATTCATCAAGTTTAAAGTGAATTATTTTTATGTAATAAGGCTTTTAGTGAAGTTTTCTTGATGGTTGATTTTGTGAAAAGAAACTGCTATGTGCCAAGTTATGCAGAATAAGTTTAGTGCTCTGCTTCAGATATATATATATCAGTATTACATAAAATTGAAAATTGACTGGAATAGTTACTTTGAAGGCTCAGAAAGCACATCTGAGTTAAGTGTTAAGTAATACAGGAATCTATAAGCTTTGTTAATATATTTTAACTTTTTGTTATAACATGCTCACAATATGTAATTTGGAAAGTATAGAGAAATAAGAACAACAAATCAAAAATCATTCAAAATGGGCTTCCCTGGTGGCGCAGTGGTTGTGAGTCCGCCTGCCGATGCAGGGGACACGTGTTCGTGCCCCGGTCCGGGAAGATCCCACGTGCTGCGGAGCAGCTAGGGCTGTGAGCCATGGCCGCTGAGCCTGCGCGTCCGGAGCCTGTGCTCCGCAACGGGAGAGGCCACAACAGTGAGAGGCCCGCGTACCGCAAAAGAAAAAAAAAAAAAAAAAAAAATCACTCAAAATGATTTCAGCAGAACTGGCAGCCTAACATTATTATGAACTGAATTTCTTTCTTGGGTTTATATACAGCCATGTATCTCTGTCTCCTACAAGTCTATATACCTTAAAATCATATAAAAATAGTTATTTCATCGGAGATCCTTTCATAGTTTTGAGGACAATTTATTTCATATTTTCAAAGAACAGGCAATTTCAATTCTGTATAATTTTCTTTTGTGCACAGGAAAAGATGAAAGACTATTCAATTCATTTCTTAAACTACAAAAACCTTGAAGCCAAAACATGGCAATCAGCAGAAATAAACAGACAAAACTCACTTAGGAATGTAGAAGAAAAATTTGTAAATAAAATACCAGAAAATAGATTTAAACAGCAAAAGACCTATGTACCATGATCAAGTAGAGTTCATCTCAGGGATGTGAGGATGGCTTAAAATTGTCAAACTTATAAATATATTTTGCAACAACACCAAGTCAAGTAGGAAAACGGGGACTGAGAAGGGAGGTCAGATCTGCTATACTTGAATTCTAAACTGGGCTTTGGAATGATGAACAGAAAGCCAGACCCTTGTCCCAGAGGCGTCAAGAAACAGCCACGGGACTTCCCTGGTGGCACAGTGGTTAAGAATCCGCCTGCCAAGGAAGGGGACACGGGCTTGAGCCCTGGTCCGGGAAGATCCCACATGCCTCAGAGCAACTAAGCCCGTGCGCCACAACTACTTAGCCTGTGCTCTAGAGCCCGTGAGCCACAACTACTGAAGCCCGCGCACCTAGAGCCCGTGCTCCGCAACAAGAGAAGCCACCGAAGTGAGAAGCCTGCGCACCGCAACAAAGAGTAGCCCCCACTCGCCACAACTACAGAAGGCCTGTGCACAGCAATGAAGACCCAACACAGCCAAACATAAATAAATAAATATTTTTTTTTAAAAAAAAGGTTTAAAAAAAAAAGAAAGAAAAAAACAGCCAGGAACTCACCAAATGGGTCTTCCTTGTTGAGCTGCCCTGGCTTTGTCTCCTCTGCACTTCCTACATACATTGCTGAACTCCAGAGGTGATAAGATCAATGTTTTTAAAGCAGTTTGAACAAAGAGGGAATCCAAAGAGAATATTTTTAGGTAGATACCATGTATAAGTTACCTCCTCTAGTAAACAGAAAATGTGAAATGTTATACTCTATGAGAAGAGATAAATGCAACAATCAAGTGTTAAAGGAATAACATAGTTTTATAATTTCTGTTTTATAATAGTTTTATAGTTTTATAATTTCTGTAATTTCATAGAAATTATAGAAATTAGCATTAATTTCTATAATTAGAAATTATAGAAATAAGGGATCAAAGTGATGTCATAAGGTAAAAGTGAAAAAAATTAAAGCTAGTTTATAGGAGAATATAAATTTTAAAAGATAAGTATTAATTTGAATAACTCTTTAAATTGTGAAAGTAATTTAGAACACTATGAAGAAAAAAAAGAAAAAACTGAAAAACCAATTTAAATTTTATTATGAGATACATTTTTGGTATATGATATTACAATATTTTAGCTATGTGGGTGTGAAGAAAGTATGACTGTATATGTAATGAATATAAATAAAACATATTTTCTTAATTCTCACATCTATATTCTAATTTGCCACTTTATATAACCACTTAAAAATTCAATAACAGCTTTTTAGGGGGAAAAAGAAATTTTAATGCAGAGAAAAGAACTTTGCTGAGAAAAACAATGAATACATTATTAATACATATTATAACATTTTCTTCTTTCATACCACAAAGTTTGAATCTAAACCTCCTTCACACTCCAAGACTAAAAACTGTGTGAATCACTTTGGCCACAGACCATGGTGTAAGTATCACGAAAGCACACTGCTTTTCCTAATTCCTGACAGGTGCTTGATCTTTTGAGGCCCTTTATGATCATTAATGCAATTTCAAGGAAAATCAAAGGTTACTGGAGCTTCAACTCCATTTCAAAATTCATTATAGGCATAGTTTTGTTTTGTTTAAACTGAATAACAGTACCGAATATTAAAAAACTTTCCTAGCAAGTCTGATGGAAAATTTTGACAGATGTTTGGCACCTGGGTGACATCTTTAAAAATTCCAGGATCCTTTTTTCCCCTAGCTTTATTGAGGTGTAATTGACAAAAATGTATAAAGTCTGTAAAGTGACCATTTGATATATGTAAGCATCGTGAAATGATTATCACTATCAAAATCAGGTTAATTAGCTTCACTTCACAGTTACCTTTCAGTGTGTGTGTGTGTGTGTGTGTGTGTGTTGAGAACACCTAAGATTATATACTCTCTTAGCAAATTTCAAAGATCTTTTTTTTAAAAAATAAATTTATTTATTTATATATTTTTTATTTTTGCCTGCATTGGGTCTTTGTTGCTGCACACGAGCTTTCTCTAGTTGCGGTGAGCAGGGGCTCCTCTTCGTTGCGGTGTGCAGGCTTCTCATTGCGGTGGCTTCTCTTTTTGCGGAGCACGAGCTCTAGGCATGCGCAGGCTTCAGTTGTTGTGGCACGTGGGCTCAGTAGTTGTGGCTCGCAGGCTCTAGAGCGCAGGCTCAATAGTTGTGGCACATGGGCTTAGTTGCTCCGCGGCATGTGGGTTCTTCCAGACCAGGGCTCAAACCCATGTCCCCCTCATTGGCAGGCGTATTCTTAACCACTGAGCCACCAGGGAAGTCCCCAAAGACCTTTTTGAAGTTGTGGTTTTACTCCTTAACCATATGACTTTGTGGATGACAGGCTGTCTGCTGTATTAAAATAACTATTAATTTCAATGTTTCACCCCACTGTAATATTGTGGAAGATATATTTAGCAATAATTAAGAATCCATATTTAACATATAAATACTTGAGGTGCTATCAATGAACTTAACTGAAGTGATAATCAATCAACAAATTCTCCTTAGACACCATGAGTTTCCTGCATGAGCAGATAACAACAACCATGTCTCAATGCTCTCCCTTGTTTAGTGGCTGCCAAAAATGTTTTGACATTAATTGTAAGACACAACATGATTTCAGAAATTTGGACAAATTATGAATATTTGAATAGAGAACTTTCAGAGTGTTTATGTACTATATATTTTTTTACAAAAGGGATATTATAATAGGGCATGCTCTTTCACTTTAAGGCTATTTATTGTTTTTTTTTTTACATGCCATTATCTGTTCTTTTCAAGCATCATGGGAAATAATAGAATAATATACATTTTATGGTTATGTCATATTAAAAACATTATTTAGGGTCATATTACTTATTTGTAATTCCATGCTACTATAAATAACAGTGAAATATAGCTAAATCTTTGTGAATATCCAGGACTGTTTCCTCAGTATAAATTCCTAAAGGCAGAGTTTCTGGGTCAAAGGATATGCATATCCTTGTAAAGGATGTGAATGCATTAGGTCTAAGTGTCCTATAGAATACACATACCCTATCTTCCCCCTCCCTGTCTCTCTCTGTCTCCTCCTTCCTCTTTCCCATTCCCTCCTTCCTCCCCCTTCACAAGAAGTCTTCTTTCTGTTCCCCAAATGGTTAAGTGACCCTACTTCTGCCCTTCTGCATCATAAGTTTTTTCTCACTGTATGTGTGTGTTTATAATCACCCTCATTCTAAACAAGGTTTGAGGCTACGTTTTATGTTAAATTATTGGTTTGCAGTTTTGTGTCTTCATCTGGACTCTGAGCTCCTGCCTAACAAGATCCTTGGATTATTCATCTTTTTATCCCCAGCATCTAATACAGTAAATTTTCAGTAAATACTTGTTGAATGAACTCAGGAGGGAACAAATGACTGCTTTTGTTTGTTTTTTTCAGCTATCATGTAGGGTTTTTTTTCTTTTCAAGTTTCCTGGGATTTTAATTGACCGCAGCATATTAATTTCAAAAAAGAAAGGAAAATAGTTATATAGCTTCAAATTTCTATACTCAGATGCCCTCAATTCAGTACTGTAGTATGCTCTAATATTAATTTAGCCACTACTAATTGTCTAACTCAAACAATCAGAAAGGAGAAACACAGAGATTGTACACACTTGAGTTGAGAAACTGTAACATTTATTCTGAAGGAAGGTAAAGTTTTCCCCAAACAAGAACCCATGTATAAGAAACCTACACAGGATTGAAGCTCACATGCCTAGCCCTTCTGACTTAGAAGGTAGAATTATTTATCACGCTTAAAATGTTAAAAATAAGAATTCAGTAGCTCTGTATGAGAAAGAAACACTTTTCTTCCTCATGTGGTCGTGAGAATGCCAGATTGCTGGCCCATTATTTTGGCAGATGTCTCTTGGAATTATTTGACAGCTCTTTGACAAGGCAGTGCCTCCTACGTGCAGTTCCTGAGCAAACTGGCTTCAGTCTCCCTTTGTGAATTCCAAGTCAGAGCGATCTGAAGCAGCCATGTCACTTCGGATTACTCTCCTCCAGCTTTGTCAGCTCTCTTCAGACACGCTGCAAGATCAGCCCCAAGTTTGAAAAAGTGAAGGAAGTGATTTACTAAATTTCCAAAAGAGAAAGAATGTTCGTAAAGCTTTCCTCATGGGAGCATCGGGAAATCCAGGTACTAGCTAACTGAACTTAATGCAATTGACTTAAGTCCACGTTTCCCCATCTGAAAAATGGGCATGATTATAAGATGTACCTCTTAGACCTGTTGTGTGGCTGAAATGTGATAACCCATGTAACATTCTTAGGATGTTGCCTGGTCCTAACTTGGCTCAGGAATGTCAACTCTCACTATTCCAAAGACTATTTCTTTACCTGTGGCAACTGGGTATAATGACCTGTATGGGCATTTGAAGAAATCATTTTATACACAAATCCATCACCACTTGGACGTAAAACATAATGTGTCTACATCTCAGCAGAGCCCCAGGCAAACCTGAGAGAGTAAAAACAAATGTGCACTGAAATTCTGCCCACCTCACCATCTCTGTTTTATTTTATTATACATTTATAGAAGTATCTCTTTTTATTAACCAAAATATGTTCATTATGAACATTTGAAAGACACAAAGAACTCTGAACGTGCACACAACCAACAGCAATTCCATGATCCAGATATAAACACAGATAACATGAAGATATTTATCCTTCTAGTCTTTTATGAATGCATATACATATGCAAATAAAATGTAATTAAGATTATGCTATTCTTATTTTTAATTTTCATTTAATATTACCTTAAGATTTTTCAGTATCTTTATATATCCTTCTAAAATCTTGACTACACAAGTTTGTTTAAATAATCTCGTTTGACATTTAAATTCTTACCAAATTTAGTATGTTATGAATTATCTTCCAGTGAATATGCTTTCACAGTTTTATAAAATAAATGTAATTATTGGTTCCTAAAGGTGTATATGATTTTCATAACTACGTGCAAATTTATCTCTATAGTATTTTTAATAGACTATATTCTCAACAAGTAAAGTCTGAGGATGTCAGTTTTTTCTCCCTTCTGCTCGCATTGGATATTAACGTGTAAACTTCTTTTGTCTTGACGTATAAAAAAAGCATAACTTTGTTTTATTTTGCGTTTTGTAGATCTATTGCCAGTGTATATTTCATTTTTGCATTTACTCACTTAAAATATTTATTTAGTGCCTATTTTGTGCCAAATTTATGGCCAATAAAATATTTCATTTATCCATCCACTTATTTAAAAGCATTTATTGAGGGCTTGTCATTTAACTGCCGTTTGTATTTTTCCCATTGTGATTTCCAGTTTTCGGTGCAAAATTTTCTTATTAACGTGTTTGCTTTTTGCCTGAATGCTTTGTAAAATTCATAATATAAAATACCAGCTGTTGCCCATCATGTAGCCTGCCACTATTTTTCCAGTTTTGTGTTTTTTAATGCTCACTTATAAATTAGTATTTTTATTTTACAAAGTAAATACATATTTTTATGAAGTTAACATAATAAACTGGCTACAGATAGCCTGGTATTATTTCTTCTTACAACTGTGCTGGGGGTGGGGGGGTGGGGAGGGCAGGGGGCTGAATGCTCTGGCACATTCATAAGCTTAGGGTTTTTAAAATAAAATAATAACTATTTTTCCGGCATACATGTAGGTATCAGACTTTTTTCTTTAACTTTGCTGGGCCCACTGTAAGTCATTTTGATTTTACAGATTTTATCTTCATATCAGAAGTGACTTCCCAAAGCTCTGCTCAGCATCTCAGCGTCTAGATTTGCCACTTAAAAACTGGCAGATTTTATAAAGGGAAAAACATGTGAATATCAGGTTCGACTTAACGAATGCCTGAAGTGCTTTCAAACATACGCATTTGAAAATATTCTATCCAGCTTTTCTAGTTCTCAGTGGCAGCATGTGATTATTGGAAGGAGAAGTCATAATCTCTTCCCCTTAAAGTTTTTTATTAACATTGTTTCAATTAATTAAATATTAGCCTATTATCTTTTTATGTAGGGCACTGCACAGTGGAAATCCAGGACTCATTTTGTTTGCTCAAATTGCTGATTTGAAATCTGCCACATTCACATCCCTACAGCTCTGGATGGCACGGTGAGATATAAGGCCAAATTGTGAATGAATGGCAATATTCTTGTTCTGCATTGATTCTGGTCTTTGAGCTCACACTTACAGCACTGCACTGCTGTTTTCTGTGCCTGCATGAGATGAGGACTACTCCTGCAATGCCCTGAAGTCGTTAAGAATAATTTATGTTATCAGAAAATAGAAAAATTCAAATGAAATGTGCTTTTCCATTAAATAATACATATTGAACTAAGTCTGGTTTTTTTCCACTGTGGTTTTCCCAGCACCTACTACAGAGCTGATATAGTCTATCAATAAACAGGTAATGAGTGAATAGATGAATAATAATTGAGTGTGATAACCTATTGTGACAGTATGTTGTTACTCTGCCCATAAAATATTTATCAATTAGTTTTTATAATGATAGTTAATCCTACAGTAGGAAAATGCGGTGTCACTTGCATAGCTTTCCAGTTGGGTACACTATCAAAATAGGAATGCCATTAAAGCTCAGTTTGGTGCATTTGAAAAGGGGCTTTATGAGAAACTTTGCTCCATAATAAAATGCTGATCAGTTCTTCTTGCAGCATTAATTCCTCTACTCAATTCCACAGGAATATCTCTCTCCTACTTGGAATTCTACTTAATCAGGTGTCAAGCAATGAATGGTTCACTGGACAAACCCACTGGGAGCTGGGTTTGATTCTCAGCTCCGTCACTTACAGGCTGTGTGTCACAGGAGAACCTGACTTACCTCTCTGTTTTGTTATTTCCACTCTGGGCATCATAGAAGAACAGTATGTGAGAATTCACTAGGATTAGAATGTGATCCTTCTTTTCCTACAGTATGCCATATCATAGGCACTTGTTAAACATGAGTTTCCTTTCTTAGTGCAAGTAAAGGAATTTTTTAGACTTTATTTTTCTCAGTGTGGCTTGAGAAAATTAATCTATGTTAGGCTAGGTAGAGAGTAAAGCTCTATAAAAGTAAATAAACAGGGATGGACTACCTTTATCATATAAAAGCATGTATTATCTAGTCCTTTAAACATCCAAAAATGTTCTTTCTCCATTTACAAAATATCTTTTTGAGACCCCAGCCTGCTTCACATCTCCTGAGTTATAGACTATACTCTTGCTTGTTCCAGAAATTCCATGATGTTGCCAGCATCAATAGACATGTCCTTTCACCCTATAAGAAGAGTGAACTGTCCCCCTGTTCCACGGAAAACAACAACAACAACAAATCTCCACAAAAACAAATCATGTGCAGATAGGGGATTCCCATTAAGTCTAGAGATGAGCAGTTGTTCTGCAGACAGCTGTAGACATCTCCAGAACTTGAGGTGGATACCAACATTCCCAGCCCTGGGCAGCGCAGGGGTACTGCTGATGCTTACCTGACTTCAGCAACATGTACAACTGTCACTTCCATCCCCTCTCCCAACCGACTGTCCACCTCGCTCTTCCAAAGGCAATCGCTCTACATAGAAAAATGAAACATGACAGGATCCGTTCTACTTTATCAATGCCTTTATTAAATTTCACCACACCCTGCAGAGCTTTCTCATTATGCCATACATCCTTTCTCTCCATTCTCTACAAATCCTTAATATTTAATATTCAATCCTTAATATTCATTCATATACGTGTGACCTTGAAAAAGGATGTTGCTAGAATGATAGTGACCAGGCCATTATTTGGGGATGGCATCCAAACTCCAAATGAATGTTGATTTACGGCAAGTTCTCTGGATATCAGGATCCTTAGGTACAAGCACCCAAACAAGGTACTACAAGAGACTATCAGATCTACTTCTACCCTGCTCAGTCATCAGTCATTCATTGTTTGAGGTAGGGAGATATTTTAGGTTACAAGGAATTGGTTTTTAACATTTCAGACAAGGACTCCTTTGAAAATCTGAGGATATTTACAACTCCTTTAACAAGGAAAATATACATACTGAAAATTTTACATTCTAGAGCTAAATAGACATTTCTCCAAAGAAGACATACAGATGGCCAAAAGGCACAGGAAAAGATGCTCAACACTGTTAATTATTAGAGAAATGCAAATAAAAACTACAACGAGGTACCACCTTACACTGGTCAGAATGGCCATCATTAAAAAATCTACAGGGCTTCCCTGGTGGCGCAGTGGTTGAGAGTCCACCTGCCGATGCAGGGGACACGTGTTCGTGCCCCGGTCCGGGAAGATCCCACATGCCACGGAGCGGCTGGGCCCGTGAGCCATGGCCGCTGAGCCTGCGCGTCCGGAGCCTGTGCTCCGCAATGGGAGAGGCCACAACAGTGGGAGGCCCACGTACTGCAAAAAAAAAAAAAAAAAAAAATCTACAAATAACAAATGCTAGAGAGGGTGTGGAGAAAAGGGAACCCTCCTACACTGTTGGTGGGAATGTAAATTGGTGCAGCCACGTGGAGACAGTACGGAGGTTCCTTAAAAAACTAAAAACAGAACTACCATATGATCCAGCAATCCCACTCCTTGGCATATATCCAAAGAAAACTATGTTTCAAAAAGATACATGCACCCCTATGTTCACAGCAGCACTCTTTACAATAGCCAAGACATGGAAACAACCTAAATGTCCGTGGATAGATGAATGGATAAAGGAGATGTGGGTCATATATACAATGGAATACTACTCAGCCATAAAAAAGAATGAAATAATGCCATTTGCAGCAACATGGATGGATTTAGAGATTATCATACTAAGAGATTATCATACTAAGTGAAGTCATTCAGAAAGAGAAAGACAAATACCATATATATCACTTATATGTGGAATCTAAAATATGACACAAATGAACCTATCTATGAAACAGAAACAGACTCACAAACATAAAGAACAGACTGGTGGTTGCCAAGGGGAAGTGGGGGTGGGGGAGGGATGGATTGGGAGTCTGGGATTAGCAGATACAAACTATTATATATAGGATGGATAAACAACAAGGTCCTACTGTATAGCACAGGGAACTATATTCAATATCCTGTGATAAACCATAATGGAAAAGAATATGAAAAAGAATGTGTATATATATGTATAATTGAATCACTTTGCTGTACAGCATAAATTAACACATTATAAATCAACTATACTTCAATAAAAAAATTTACATTCTATATCAAGGATTATAGTTTGTCATCTAAGATACTAAAAGGGGCATGACTCCTAGGACAAGGGTTGTGGCAGACTTTGGGTTGCCACTTCATAACTCTTTTTTTTGCCCTCACCACATGGCTTGCGGGATCTTAGTTCCCCGACCAGGGATTGAACCTGGGCCCCGGCAGTGAAAGCACCAAGTCTTAACCACTGGACCACCAGGGAATTCCCCATAACTTTCTTTTTGAAAATTAGCTCACAAGAGCCAGAGAGAGATCCTAGGAGTCAGCATGGTCTAGAGGACCAAACATCAGCTTAGAAGTCAAGTAAACAAGGATTCAGTTTCTAGAAGAGTAACTTATGAACTGCGCGACTTATCTTAATCATTTTTTTAAGAAGTTTATTGGGGTATAGTTGATTTACAATGTTGTGTTAGTTTCAGGTGTACAGCAAAGTGAATCAGTTATACATATACATATATCCACTCTTTTTTAGATTCTTTTCCCATATGATCATTTTTTTCTTACAAATAAGAAAACTAGGCTCATAGAGTGTAAGTACTTTTGCCTAAGTTTGCAAATAGTAAATTATGAATCCATATCTGACAGGCTTCAAATCGATAGTCTTTCCCATATGTTCTACTAATCAGCAAAATAGGAAAGCTAAAAATGACATCATCTTCTCATTAGCTCTAACCCACGAGTCTGCCATTTACAACTTTAGGACTGAGATGGCGAAGACAGGCCAGAGCATTTAGAAGACTCACATCTGAGTAAAGTAAGTCCAGAACTCTGGAGTAAGAAGCACCCCGGAGGAGATTTAGAGAAAATTATTCTCTTCCAAGCCTATGAAAGAACATTAAGCTTACATTTAGTAGTGCTTGACCAGAGTATTCTGATGTTATTTCTTTAAATTGTCTCATCACTACAAATCACTATATTTTATACTCAATTAATGTTGATACTTTTCTGATTCAGCCAGGCAATCTGCTTGTTTAAAAAAAAAACATTATCAAAAAATAGATAACTAATAAGGACCTACTATATAGCACAGGGAACTCTACTCAATACTCTGTAATGGCCTATATGGGAAAAGAATCTAAAAAAGAGTGGACATAAGTATATGTATAACTGATTCACTTTGCTGTACACCTGAAACTAATACAATATTGTAAATCAACTATACTCCAATAAAAATTTTTTAAAAATAAAATGTATCATTTTAAACAAACAAAAATAAATTTCCAGAGAAATACATAAAATATAAAAATAGTAAAGCAGACAACTGTATTTCTTATATACAAAATATTACTTTAATTATGACCAAAGGGAAAATAGGCTTCTGTTTCTGAAGAATAATTGCTAGATTTAGCACAACTGAGTTCAGGTCCCAACTCTCTCAATTACTAGTTGGACGACCTTGGGCATGTAACTGAACCATGCTTCAACTCCCTCAACTATAAAACAAAGATAATAACATTTTCCTCACATAATATTTATTTGGCAATTAGGTGGAATAATGTAAAAGGGTGATGGATGAATTGGAGCATGAAAATTATGCTAGAGGTTTCTATGTATGGAAGTCGAATCAGAATGTCAACTTGGAGCCCATTTCCTGTGTCTCAGTAAAACAGTTCTTTCATCACCTCTTGTCAGGGGGAGCTCTGTGCAGGAAGCATACCAATTTGCATTTGATGCCCAGGAGCCTCCTAGAAGGGAAGACACTGAGATCCTATGATTCTAAGTTAAGAAAACATATTGGTGGAGGCCAGGATAATACTAACCAATACTCAGGGGCAGGTAAGGGTAATGGGGGCCCTGAACTAAAATGACATCGGCATCGAAAAAGGCTGCAGACTGGCTCCAGCACACAATCTGAGAGGGGGCTGGGGTACTGAAAGGAGAGAGAAAAAGGGAGGCCACCCAATCCAGCTCCCCTGGGAAAGACTTGTACTTTGAGGAAGTGGCTGTATAAGTGACTTTAGCTTTAACTCCAGAGACCCAGCCAATTTGGCAGTGATTTTCTCTGCTGATGATCAGATTGTCCTCTCTCTCCTGTCCTTTGTCAGGACAGGATTGTAGATTAGCCTATGTGGAGGGCAAGGCCTGGGAGCTCAGTTCCTAATACAGTCATACCTCCATATCCACTGGTTCCGAATCCAGATTCAACCAACCATTGAGCATCTGCAGGTTTTGGTATCCATGGTGGGCCCTGGAACCAATGCTCCGCAGATACCGAAGGACAACTGTATATGGCTTTGAGCATGACCCTAACCCTCGGGGATGATGCTTCCTCCTGGTGGGCGAAACTGCCACAGAGATGATTATGCAGATAACACTTTTTCAATGTAGAGAAAAATCCCCCTCAGAGACCTCAGAAGATAATTTATATAGATGTGTAGCCTTCAAGAGAACCCAGGTAGCTTCAATCACAACAACAAACAATCGCAGCAGGAATATTTACTAAGCACAGCACTCAGTGCTGTGCTTGTATTATATTCTTTCATCTTTAATTATGAGATTATGAGATTGGCATTATCATTCCCATTTTACATATGAGAACACTGAGACACAACAAGGTTAAAAAATGTGCCCAGCTGATAAGTGGTGGATCCCAGACTGGAGATCAGGCTGTCCCATTCCGAGCCTCACACTTAACCCTGATACTCTGCTGCCTCGCTTCTTGACATAGATTTTGACTTGCCCACAAGTCAGCATGTAGGCTACAGCTATTCTCATGGAACATTTCTGCCGTAGAAAATTCGTTGTGACTGGCCAGTAGCGGAACTCCCATCCCTAAGGGTTTGAGCTTCAAATTATATTCCAGGTTCTCAAAGTCTATTAGGTTTAAAAACAGCCTGGGCTTTTTCTCCCATCCATGCATAGGATAGCATAAATTAACTGAAGACACTTAACACATTTGCAAAGGAAGTCACCCCGGTAGTAAAGCACTGGAGCAGCCTACCCAGGCAGCTAGGCAAATGAAAAACAACTCTGATTTTAAATGACCAATAGACCTATAATGACTTGTGTAAAATAAGCACTGTTATGTTCATGGGCTTTTCTAAAAAGATCCCAACACTCCAAATTTGTGAAACTAAACTTGAAGTTTCCAGTCGTAATACAAATATAGTATGGTGATTACAATCAGTGTAGATTTATTTGGTTGTCTAGTACCCAATTTGTAAATTTTTCCTCAAGCTAAAGAGCAAAAAGAGCAAAAAAGAGCAAAATATTATGAGTCTTGTAACATCATTTGAATTCAACTTGGTTTAACCCTGTCCCTTCAAGCCTAGCCGCCTTCTTTACAAAAGATGCACACACTAATAAGCATAAACTAAGTCTTTGTAACAACTCCTGGGAGCTACTTCATTTTGAGCAAATATGAACTTTGCAACAAGAAGTGAAGAGATTCTGTCTCAATGGATTATGCTGTGAAAAACCAAAGAGATATACCAATTTATTCTAAGTACCAGACTATGACTTGTACTTTACTTGAACTTTACTTAAACTCCTAGAGGGTGAGACCTTTTGAATTCTTTAGTTAAGGAGACTGTTAGAAAATTTTGCAGAAACTGAAAAAGAAAGGTGTTTGCTATTTAAGACACACTAGTGTAACTAATGCAACATATTCTAAAACTTGGTGTCTGCAGAAAGGAAACATCAGAATAGGAAGGAAGAATGAGTTCCATATACTGTAATCATCTGTACTCACCTGTATTCAGGAAGGTAACGTTTGAGGAAGGTAGGAAGGCTGCCCTAGTGACCTTAATGATACGTAACAGGGCACCTTCTATTTCTATGAGAAATGTTGCACCATAGGTATATTTGAATGCAATAACTTTTAACACAGCAGTCATTCTGACCCCACAGGATTCATATAAGCAAACCACAGTGTGCCCCATCTCACTTGGAAAGGCAACTTTCTGCTACCTCTCAGAGTGGAAAATGTATTTAAAATTCTCTGTTACAGGCTATGTATGTTATCCCTCTACTTATTATTAGTAGTTTGAACCATATGAAATTGCTATATTATAGGGCCAAAAAATGTTGACTATCAGCAATTCATATGGTTTAATGAAAGGTTCTTTCTATATATGGTATTGATTGCACACTTCACTCATCTTTGACATAGCTCCTGGGACACTTGATAACCCTGTGTTCCTACTTGTAATAGAAATAGAATTTACAAGAAACATCAGCACGTACATATTGGGAGATAAAGGGGCTCTCAGCCAACATATGCATCTTCCTGGCTATGGCATCAGTCATTCCATAAATTCTGCTTCCATATCTTCACTAGTATGGAAGCTCAAATACTTAATTCACTAATTATCTTATTAGATATACTGAAGTCCTCATTCCAAAAGAAATTAAATCTGTGTCCATAATTCGGCAACTTCAATTTGCTTGAAAGAAAGGTGGTGAGTCCAACTCACTGGGGACAATCTACAAATCAGAAGAGTGACAGGATATCTTTTTTTTTTTTTTTTGAGCTTATCCATTTTATTTATTTATATTTTTTAATTTTTTTAAACATCTTTATTGGAGTATAATTGCTTTACAATAGTGCGTTAGTTTCTGCTTTATAACAAAGTGAATCAGTTATACATATACATATGTTCCCATATCTCTTGACAGGATATCTTATATTCAGTTTTGCTATAGCGCGTTACAGAACAAGCTTGTTATTTAGGTGTGTAATTGAATATTAAAATGAGCTCATTGGGTCTCAATGTTAGTTGAGGCCATAAAGTCTAAGAACAAAACAGTAGGTGTCATGTACCTCCAAATAGGTGCTAGACCACCCATGAAGGACTTGCAAAGGGATAAAATAGCATTTCTTTGTCCTTAGCCTAACAAGTGACTTGGAAGTAAATATTGATAGTAAGGGTGAGATTTTAAGAGCTAAGAAATTTCTTTATAAAATTTGTTTGCATGATACATTTTTTTTCTTGTCTGTGAAGGCTTTCCATGTTTTTCTTCCTCTCTGAAGATATTTCTTACCACTCCAAGCCATGTTGCTCATACCCTTAGTTCTATAACTAGATTGCTTGTTTTATCATAATAAGTGTTTTGTCATAGCACTTATCTCAATTTATTATCGTTTAATGTATTTATTTCCTCTATTAGGACAAGCTCCATGAGGTCAGAAACTCTCTTATCCACAATTGATTCTTCTGCACCTAGTACCATATACAAGGCGTAAATAGGCAGCAAGTATGAGAGGATGGTTCAAAATGGGGAAATCTATCAAGTCAAAGGTGGGAAAATCCACACAATCATCTTGATCAATAAAATTGGCAGTTCACATGTAAGAAATACAAAAGGACTATGAACACATGAAAAGAGTCAAACTCATTAGCAGGTGACATAAATTTAATTATTACCCTTCAATTAGAAAAAAATGTTTGTTTTTTGGATAAGTGTTGGCTAGAGTGCAGAGAAATTTCTTCCTTGTCTTTTTAACATTTGTCCTTGATCTTAATTTTCCCACAATGGTCAAATATAATCTCTTTAATATGAATGAAGTTATTTTTGAAATGATGACCATATAATACTGGTATTGAACTTTTGCAAATTTCCATACATCTGGACCTGTCCATTAAGTTTTCATTTAAGCATTTACAGACATGGACAATCCATACCCATGAAGTAGCTGATAGTGTCAAATGATTCTAGAACACGTGTGCGCACTTTCTTCTTGCTCTACTGCTTCTTCCCCAACCCCATCATTTTTTCTAACTTTACAATTTCTTTCACCTTTTCATTTTTTTTTAATCACTTTAGAGTTCTTAGATGATGATATGGCTAAAACCTTGATAAAGAGTCTGTCAACTTTATGGATGATTGAGTTTTCCCAAAGTAAGAAAAAGAAGGGAGGTAATTTAATACCTTTTCTTTTTTCTTTTTCTGATTGTGGTATAGTAAGTATATGAACACGTTCTTTTCTGTGAAAGGCATAAGTAGAGATCTGGAGTGTGAATCTGGTCAGTAAGACTGGTTTTAGCTCTTTGTTTCACCTTCTCTTTCACCAAACTTATCAACTTTTTCAGTGCAGTTAGCATGTGACCTAAGAGGTCATAGAACATCCCCTACTTCTACAAGGCCTTCAGCTGCTGCACCCACAATGCTGTGAGTTATTGTATCAAAGCAAAAAAAACCCTCCCACCTTCACACTGCTTTTTCCTGAGTTACCAGAAACAGGAAAGCCCCTTCTGTAAACAGAACTTTCTGTGGGTAGGGCTCAAGCTTTAGCATATTCCAGACTTCCAATAAGTCTTACACTAAACTCATATATCTGTTCAACTTTTCCCCCAGTTAAGAACAGCCTTTAATTCTGAAGCCTCTGTTCAGAAGACTCAGAGATCATATCCAAAAGAGAAAACTCGGGTTCCCTCATCAAGTAACTTTAACTGCTTCCTTGTGTCAACACTGAGTGAAATTACAAGTGATGCTCAGTGCAGGTCACAGAGTGGCCCCTCCATAAACATTGTTTTAAAAACCAATGAGTTAGTATACGGTATTTGTTTTTCTCTTTCTGACTTACTTCACTCTGTATGACAGACTCTAGGTCCATCCACTTCACTACAAATAACTCAATTTCGTTTCTCTTTATGGCTGAGTAATATTCCATTGTATATATGTGCCACATCTTCTTTATCCATTCATCTGTCAGCGGGCACTTAGGTTGCTTCCATGTCCTGGCTATTGTAAATAGAGCTGCAATGAACATTGTGGTACATGACTCTTTGAATTATGGTTTTCTCAGGGTATATGCCCAGTAGTGGGATTGCTGGGTCGTATGGTAGTTCTGTTTTTAGTTTTTTAAGGAACCTCCATACTGTTCTCCATAGTGGCTGTATCAATTTACATTCCCACCAACAGTGCAAGAGGGTTCCCTTTTCTCCACACCCTCTCC
>NC_041222.1:72729624-72835430 GCF_002837175.3 Physeter macrocephalus
ATAGATAGCTAGTGGGAAGCAGCTGCATAGCACAGGGAGACCAGCTCTGTGCTTTGTGACCACCTAGAGGGGTGGGATAGGGAGGGTGGGAGGGAGACGCAAGAGGGAGGGGATATGGAGATATATGTATATGTATAGCTGATTCACTTTGTTATACAGCAGAAACTAACACACCATTGTAAAGCAATTATACTCCAATAAAGATGTTAAAAAAAAAAAAACAGTGAGTAAATTGCACAAGACTGTTACCTTCATACACCATGTACAACAAGATGCAACCATCTCTGCACAGCAGCCCCAAGGAAATTTCTGTAGGAAACAGCAGGTTTCGAGCCTTGCCTCAGGAGTGATGTAAACCTGAGATTGAAGTTGGGCTCCGCTACTGGCCAACAACATAACCCTAGTCAGCTGCCTACCTTCTTTAACACTCAATTCCCACATATTTAAAATAGACTCAGTGTTTTTGTAGGTTTAAATGGAATAATGTTTTAAACTCAGCATAGTACAAGGTTTATAGCATACATTCAGTAAATTATAATAACTGTCTCCACTTAAATAATTAAATCTTATAAAAACTTTTCAATGCTGTACTGATGGCTTATGAGTGATATAATAATTAAATCAGGCAGAATACAAAAACACCTGGGGACATTTTTTCTCATCATTATAACCATGTTAGTAATGGAATGCTGCCCTCTTATTTTCACCTGCAGACTCATGGTACAAAGTTAATAAATTTTCTAAACTGTAATAAGATGACTAATGGGTGGGAGTGGATAAAATAAGTTCATTTGAATTCTGTGTAATGATATGCAAATTAGTTATTTAAGCCTGGTAGCTGTGTTGAAGCTTGATCTTACTGAAGAATACTATGAAACATGATTTGTAATCACCCTTTTGGACTCTGCTATATAAGGTGCTCATGATTGTAATTAAAGTTAATCGCTAGTTATATTGCAGAGCAGGAAATATTGTGATGGAGATGGACTGCAAGAGGAACACCAGGACTTAATCACTGGATCCTAAATGATCTGTATCAGGGGATAGAGAAAGCTGGCTTTGAAGAAAATGAAAATTAAGGGATTACATGAATCAAACTCCTAGAAGAAGAAATGTGTAATGAATTTTGTTTATTTGCTTAAGTGGAGACTTTAAGCTGAACAGTATCTGTCAAAGTGGATAACAAGTGGCATTATCTCAAAATAGAGGAAATACAGCAAGAGATTTATACAAAAATAAATACTCATCAAAGTATCATGGTAGTAGAGGAAAACTGGCCACATCTAACTATCTAAAAATAACAAAATTATTAATGCATTCAGGTACAACCTCATCTTGGAAATTATTCAGCCACAGAGTGATGCTCTTAGAGACTAAGATATGTGAGAAAGTACTTACATTTAAATATTAGAAGAAAACCATGATAATTCATTTTGTACATACAGATCTTCCTCAGCTTACAATGGGGTTACATCCCAATAAACCCACTGTAAACTGAAAATATAAGTCAAAAATGCATTTAATACACCTCACCAACTTGAACATTATAGCTTAGCCTAGCCTACCTCAAAAGTACTCAGAACACTTACATTAGCCTACAGTTGGGCAAAACCATCTCACACAAAGCCTATTTTATAACAAAGTGTTGAATAACTTATGTAATTTATTGAATACTGTACTCAAAGTGAAAAACAGAATGGCTATATGGGTACAGAATGGTTGTACAGGTATTGGTTGTTCACCCTTGTGATCGCATGGCTGACTGGGAGCTGTGGCTCACTGTCCCTGCCCAGCATCATGAGACAGGATTATACCACTTATTGCTAGTCCAGGAAAAGATCAAAATTTGAAGTACAGTTTCTACTGAATGCATACCACTTTTGCACCATCCTAAAGTCAAAAAGTCTAAGTCGAGCCATCATAAGTCAGGGTCTGTCTGTACTATGATTATAATTCTATAAATCATATACACCTAAGAAATTAAAAATAGGTTAGTATATTCAGTATATCTTCTTTGAGTCAGGACTCAGAATAATATTTTCTCCTTAATTGTATGTACTGTACATTTTTAATAAGCACATACTTCTTGATTCACTCTTTACAACTGATAATGTAGAAGGAATTTGAAGTCCTCCACCTGATGTAGTGGGAAATGTCCTACATACTTCCTTCCAGAATATCAACTAGAGCTCTATTGGTGTGAAAAAAATAATTCAACACAGAAAATATCCAATTTACAAAGAAAGATTAATTTGGCCATGTGGATCATGCAAATTGAGTTAAGCACCCATATGATACGTCTGAAAGTTGTCTCAAATTATTTATACTAAATGTTTAATTCTTTAAAACTGTGCATTTTTATATTCTTAAAAGAAAATCATAGAAATTCACTCTATATTTGATATTAAAGTAGGATTTATAGAGCAAGTGTTGTATTTTACCTGTAAATGAAATCAAATACTAGAAAATAAAACAATATTACTGTGTGAAAATCTATAAAGATAACTGTTGAATCTTAATTAGACTTAGATGATATCTTTGGGCTATATTTAATGTTTCTGAGGATCGTTATAACTCAGTGAATTAATTATGCCTATGCCCTGATGATCAAATAGAGATTTAACAGGTAAATCTGATTACTCTTACGTGAACTAGATAGGTTTTCTTCTGAAAAATTACGTTTTTAAAAGTACAGTAAGTACCCTACATACAAACAAGTTATGTTGCAAGACCACGTTCGTAAGTCCAATTTGTTTCCAAGTCCAACAAAGTTAGCCTATGTACCCAACTAACACAATCAGCTATGTAGTACTATACTGTAATAGGGTTATAATACTTTTCACATAAATAACACATAAAAACAAACACAAAAAATAAACATTTTTAATCTTACAGTACAGTACCTTGAAAAGTACAACAGCTGGCATACAGGGGCTGACACTGAGTGACGAGGCAAGAAGAGTTACTGACCGGAGGGAGAGGAGGTGGGAGATGGTAGAGCTGAAGGATCGTCAGCAATAGGAAGGAGATGGAGGGCAAGCTGCCTTCACTCACGCCCGACGTTGATGACACGCACGTTCACATCTTTGAAAGTTCTCAACTTGAAGGTTTGTATGTAGGGAACTTACTGTACATGAATTTCATGTGGTGTAAGAAGTTGGAACTTATTTCCCTTTTGTTGGTGATTGTAGGGTGGGGTAAGGACGGGTGAGGAAGAACCTGGCAGGAGCATTTGACTACAGATAGTTAGGCTGTCAGCTGGAACTAGTACTATTCCATATAGGTAAAGCAATATATGAGGTACCTAAGGACAAGTCCTTGTAGAAAACAAAAATGTAACTCTACATAAATAAGGCAGTGAGCACTCCTAATTCATGATTCAGAAATGGAATACTAAGACCAAGAAGAAGTCATGTTTATGGACATCATTAAAAGATCTACAAATAGTAAATGCTGGAGAGGGTGCTGGAGAGGGTGTGGAGAAAACACTGTTGCTGGGAATGTAAATTGTTGCAGCCACTACAGAAAACGGTATTGGAGGTTCCTGAAAAAACTAAAAATAGAGTTGCCCACTCCTGGGTAATCACACTCCTGGGCATATACCCAGACAAAACTAAAATTCAAAAAGATACATGCACCCCTATGTTCATAGCAGCACTCTTTACAATAGCCAAGACATGAAAACAACCTAAATGTCCACTGACGAATGGATAAAGAAGATGTGGTATATATATACACAGTGTAATATTACTCAGTCATAAAAAAGAATGAAATAATGCCATTTGCAGCAACATGGATGGACCTAGAGATTATCATACTAAGTGAAGTAATTCAGAAAGAGAAAGACAAACGCTGTATCATATCACTTATACGTGGACTCTAAACTACAACACAAATGAACATACCTACGAAACAGAAGCAGACTCACAGAAATAGAGAACAGATTTGTGGTTGCCAAGGAGGAAGGGGATGGGGAAGGAAAGGATTCAAAGTTTGGGATTAGCAGGTGCAAACTAGTATATATAGGACAGATAAACAACAAGGCCCTACTGCATAGAACAGGGAACTATACTCAATATCCTGTGAAAAACCATAATGGAAAAGAATATGAAAAAGAATATATATATGTATAACTGAATCACTTTGCTGTATAGCATAAATTAACACATTGTAAATCAACTATACTTCAATAAAATATTTTTTAAAAATTCCAAAAAGAAGTCACGTTACATTAAAAGAGACAGAGAAAAATCACAGAAAATGAATAATTTTAGACATTGGGGCTGATTTGTCTTTAGTCTACTATTACAGAGCAGTTCAGGGGAAAATATGTTCCTTTGCGACACTCGCCTGGAGTGACTTTCCCAGAAGGATGGCATCCTTGCTAGTTATTCCAGCAGACTTCTGAGAATAGGGTAATGAAAACTGCTTGCTTTGATACAGACAGCCAATGACCCCCAGTGTGGGTTCTGCCACTTAACAATTTATGAGACCTTGGATACGTCATATAAACAATCTGATCCTGTTTCCCATCTGTATAATAGTTACAAGGATTCATCTCTTACAGGATTGCTATAACTAAATTAAATGCCATGTAGAAAACACTTAATACCGGCTACTAGATAGGCATCTGTATTGGTTTTCTATTATTGTGTGACAAATTACTACAAACTTAATGGCTTAAAACAACATTTGTTAGCTCACAGTTCTGTAAGTCAGAAGTCCAGGCAATCTCAGCTAAGTTCTCTGCTTAGGGTCTCACAAGACTGAAATCAAAGTGTCGGCCAGCCACATTCTCATGTGGAGCTGAGTCCTCTTTCAAGCACATTCCTATTATTGACAGAATGCAGTTCCTTACAGTCATCCCAGTTGCCTTTCTGGCTGTTGGCTGGAGGTCACTCAGCTCCTAGAAGTCCTCACATGAGGCCCCCTCTTCAGTACCTTAATTCTCTCTGACTTTCCCTTCCGGATGAATGGAGAAAATGTTGTGCTATTAGCTTGAGTGATTCCATGAGGCCTGCTCTGATAATCTCCCTTTTGATCAACTCAAAGTCAACTGATTTGTAACCTTAATGGTCTTTGCAAAATCCCCTTTGCCATGTAAGGTAACATAATAAAAATTGTGATTTCTCATCATATTCACAGTTCCAGGTATGAAGTTGTAAAAATTTGGAGGAACATTTTAGAACTCCATCATACCCTCAATAAATGTTAGTTTCTTTGTCTTCCCCTTCTGCTATTTCCAAGAGAAGCAGAACCTTGTGCTGATTTTCCATCTTAGTATTATTCATGAAAATATGCACTGCCCACACAGTTCCTTCAAAATCTGAGAAATTTAGAGTTGGCATTCCAAAAATTCAGGCTGCAGAGTCAACTGATAGATCTGCTAAATCAATAAGGGACACTCACAGAGTGATACCAGAAATTCTGAAAAATGTATAAAATACCTGTGTAGTCTCTTCAATTAAATCCACTTACAGGTGTTCACTCCTGAGCTGAAAGCTAATCAACCCATGAGTGTGGTCTACATGAGCAAAATGTAAAATGCAAAGAAGACAAGGAGTCCAAACAACATAGATACTCCTTCCCTACACACTACCCTTATTTTTATTCATGGATGAAATTCATGCTCAAGTAACAACTGGTTTGGGATTAGCTGAAGTATTAATTCAAGTGTCAAAGACAGATTACTTAGTGGAATTAGGGATGCGGATCTAAACCCCACTCCTCCACTAAGTCAGAAGATCAAATTAAAATGCTCTCCTGTAACTATGAGAAGTAAACAAAGGGAATAAGAATCCCCTCTTCTGACCACGGACCCCTAAATGTGGAAGGTCAGAACGATTGATAGCCATCTTTCCTACTATATGGAAGAGCCTGAGAGTATGATATTAACACGTGCTTCACAAAGACCTTCTCTATTAATGCTATTCATCTTCATATTAAGTCTGGGAATATAATTAGAATATCTTTCTAATATCTTTCTAATAATTCTGGAAATATCTTCAAGGATCTGTTTTTTCTTCAGTTTTTATAGACTATTCTCCAGATCATCACCAGATTATTGACAAACTATAGAAGCCTTTAAACTTACTACCACAAACAATCTTTTCATGGTGACATAGCTGTTGGTTTACATTTTGAATCTGTGCTTAATTCTTTGGGATGAAGTAGAGAGTAAGCCACCTGGGTACATCTGATATTTGGTTGCATGAAGAAAGGAAGCACTGCTCTTCCTTTTAAGAATATCTTGTCAAGAATTGTAGCCTCTCCCCTTCTAGAGAAGGATGAGGTGCCGTTTAGGGTACCCACCAGCTGCCATGACAAATTTCTCCCATCTTTTGCCGTTATTTGTGTGCCTCCAAATCCACCATACAGGTGAGGTTACAGAACATGGCCTCTGATAGGGATGTCCCTTCAATTCTGCCTTCCAGGCAGGTCAAGTGGTGCGGAAAGAAGTGATCTCGATTAAGCTTTCGTGCTTGTCTTAAAGTAAAAGTATGTAGTGCCCTTACCATTAGGCACCACCAGAGGTAAGAGCACTGGAAACAACTTTGTAATCTGAGCAACAGTCAGAAGGAACACAAGAGCATACTGTTCAACAAGATACATCCTCAGAAGTGAGTTAATTTCTGAATACAGTCAGATAATGTCCCAACACTTCAGTACACATAGAACAGAGGGAAGAAAGCAGCAGGCAAGAAACAGAGGAACTGGCCAGCAACAAAGAGAAACTACTGGAGTAAATAATGATTAGCAAGTAGCATTTACAGAGCATATTTGGTGATGGGGATATTATCCTTAGGAATATTATTAGCAAGGTGTCGGTTTTTAAAGTGAAGTTAGAGTAGTTACAGATTATCGAGACTGAGAATATTCCAAACTTTGATAAGGGACCTGCCACAGAAAATGACCTCTCAGCACAGACTGGTGTGTGGCAAGAACACCTAGGAGCCCACTGGAAGATTAGCAGAACTGAGGCAACGCAAGCAGGGAGTTCAGGCCAAAGCCGAAGACGACCATTCTCAAAGCCACACCGGACTCCAAGTCCTCACTGCCCACTTACAGGGGAGTAATTTGTATTTCATATGAGAAATGCTGTAAGCCATTTGCAACTTGTTTTTAATGATGCTTATTAACCACACAGTTAATCACTATGTGATTCATATTCTACATTGTTTGTCATTTCTAAAATTCCTCCAGATATCTTGTCAAAGACAAATGACCTGGAAGGAATGTACCTGACTACTGTGGGCAAAATTTTGTGCCCAGAGAGGTAAGCAGATTCCTCCTGGAATGTTGCCTTTACCAGACTTATTTCTGTTAAGCACAGCACAATACTCTATCAGCAGATCCTTTAATTTACATATTGAATTGGGCACCATAGTGTTGGTCTATGACAGCAAAATTATAGAACTGAGTTATTGAAAATTACCTCTGGATCAGTTGGTCTCTGAAAGTACAAGAGAAATGGGTGGAATAACTGCTGAAAATGGCTAGTGGGGAAAATCAGTGCTTCCAGGAACCCTGTTCCCCAAAGAAAAATACTAGAAATAGCTGTACTTCAGTAATTTTCAGATCACCCTTCAAAGCCCAGAGAGGAAGAGATTTCATCTACATAAAAGTACAGCGGGTTCCAGAATTGTGGTGATGTAAGCAGCAGCTTTGACCCTTTCCTGTTTGTCTATTTCTGTTCCCCTTAAGCCTTAATTATAAAAATGAGATCACTAGGTAACATTTAACCGAACTGCTAACTTGTGCTCTACTAAATGCACACAATACCATGCCTAACTGGTTAAGCACAGAACAGGTTGATTCTTTTCCTAGATTAAAAGAAGTAGGAATGAAGAATTAAGTAGTTAAAGAATAACTAGCTCTCTATCCACATCAGCCCCCTTAGCAATCCTGCAGTCAGACCACATAGGCAAGATAACATTTAAAGAAAGATCATGAGGAGTCAGCCTGCATGCAATGGAAAATGATGCAGAATCTACCTCAATGATTAACTGAGATTACTTCCCCTTTTTCCCTTTAAAAACTGTCATGAACAGAATCTTTGGAGTTGGTCTCGGGATATGAGTTTATCTTCTCCCCAGATTGCTGGCTTTTCTGATTAAAGCAACTTTCCTTTCTACTGACACTTGCCTCTCTATTATTGGCTTTTGAGCTGTAAGCACCCAAACCTGAGCTCGGCAACAGTGAGAAAATGTAATTTTAATAAGATGAAATAAAGGCACATTTACAGTTTCTTACCCCTATTGTTATACTAAATCCTACAGTAAACTGAAACTTCCAAGGAAAAAAACAGGAATGAAATTCTGAAATGTATCCTTGACTAGCTCCAGGTTAGTACTGTGCCACTCGTTTGGGTGAAAATAACCTACACTGTATTTGAATAACTTTCTTGTGGAACCATTTTGGAGCCTTTTTTTAAATTGGAAATGCCTGCTAAATTTTAGAAGATGATATTTAGCATGTATGGGTATAACATAAGCTTTTTCTTACTTAATCTGTTTACTTGATTCATTGTATGAGAATGAACCATCCTTATATGTCTTGAATAGCTTTAATATTTTTCTTTTGATATATTACTAGATTTACTTTCTAATATGAAAATAAATTTTAGTGGGATTTTGGTAGCTTTTTAAATAAATAGCTAGTTATTCACTTAAAAAAGATAAACAGGTTCTGGCATTAGAATTATGCTGGCCTTCTGAATAAAGTAAGGATCTTCTATTCTTTCTAGCCAGGAATAATTTAAACATCATGAAATTATCTGTTCTGTACCTGTGATTTCATGGGGTATTGGTACTTTTTAAAGGGAAAGTCTAAAGATCTCATTTCTCTTAATTTTCGGCATACCGGTTCAAGTTTTTCATTTTTGCATAGGTTTATTTTAGTAAGTCATTTTCTCCTACATTAACAAATTTGTTATCTAACGTTGCATGTGATGTTTTCTTATCATCATCTTAATTTTTCTTACGTCTACAGTTTTTTTCTTTCCTCATTTTTTTTTTTTTTTTTTTGCTGTACGCGGGCCTCTCACTGCTGTGGCCTCTCCCGCTGCGGAGCACAGGCTCCGGACGCACAGGCCCAGCAGCCATGACCCACAGGCCCAGCCGCTCCGCGGCACATGGGATCCTCCTGGACCGGGTCACAAACCCGTATCCCCTGCATCAGCAGGCAGACTCTCAACCACTGCGCCACCAGGGAAGCCCTCTTTCCTCATTCTTAATCTTATGTTTTTGACCTCTCTTTTCTCTTAATCATGCTCACAGCAGTTTTTCTGTTTTATTTCTTTTCAAAAAGTGTTATAGTATATTATTTCTACTATGTTTTTGTTTTCCTTTCCATTAATTTTGTCTTACCATTATCTCTTCTATCCAGATTTTTTTTGATTTATCTTATTTTTTTATTAACTTCTTAAAATGAGTACTAATTTCCTTATATTTTGCCTTTATTCTTTATATTTTAAGCTATACATTTCCTCTGAATATAGCTTTTGCTGTATTTGTTTCTATATATTTTGTAATTTCCTCTTTGATTCATGAATATTCAAGGATGTTGATCTTTTTAGAAATACGTTTATGTGTTTTGATTTATTATTGAAGAATAAGACCTATAAAATCTCTACTTTTTAAATATAAAGCTTTCTTTTCAATCAAATACATTATATTCTTTTTAAATTGACATAAGAAAAGTGGGTAGTATATATGTTGTGGACAAAGAATGTCGCCTACCATATCAATAAACAAAGGATGTTGCAGCCATCAAGCCATCAGCCATTTCAGCTGCCCACAATGATACACCCTGAGGGTTCAGGATGGACAAAACAGGATACCGGCCCTAGATAGTTAAGGGTCATTTCAAAGGAATAATTTTAATGATCCCAGACTCTTGCATCTTCCCATACATAGAAAAGCACTAAATTCATTAACTGAGGGGTCTGATTTTCTTTAATTAACACTAATCTTTGGATGTTCCAACTGCCTGGGTTGCTTTTTTTTTTTTTTTTTTTGCAAAAACTCCTATATATCCTGGCTCCCCCCTTACCTCTTCAGAACAGTCCCTCACAGTTATCTGAGAGTCTATCTCCTAGGCTTTAGTCTTCAGTATGTCCACTGAATAAAACATAATTCTCAACTTTAAGGTTCTGCAATTTTTTTAGTTGATAATGGGCATGTGTTTATGTACACGCGCGCACACACACACACATTATAGTTTATCAATGCTGCTTACTTTTTCAATTTCCTTACCTGTTTTGACCTTTAACCCTAATAATTTTACCAAATTTATACTATAACTTGATTTTTATCAATATCTCTTTACATTTCTAATATATTTTCCTTACATGTCTAAAATATTTTCTTTTGCTACTAAATGCATACTGGGTTATGACTGTTGCATCAATAGGAATTGTGCCTATTATAATTTAAAAACATCTCTCTTTACACTGCTTAGTGCTTTTAATCTTATATCTAAGCTTTTCTAATGGAATATTGACATTCTTGCCTTTTCTAATATTTACATTTGCCTTGTAGCTCTTCATTAATCCCATTATTTTCAGCTATCCTTTATCACTTGGTCTTACAGGGGAGCAGAATTTGCCACCCCAAATCATGTCTCTTTGGCATATTGATTATTTTAGGCTGATTATTTTTAAGAAACTGCAGACACAGGAGAAGTTTGAAAACTGAGTAGACATTACCTGTAAGAGAAATTTACATGTATAAGGGAAATCTTTATTTGTAGGGTGTCTCCCTGCTGTACTGGGAAGAGGGGGATGACTTTATCTCTAGAAACTATTATCAGTGGAGAAGGCAATGACTTAAATTTGCTTAACAACCTTACCCTTGGTTTATTGTGCTTTTCTCTGTAACTGACTACCAATCCCCAACATCTTCTTTTGATGTTAGCTAAAGATAGTATTTAAGGTGAAGGCTTCTATTTTATTGGAGAGTTACTCAGTTTTCCCTGGTTTCTCCCATGTATGTGTTAGGGAATCACTGACCAAAATCGCCAGCCCTGGCCAGGCACAATAGTAACCACTTACATAGTTATCTTACAACAGGAGGTCCTGGTAAGGAACACAGAACTAACAAGCTACCACCACCCAGAAGAATTTGTAAAAGTTCAAAAGGAGAGAGGAGACGCCAGTCCATATGTTCTACCAACCTCCCAGAATCCCTCTTGTCGGAATCCATCTTGGCTGAGCGGCTGCATGCAACACCAGGAAGGACCCTGAGTCAGAATGATTGGCCAGAGACAACCGGGAATCTAACCCCATCATCATAAAACCCGAGACTGCAAGCCACGTGGCAGAGCAGTCTTCCTGGGTTCCCTAACCCTGCTGCTCTAGGCCTGGGCACCCCTTCCCAATAAAGTCTCTTGCTTTGTCATTTCTGAGTGTTAGACAAGAGCCCACTCTCAGGCCCTGGAAGGGGTCCCCCTTCCTGCAACATATGCATGTTATTAAACTTTTGTCTTTCTTCTATTAATCTGTTTTGTGTCAATTTAATTACTAAGCCAGCCAAAGAGCTAGAAGGGGAGAAGAAGATGTTTCCTCCCCTACAGTCTGAACCGAGTTTCTTGTGAACAGCACATTGGCCGATTTTGTTTTTTAACCTAATATGACAGGCTTTGTCTTTTTATGGAAGAATTTAGTCAGAGAATTCAGTTTTCAAGATGAACCAGAGCACAGAAGGGACACTGCCTTTGCATATTTAAGTAGACTGTGTTCCAAAGATATGGAAATTGTTGAGGCTGGAGAACTAAATACCTTCTTATATAAAAAGGTGTTTCTATAGGGAATGCTCCATGAATTCCAATTGTTTCACAGATTAAGAGAGTCACCAAGATTCCCTAGTAACATTTCTCATCAAAGAGTGTTCTATGGGGTAGAAATTAAAAGCTAAACAGTTCAGGAAGCTGAGACAAGAATCAGAAGAAAAAAGAAAGTGAGCAACCAGGTAACATGTCACCATTAAACCAATTAAGGAGGAGGGGATGCAGTAGGTGGTCCCAGACAAAACCTACTGGAGGTCAAGTGTAGACAACTAGTACAAGTTCTTAGCTGATGTATCCCCAAGTGTGAAGTGAGTAACATGAAGGGAGGCATCCTCCTACCACACACCTGCCAGTTAACAAGGTAGGAACATTGCAGGCTACAAAAATAATAGGTAATGCCAAAAGCAGGGGCAGATCCAGGTTGTGTGAGGCCTGAGTGAAGCTTAAGCTAATTGTGGCGGGGGGATGGGGGGGGTATCTTTAAGCAAAAGAATACAAAATTAGGTACAAACTTGAATATTTATTGAGATAAGAAAAGGAATAATAAGAAATGACTGGGCTGTTAGAGATCCAGGTCTTCTTCTTAGGTGTTTTTGGACAAGTAACCAGAAATCCTCACATAGATGCTCCCTGGTTATATCCAAGTGTTCCTTCCTCACGTAGGACACTTGACAACTCTCAGCCCTTGTCATAGTACAGGCAGGGACTATGTAAGTGAGAGACTCTACCTTAAGCTCAATTAGCCACCAGGTAAATCTACCTCTAGTTAAAGTGTTGACTTCTATAGGAGTAAGGGTAAAGGGATATATCCACTCAACATGGACTAACCCAGACAGCCAGGCCCAGGTATAGAGAAGGCAGTCATTAAATAAAGGGCTGCTAACAGGATGCAGCCAAAAATCAGTAAACTCAAATTTACCCACCCCAAAGTTCAGGTGCTTTGAGGACTCAGGTGTCAACACACCATTTCTGAATTTTTAGAGTTGGTTAAGGCGCACCCTATTGATCAGAGAAACACAGGGTAAGAAGCCGAATTCCTGGAAAAAATACACTGGAGAGCAAGGTTTTGTAAAGGCTGAGCATTTGGCAGCATCACTCACTTTCCCAAAAAAGATGGGACTAGATTCCACAGAGAGGAGCTGCATTAAAGGACAATTTGGTGGACCTACAGTAGAGCAATCCTAAACTTAAGCAGCTATATATATTTTTTAAGTTTAATTTTAAGAGAATCTGAAGTAATGGAGATAACGATACCCTCATTTTACTGTATCCCAAATTCAATTTGACTTCGGTCTTAGGGATTTGGTCTTCACTAATCTCACTACTTATGACACATAAGAACTAAGTCTGAGGAGTATGAATCATTCTATTTTGTATGCGGGTTTTGTGGGAATAAAGCATCTAATAAATCTTTTATTAGTTTTTGTGCCAGGTGATATTCATTATAAACTTTCTGTATGAGAACCTCACATTAACAAAAGTTGCCTTTGATTTAACATTTACTTAGTGGAGAATGTGAAAAGGAAATGCTAAGGCAAAACTGTATTTTAAAACACTGTTCACCATACACATGTCCTTGGAAAAAAGTGTGTCTACTCTTGTGATGTAGCTGTGGTATAATTAATTGGTGATTTTCTGTAAGTTTTGATTTTTATTTATGGGATCCAGCTACCAGATTATAGAGAATATCTGGGATTGATAAAGCATTCACTACATTTGTAAAGGTGGAGGAAGTATTTACTGGGATGAAAGATGTAATCCCAGACTTTTAAATGAAGATTAAGAGCTTAATCTAAGCATAGGAAAGTCGAACAAGTGTCAAAATGGTTTAAGAGTGAAGTTTAAAACCATATTAAACTCTAACTGTAACTGTCAGGCTAACTGTAAGTTATATTGTTAATAATATAATAAATACAATTTAGCCAGTGTTTACTATGTATGCTTCAGGCACTGTTTTAAGCATTTTGCATGAACTAATCATTGAAATGTTATAACAACCCTATAAGGTAGGTACTATTATTAACTCCATTTTCCAACAATGCTTTTAAATATAAAATTGATAGATAAAGCCAATTTAGCTTCAATTATATTTTGAATCTCAACTGTAAATATTACATTTTGAGCATAGTATTTGTCAAAATTATTTATGATAAAATACATTATTAATTTTAACTGATTTTTTATAATCATTGCTATAAAATGGCATCAAGCCTCTACAGAAGTGAAGTAGACTTTGAGATATTTTTCTGTGTTTGATTTTGTCATGGACACTTGTAAAAGAAAATAAATTGACAATTTTATAAGTTTGCCATCATGTTTTAAATTGTGTCACTTTTGCCTGGAAATTTATTTTAACTATTTAAGCAATGTCTGAGATATGATGTGATGATCAAAATTTATAAATGCCCAGGCACTACTGATGTCATAGACACCGCATTGTTCTAAATTAACAAGGTGGGTGTAGAGTCTAATACGCATTTATGCCCAATGGATGCACAAGAGGGAAAAAAATATCTCCAAGTCAAATTTGTAAACCAACATTCACATATTTCAAAGAACACTATATCCAAACTCTGATTGTGGGAACATTTTTAAAAGAACATTTTCTCCTCCATTAATTATGTCAATTGCTTCCCCAGCAATTTACATTCATGAACCTTGGCTACCAAGACATTTTATAATGACAACATAAATGAATGAACTGAGCCTTTTCAGCCTTCCCTTTATATGAAAATGGTTAAGGGCACCTTTTAAGTGTTCCCATTGTTCTATCATTGTGTACTTCCTCTGAGAATAAATTGCATTACGTTTGCCTGCTCTAACATAGCCTTGAAAATAAAAACCAAGATTTTATCTCAGAGGTAAATGTTCTGCAAACCTGAGACAGTCATAGCTGTACTTCCTAATTCCCCTGCTGAAGCCCATGACCTTCACTGTCATCAATCTTGGAGAACAGCTTTCCAGCAGTTCCATTTTGGTGACTGAAAGTGAAATGCTTTGTTCAAACCACCACAAACAAGTCACAGAACAACTCTATTTACATGTTAATAGAACAGCAGAACAGAGATGCTTAAGGCAACCAGAAGTTACCATTAAAATCCCTCATAGAGTTTGTATAACTTTAGGTGGTTTATTGCAGATGGCTCCTAAAATAACCAAATGCATTAATGATGCCCTATTTTAACCTTACTTAGTTCACTTACATAATGTGGATAGTAGAATATTACACATCAGCCCTGCTCCCTGGTCCTGGGCCAGGATTCTCTCACGGTCAGGACATTCTTCCCTTGGAATGAGGTAGAAGATGATGGATGTGATATAAATTACGACTCTTAGGCCATAAATTACCACTCTTAGCCCATAAATTACTTATGGCTGCTGGGTCCCTGCCAAGGCTCTTATACAAGAAAACTCCAATGGGTCAGGCTGAGTACAAAGATACCTTTCAAACAGAAAGGATATGCAAATTTTAGCAACCTTATCTATAACCATAATTCATTCCTTTCATGGATTCATTTTTACAATTCACATTTTCCATTAGAACAGAGCCACTTCCCCACGGGACCATCTCACCCAAAATAATGCATCAGATGTAGGGACTTATCTCTCATTGACTCATTCATTCCTTAAACCTCCTCAGAGAACTGGGGGAGGGTGGTTTCATCATTATTCTCCTAGCTGCATTATCTAACTTGGAAAGATAAAGTTTAATACTAAGGATCAAGGCATTCTTTGGCCTTTATCAGTTCTAAGTTATCTCTGATTTATTTAAATAAAACAATACATTAAACCTCTAAACATGCCATATTAAAAAATCTTGTTTATTGCCTTTCTCTCCTAAGAAAACATTAAATGATATTATAGGAATAAAACAGAGTTTTAAGTTCACATAGACAAATATAAGAGGAAAAAAAATAGTAGCATAAAAGACTTTTATATGGGGAGACATGGAGAGAAATAACTGATTTATCAAGGCAGGAGGAACCCAACCTAAGTACCTCCAGACAGAAATACTAATGACAAGTGAGAATATTTACCCCTGACTATTGTGCCTAGGACTTGGAGGCACAATGTTCTTCAGTGGGCAAGGATAAAACTGGTTAAAAAAATATATAAATAGGAAGCAATTAGAACACCTGATCCTCTCTCTTACTTTTGAAAGCCAAATGTACCCCATTCTTAGGCAGGGGGTCAAATTTTTACTCTCTGAAGAAATTGACCTGGACAAGTTCTGGACAGCCAACATCAAAGAGGCAGGAATAAAGGTCCATATCTAAAATAAAAAAAAAAGAGAGAGAGACTTATAGAAAAGTTTGCAGGGCTACTGCATGATGCATGGTAGAATTCCAGGATGTGTTTACACTAAATGGTGGGGCCTTTAGCTCCCCTCATCCAACCAGCTGCCAGAAGACCAGAATATTTTACCACCACCTTACCTCCATGCCTGAAGAGAAGACTGGAAGGTTTAAAAGATTTTCACATATTTATGTTTGAAACTCCCCTCAGTGAACAAGCCAACTCAACTACTAATCACCTATAATAAAACAATGTGAGGTAGGGGCCCAACTTTATTCTTTTGCATGTAGATATCCAGTTGCCAAGCCCCATTTGTTGAAAAGACTCCTAATGCTTTTTGTCTCTATCTTCCTACTGCTTGGTTCTGGAGGCATATTCAACTGTCGAAGTGCATGGCAAAAAGGGAAACTAAAACACTAGGTTTCCAGCCATCAGACCTAGAAGAGGGGCCCTATGGGAACTAGAGACTGTCAGAGATATTGAGGAGAGGGCTCATTCTCAATCTGTATGGATCTGACATAAACAAATACCAAAGCTTTGATAACAGAAATACAGAGTAGAACACTGTGTAAGTCCCAGACTGGGCAATCAAAACAGATCTAAATAATACTGTAATGTGAAAAATGAACTGATTTGGATCCACAGACCACAAGACATGGGTTAGAACTTGTGATCTGAAGTTAATTTAATTGATTGCCTGCTAAAACAAAGGAAAATATTAACAGTTTCTACAGGCTTTAAACAAGATGCAAGAATCTATTAACATAATATTCAAAATATCCAGCATATAACACAAAATTACTTGCTATGTGAAGAATGGAGAAAACCTCAACAACTCACAAAGGAAAAGACAATCAACAGACACCACTACAAAGGTGGCCCCAAAGGTGACCCAAATGTTGGAATTATGATGCAAAGACTTTCAAAGTAGCCTTGATAACCATGCTACAAGAGCTAAGGGCCAACACTCTTGAAACAAATGGAAGGACAGATCATCTCAGCATGGAAATAAAAGGTATAAATTGAACAAAATGAAAATTTTAGAACCGAAAAACACAAGAACCAAAATTTAAAATACACCAGATGGACTCAACAGCAGAATAGAGGTGACTAAAGGAAGAGTCAGTGAACTTAAACCTAGATCAATAGAAATGATCTAATTTGAACCACAGAGAAAAAATATTAAAAAAAAAAAAAAGATCCACCCCCCCCTCCCCATGGAATTGTGTAAAATGCCAAAAGTTTAATTTTCATGTCATCAGAATCTCAGAAGGGGGAAACAAGGAGGGTTGTTTAGAAAAGAAATTTTAAAGAAGTAATGTCTTAAAACTTTGCAAGACACATAAACTTATAGGCTCATAAAGCTCAGTAAAACCCAAACACGATAAACTCAAAGAAGTTCATGCCCAGACATATCAAAATCAAACTGATGAAAACCAAATTCTACCACCCCCTTCACATGCACAAAAGCAGTCAGAGGAAAACAGCATATTATATGTAGGGAATCAGTAATTTGAATGACAATCATCAGAAACCAAGGAGGCCAGAAAGTAGTCGGATAACAGTTTCAAAGAGTTTATAGAAAAGAACTGTCAACCTTGAATTCTATACCCAGTGAAAATATTCTTTAGGAGTGAAGATGAAATAAAGACATTCTCAGATAAATAAAAAACAAGAGAATTTATCATTGGCACACCTGCTCTAGAGCAAATGCAAAAGGAAGTTGTTAATAAACAGAGAAATCATATCAGAGGGAAGCTTGTAACTTCAGAAATGAAGGAAGAGCAACAGAATTGGTAAATATGTGACTAAATATATTTTTTCCTCTTAAATTTTTTAAAATAAATACAATGGTTGAAAGCATAAATTAAAACATTGCCCGATAGGCTTTTTTAATGTATATAACTTGTAATACACATGAAACAACAACATAAAGGGAGAAGATTCCTGAATCTATACGGCAGTAAGTTTTCTACATTCAATTTGAAGCAGTAAAATACTAATTTAAAATCGACTGTGAAAAGATAAGTAAGTAGATTGTAAGGCTTTAGAAAAATCACTAAAAATATATTGAAATGTAGTTTTAAAAAACTAAAAGAAATGTTAAAAGGGATACTAGAAATCTTCATATAATCTAAAAAATAAAGAAGTTGAAGATTTTAAAACAGAGGGGACATTCAGATAACAAATAATAAAATGGCAGACCTGTCAAAATATATAAATAATTACATTAAATATAAGACATCTAAGCACATCAATTAAAAGGCAGAGATTGTCACAAATGATTAAAAATAAAATATGAACAAATGATATGTTATTCATAAGAAATCACTTCAAATATAATGCATAGGTATAGTAAAAGTAAAAAAGTTGAAAAAGATGTATCATGCAACCACTAATAAGAAGAAAGTTAAAGTCGTTATAGTAATATCAGAAAAAAGTAGACTTCAAAGCAAAGAAAATTCATGAGGAAAAAAGAGGGAAATCACATAATAATAAAAGGTTTAATTCACCAAGAAAAATAACAATCCTAAATGTATATACATGTAACACGAGAGCTTCAAATTGCATGAAGCAAAAGCTGACAAAAATAAAAGGAGAAATAGATAAATTGAAAGTTATAGTTTGAAATGTTAACATTCCTCTTTCAGAAACAGATGAAACTGGTAGATAGAAAATCAATAAAAATATAGAAAAACTAACATCATCTGTCAACTGAGTCTAAATGAGTGAGCCAAAGAGGCAGTCTCAAGGGAAATTAGAAAATGTTTTGAACTGATCAAAAATGAATGTACAGCATATCAAAATTTGTGGAATGCAGCTAAAGAAGTTCTTAGAGTGAAATCTATAACATTAAATGCTTATATTAGAAGATAAGAAAGGTCTCACATTAATCATCTGAGCTCCCACATAATGAAATCAGAGAAAAAGAAGAGCAAAATAATCCCAAAGCAAGCAGAACGAAGGAAATAAAATAAGAGCAGATCAATGACACTGGACACAGAAAAAAATAACAAAAAAAATCAATGAACATAAAACCTCGTTTTTTAAAAAGGCCAATTATCTTGACCAATCTCCAGTAAAACTGACAGGAAAGAAAGACACACAAACAACTAATTTGAGAAGCAAACTGGGAGCTATCACTACATACCACACAGACATTAAAAGGATAGTAAGGTATTAGTACAAACAACTCTATGCACATGATGTTGACAACTTTGATGAAATGGACCAATTCCTGGAAAGCTACAATCTACCAAAACACTCCAAGGTGAAACAGAAAAATGACCAAAACTCTGGAAGAGGTGGATATTTCAGACAGGCAAAGCTGCAGCAAATAAACCAATTTATTGTGCTTGTTGAAGATATTGCGCACATGAAGTAAATTAAGATGAGCAAAACTTTTCCTAACTCAGGGTACCAAGTTATTTAGTAGGGAACCTTAAAGGCAGGCTTAATAACTTTAGAATCGTTGGAGGTAGGTTTAAATTTTAGACTGTTTTGCATGTTTAACTAGAGCGTTCCCTGAAATTAGAAAGATATTCTAATTATATGTAACATGATATTAGATATTATATACAATTAGAATAGCTTTCAAATCCATGACATTGGGGCAACCCCAAGAGATCTAAACCTCTGCTCAGAGACAAGCTTTGTATGTGGCTGGGGGTAGGATGAGAAGTCCCTGTCAAGCCATCGCACTGCTATGCTGGTGTGGGGACGCTGCCATCATGCCATGCCCAGGGACACCACAGGACACTCTCAACCCTAATTCTCCCTACATGCACACTCAGGTCTCCACAGGGGAGGAGGATGCTGGAGGGATATGAGCCTCCTCTCCCCAGTTCAACCTTGTCACCACTCTTGGTGGAGGCTGGCAGAGGTCTGGGGCAGAAATGGGGAAAGGGAGGACAAGCAGAGCGTGGGGCATCAGGGGTTGGTAGCAGGGGACCAACTATCTATCCTGGGGGCGGGGGGAAGCTGCAGGAGGCAAGACCATGTGTAAGCCAAGACTCCAAGCTCTCCCTCTACACGTGCTCCTTTGTCCCATTGGACTTCAACTACAAAACATAAATTCAAAGACAAAATAACTATGAATTTCAAGATGTCAACCATAGAGCATTAAACCCCAATCATGGGGCCCTTCTTAGCATGGAACGCTATGAAACTGTACAGGTGGCACATCCTAACTGTAAAATGTGGAAAGTTCTCATAATATGGGAGACATTGTTGTGTAAATAAAACAGTAGTGGACTGGGATTAGGAGGCCTTTGGCCTACTGTTGGTTTGATGGCTATTTTGTTACACATCACTCTACAGTAAGTCCCCTACATATGAACCTTCAAGCTGCGAACTTTCAAAGATGCGAATGTGCATTCGCATGTCCAATCACATAAGTTAGTTCACGAGGTTGGCATGCATTGTCACATGTGTGCATCCTCTACAAGTGGTTGTGCTTTTGTGTACTTTACAGTACTGTATAGAGTACAGTAGTACAGTATCTTTATTTCAAGCCCAGGATGTCTGACATGAAAAATCTGCCAGTTTTTATTCCTGGGAGGAAGGATTTCAACAGGAAGAGAAAAATATGGAAAACAGTGTCTTCAGTTAAAAAATTAGCTCATCATAGTTAAATTCAGGAAATCAGAGTACTTATGTAAGATGCTGAGTGTCTGAAAATAATATACTTTTCAAGGTACCGTACTGTAAGATTAAAAATGTTTTTTTGTTTGTTTGTTTTTTACGTATTACTTGTGTGAAAAGTACTATAAACCTATTACTGTACAGTACTATATAGAGAATTGCGTTAGTTGGGTACCTAGGCTAACTTCATTGGACTTACGAACAAATTGGACTTACAGACGTGCTCTCAGAACGGAACTCATTCGTATGTAGGGGACTTACTGTACTATTTTGAACTTCAGTTTCCTCATCTATAAAATAAGAAACTTTTCAAGTACTATTGCACTAAGTTTGAATCTCTAGGAGTGAGACCACAGAATCTGTATTTTTACATAGGTCTCTAGGTTTTTGCTATCCAAAGTATGGTGCACAGAACAGCAGCGTATCACCTGAGAATGTGTTTCAAATGCAGAATATCAGGCCTCACCCCAGACCTGCTGAATCAGTTTATTTTTAATCAAGATCCCCAGATGCTGTGAACAATAGAGTTTGGAAGCACTACTGCAGATGACTTCATGATCAGTCAGGTATGGGAACCACCGATGTAAATAGAGTATCTCAAAGGCCTCATTCAGCAATCAACATTATAATTTTATACAACAACTAAAGGGCAAGAGCAGTTAATGCCCACATTAAAGAATTGGTAAATTCATTAAGGAGGGACTTGCTTTCACTAATGTTTTAAGTCCTAAATGTGTGTTTAAACGGTTTCATTCTGTTTTCATTCTATTCTCATTTCATATTTCTTAGTAATTGCTTGTTCATAATAATTGATTTAATCTTCCACTGTGTTTAGGAAAAAGGAGAGATCTTACATTAATATTTTCACTAACCAGTCTCTGAAACTTAAGTACAGGACTTCTCTTAAACTTTAAGTAGATTTGTTTATTAAAATAATTATTATTATGATGACTTTATGACAGTTTTTTTCCAACTTCAGCTTTACTTTCTCTTTAGTCTTTAGCTTCAACATCTATATTGTGTTCCTAAAAGCAAAGTGATTGCATTAGATGAAATTTATCCTGTACCACTCTTTAGATAAATATGTTAAATTCCATGGAAACTAGAGATAAGTCTCTGACCAATTTTCCATATTATGTGTTTAATACTCAGAGTCTCTTCAGACTGCCAGTGAGTATTGACTATAGGAATCTTACTGCTCTACACATTCTTCCTGGCAGAGCCTACATTATATATGTTTCAACGTGAAAAATATCAGAAAGCAGTTTTTTCTCTCATACAGTTTTTGTTGATATACATTGATAAAAAGCATAAAGTGGTGAGCTTTCAGTCAGTTCAGTCTTAGAGTCTTAATTCTTTAATTTTGAAGCTTCTTGGAGCCTAGTATTTTTCTCATGATGGACGTAAGGGGAAAGGCATGGAACAATTTGGTAAGTAGCATCACTCTGCATGAATTATTGGCCCATTTTCCAATGAGTACATTGGCAGTCTGGCTTAAAATGGAATGGGTTTTGTTCTTTCTTGGCCCATTTTTTAAGCATCTGCTGAGAGGATTTCAGACCTTCCCTGTAACTAACATAGCCCAGAATTCTTTTGAAAATTTGAGAATATGTCAAATGGGTGGAACTGGTACATTTTTAGACTTGCTCTCTCTTTCTTTACCTCAGTTACTGAGTATAGAGGACTAGTAGGCGAAGGTTAGAGAGAGGGTCAGAAAGACTCAGTGCTTTCTGAGATGAATGAAAAGAGTGTTGACCTACGAACAGGTAATGATTGGTTATTTCAAATTATGGGAGCCATTTCTGTCCCTGCTACTACAAAGTACAAGTGTGAGTAGTACCACCCTTATATCCAACAAGAGGGGTCTCTGCCCATCCCTGCCCCTCCTCTGATTGTGCCCCTTCCCCATGGAATAAGGAATCCACAGGAGCAATTGCATGTGGCTCATACAGAGTGCACACCCCCAGCCCTCCTTCTTCTAGACCAGACTTTGGATACATGGGAAACTGAAACTGCCACCCAGACTGTCCTGAACACACTTGCAGAGTCTGTGTGGGCCTCCTTTTTTGAGGTAGACTGTGGTGCTCATGTGTGTACCTCCAGGCCAAAGGGAGACCAAGGGGCAGCTGCTGGTGGGGAGGGGTTGGAAAGGGTGCGACCATGGTTGTTCTAGCACAATGGTTCTCAATTTTCTGTTTTTGCTGTTGTTCTGAGAAATGCTTTACATTCTTAAAAATTACTGAGGACCCCCAAAGGGTGTTTTTATATAGGCTATATCTATTGGTGTTTTCTGTATTCGAGATTAAAACAGATTTCTCAGAAAATATTTTCTAATTTATTGGCAAAATAGACCCATTACATGTTAATATAAATAATAAGTTATTGAAAATATATCTTCTGAAATAAAAAATTTCCAGAAGCATGACATCATTTTACATCTTTTGCAAGTCTCTTTCATATCTGACTTGAGAGAAGACAGCTGAATTGTCATATATGCTCTGCCTTCAGTCTGTCATGATACATTGTTTTTGTTAAAGTAAGTGATTTTTAAAAGTCCAGTTTCAAAAATATATGTGGTTGGCAAAGGGAGGAATATTTTAACAGCCTTTTTAGATAATTTTGTATGTTCTTCTTTAATACCACACAAAACCTCAACAAGTGACTATGAATATGTAAATTATACAAACATCACTTATCTCCCAGTCACAAGAGAATATTAGGTATGTCTAAAATGAAAGAGAATGCAGGATGTTACTCAATGGTACTCCCTAAGAGAAACCAAAAAGGAGGAGGAACACTGGCCATAAAAGACTAGGGATGATCACAGGGGAATCTGCCTCTGTGTTGAGTGCCCAGTCCACTTCACCCCGATGACATATAAATATCCTCCTCCTTTTATCCTACTACGTCGTGAAATATAATTAAATATAATCGCATGTTAACTCTGCCTAAAACTCTTAAACGGCCAGTCAGGGCTTCAATAGAGTTCTCTTAAAAGATAAAGGCCACATTTCTCAGCGTAACATACAAGTTAGACTGTTAGCCTAAATTCTTCCTCCTCCTGCATATTTGTCTCCCAAACTCCCTCCAGATGCCTCTTCTCCTCCCCTTCCCAATGCCATGTTATTTCTCACCTATGAATTGGCTCGTGCCATCTCTCCTCTATGTGGAGGGAATTCTTAATCAACCTTTAACATTCAAGGGACACCGTCTGCCACGGTTCTTCAAGTTTGTGTTAAGAGTTACTCCTCTGAGCTCCCATCTTATTCAAACTGTCATCTGTCATTAAACTTACTATATACCATCTTGCCTTCCAATTAATTATGAATTTGCCTCTCTCTGCGACTACAACATGAATGTCCTCATGCAGGGAATGTGTGATATGAATGTCTATATTCTAATGCCTAGAACAAAGTTCAGTACATAGTGGGCACAAAAAATGTTTGTTGACATAATGCTCAATTTTCCTTTTTAAAATTTATTTTCAATCCTCACATTTGACTGACTTGTACACTGCCCTTCTAATATAAGTGTTTTTCCCAAACAGGAACCAAATGATTCCAGAGACAAATCAGCTAATATGGATAGCTGCAAATTTAAAGTACTTGTCAGTAAATGCCATAGCACTGTACTGGTTGTTTTTCTTTCACAGATGACTTTCTGACATACAATGATCAACACCTCGGTCTGTAGCTTCTTGCAGTCCAGAAGCAAATAATTCATACTTCTTGTTATTATATTAATGCATGGGGAAAGCAATAAAAGTTCCAAGAAGCCATAATATACTCACAACATCATAACTTTCTCTCATTACCTAGAAGTCAATGGATCATTACTCCTGATATGCATTGATTCAGGCTGACAGCACTGGAGTTTACATTCACCGTCACTCATATTCTTTACGTCAAATAACTGTCATAACCACCTTACTTCATTCACATATGAAACTACACTTAACTCTGTGCAAACACTGTTCATTTTGCTCCACGGTGATCAGACACTTGCTCTGTCCAAGGTGCTGAGGATGGGAAGGAACAAGGCTCCTACCTAAAGCCCAACAGTTTTCCACAAACTGTGCTAATAAGCCCTTTACACTCAAGCACTATGTCATTTAATCTTCACAACAAAAATGTGAGGGAGATGGTGTTATTATCCTCATTCTATAGATAAGAAAACTGAGGCTCTGCATGGCTGATCATGAACACTACTGCTATGCTGAGGACACAAATGTCCCTAATTTGTCTGAGTCTCAACCCTTAGCTGCACCTGCTGGTCCCTTGGAGACCACTCCTGACCTTCTGCCACCTGCTAAGCCTTCTGCAGAGCTCCCCAGCACTACTGCTGTGCTTTCAGAGACTTGCCTGATCCTCTGCTCTCATCTGGGAGCTGTCCATCAAGAGCTCACCACAGCCATCATCATGCTTCTGTGCTGGTGCTGTAGATGAATTGCTTCCATTTATTCAATTCATTTTTTAATATGTGCCAGGGACTAAAGAGGACATGCAAAGCACCTGCCCCCACGGAGTTTTCATTCCAATAGATGCAGCTCTGCCCTTGGTCCTCAGCTGATTGGCTCTGAAGCTTCCAGACCTAAACTGGCTCCAGGAGACAGACTGGGCCCCCTCCTCCCTTACTAGGTGTACAGGCCAGACACCCTACAGCACTGTCTCGAAGAATTTTACACAGGCCTGGTCTTAGGAGTTTTTGTCAATAATTCTCCATGTTCTTGGGCCCATAGAATTGGCCACAGGGACTTTGGGCTCAGCAGTGGGACTCATGAGGGACAGTTTGCTTTGACCTCAATTAAGAACATTCACTGCTGTACTTCTAAGTGAAGTGCTGATTCTAGAACTCTCCAAATCCCTTTTAGTTTCGTTGTCTCCAGAAGCTGAAGGGCCAGCATGCAAATGTTCCCCAAGAGCGTGCAGGATATCCAGATATGTGTAAGGGTTCTGGACTAGACATGCATGAAAATAACAATACCTCCTTAATAATGTCCTTAATAGGACTTAAGGTGCTTAAGCTGAGGTAGAGGCCATAGGATGTGAATTAAGAACTTAGTCTTTCCTCCCTTCTCTGTAGATGTCTTTCTTCTTTCCAAGGCTGATTCTCCCGTGCTCATGGCCTTCACGCTCAGCCACCTTACTGTACTGCTAACTCGCTACAGCGGCAACCTCTCACTACTGTTCATTTCCACGTAGCGTTCAATGTCTTCCCGTCTACAAACAAAACAAATCCCCCCTTGACACTTTTAGCCATTCATATTCCTCATTTCCCTCACAGTTATGCTTCTTTTAAGATCTGTCTGCACTCCATGTTTCCACTGCTTCCACCCCGACTCAGCTTGCAAATCACAGAAGTCTGCTCCTGCTCCGCCCTGCACTGCCTCTGCCCTTAAGGTCCCCAGCCACACGTGGCTGCTGAAAGAAAGGAGTCTTGTAGGTCCCTATTATTCTTGTATCTTATGCAGCCTTGACACTACTGATCAATTTTTTATTAAAACACTCGCTACGTCTGGTTCCTCATCCCATTCTCACACTCTTGCTAACATGCTTTCTTAGTCTTGTCATTTGCTATGCGGCCGTGCAGCTTAACATTCTGAACATATGTGTATTCTTTTTTTTTTAATTAACATATAGTTGATTTACAATATTGTGCCAATCTCTGCTGTACGGCAAAGTGACTCATTTTTACACAGAGACATTCTTTTTATAATTTTCTTTTCTATTACGGTTTATCACAGGAGATGGGATATAGTTCCCTGTGCTATACAGTAGGACCTTGTCGTTTATCCATTCTAAATGTAATAGTTTGTATCTACCAACGCCAAATTCCCCGTCCATCCCTCTCCCTTCCCCCCTCCCCCTTGGCAACCACACGTCTGATCTCTATGTCTGTGAGTCTGTTTCTGTTTTGTAGATAGGTTCATTTGTGCCATATTTTAGTGATATCATATAGTGTTTTTCTTTTTCTTTCTGATTTACTTCACTTAGTATGATCATCTCTAGTTGCATCCATGATGCTGCAAATGGCATCGTTTTGTTCTTTTTTACGGCAGAGTAGTATTCCGTTGAACATGATGTGTATTCTATCCTGTCTCTTCTCCCATGTCTTTGCTAGGCTGACTCTCTTCCTACTTTTCATCCTCTGGACAATTCATTTCCCATAGAACATCTATTTATTTGGCCTTTACCCAGTCCTCCCACGTTCATCTCTGAACGTTCTTAGGTGTTACCTGCCTGGCATTCCCTCTCCTCTCTCTTTGCTCATTCAATAGCAATTTCTCTTCTCTTAAGAACCTTTTCATAGTAACTGGAGAGAGGTGGACTTCCCATGATACCTCCAAGATTTACCATGTTTAAACCTTCTTTACTTAATACTCTTCAGTATATATTCACTCATTGTCTTATACAGACTACTATACTAACATTATTTCAAGAATCATTATGGGCTATCTGAGTTGGACCATATTTCTAGCAAATAATGGCTTTTAGGATTTGGTGTGATTTCAGCATTTAGTAAAGATGCATCAGTATGAAATTAGAAATGTTTTATAATACTGATTTACTATGAATAACTAAGTATGCTGCTAAGTGACCAGCAGATTGTTTATATATAATTCCCACTTGAGTATGGGCCCAATTTTTCAGTCATGGTCATGCTTAAAATAAAATACTCATTTAAAGAAGAATAGGAACATTGATAGATTTTTACACCTTCCATTCTCATGATGGAAATAGCAAAGATGACCCATAGTTGTTGGCCTTAGAAGCATTTGTGAATTTACCAACTAAAAGTAAAACCATGAAGAAAACCTTACATTTCTTATTTCCCCTTAATATTTGACTTCTCTTTCCCTTCTCTTCCTTCTCTACCTTTCCCTTCCCTTCCCTCTCTCTCTCTCTCTCTGGAGGAGAGATTTTGTTTTTTTGCTTTTTTTAATTTTACTTAATTTCCTTTTAAAACTTAAAATGATACAACTTCCCTTTAGTTATATTTATATAGCTCAGAATTAAAAAAAAAAAAAAAAAAAAAACAGAATACAGTGAAAAGTCTCCCTCTTGCTGGAGCAGCTATCACACAGTTACCCTCCTCAGAGAACCAATCCTACTAGTTTCCAGGTCTCTTTCCTAGATATTTTATGCACCCGCAAATGATGGATCTCCCTGATATCTTTCCAGAGTCAGGATCTTTTTGGAAGCCACTGATTATTTTTCTCTTTACACAGTTGAGTGTTCTACACTTTTCTTAGCCTCTCCCCTCCAGCCCTAACAGGACACATATAAGTTATACCCCATCTCTTTAGGAACTACCTCCAGGCTCTGCCACTTAAATGTCTCTTCTACACCTACTTGCTTAGCTTTGGTGACTTCAGTTTTTCTTCCTCTTAGTTCAGCCCCTTTAGAGAAATGCTTACTCTGAATTTGGGGGTTGACTCTTGATTTTGGCTGTGATCCCTGGTGGCTGCCTTTTATATCTCTCTTGGTTCCAGGCTCTGCAGGTCACAGGCAGTTCTGACTCCTGAAACCCCCTCCAAGTCTAGTGTTCTGTATATTTACTTCACCAGGAATAGACTTTGCACCTTAAAGGCTAAGTCCTGGTGACCTTGGGAACCATCACATGCCCCAGCTTTCTTCCATTTCAGAGAACACAGGCTTTCTCTTCCTTCCACCTCATGCCTTTGTTCCATCTTGTTTCCATTTATTTTCTTGCTTCTTAATACCCAGCCACTATCAGAAATCTCAGCCCATCTGGGCTAATTAACTCAGTTCCTTTTACATTTTCAGAGCTAATAAAGCAGAGGCCACAGTCTTCATGTTACAACTCCTTCCCTCTGTGAAAAGAAACCTCTATCTCTTCACCCAATAATTGGCTAGCACACCCCTGTGACCTCTACCAGAAACAGAAGCTTCTCCAGCCACATAAACAGTCTGCCACATCAGGAGCACTTAGCTACATCTTAGACTCTTTTCCTGTCACTATTTGGGAGAAAAAAACACTCCAAAGATCACATTACTCAAAGTGGCTGATGAAATGTGCAGTACCACACTAGCAGAAATCTGCTTCTGTAAAGAGTAAACTCTGGTTGTAGCCTTTCAGGTTGAACTCTTCTGTGCCAGTCAAGAAAGTATGTGGCATATCAGGGTTTACATAAGATAGGGTCACGAACTCACGGAGTTGGAGATTTTCCCAATATAAAAAAGTTGATGATAGTAAAGGAGTGCTCTCCAGGCAATAATGAATTTCAACAAAGTGATTGGAAAGTAAAACATCGTGTCCTCCTTGTGGAGTGAATTAAGCTGATTACTATTAAAATACTCTTGTAATATAGTCAGACATTATTACCTGCCTTTCTATTTCTCTCTGGTAAAACTATAATTCACATTTCTAAGTCAGCCATTAAAGTATCTTTCTTGGGCTTCCCCGGTGGCGCAGTGGTTGAGGGTCCCCCTGCCGATGCAGGGGGCACGGGTTCGTGCCCCGCTCCGGGAAGATCCCACGTGCCGTGGAGCGGCTGCGCCCGTGGGCCATGGCCGCTGGGCCTGCACGTCCGGAGCCTGTGCTCCGCAGTGGGAGAGGCCACGGTGGTGAGAGGCCCGCGTACCGCAAAAAAAAAAAAAAAAAAAAAATTTTCTTTTGTCTGTTAAAATAGAGGCATGGGTGCTTTGAATTTTCCAGTTCTTATTGCTACAGAGTATGGAGAAACCTGGAAAGTATAATATCCAACCATTAAACTATGTAACATCATTAGAAAATGACTTCATTTTAATTTGTAGGACTATGGAATCAGCACCTTGCATTTATGAGTTAAATCTGAAGACTTATTAGAAAGCTAAAACTGTGCGAGTTAACTTATTATTATATGCACATGATATCTAGACTGAATGACTGAGAGAAGCTTATAATTCTGCAGTATACATCCTATAGTATAAATTTTGTCTGTAAGTGACTTGAGCTGTCAAGACAATTGCCAATGATAAATCAAAGTATATAAGTTCATTCAAAGCAACATATTTACTGTATTTTACATATTTATCGTTTCTGTTAAAGCCATCCTAGAGCCTTTGGCATTAATGTTTCCATGTGCATAGATCTTGGCATATAAAATTAACCTCTTATAAGCTGCTATGTATGAATATATGACTAAAGCTGAATCTGGGTGGATTGGAACTGCTATTTGAAATGCCTAATCCTGTGTGTTATGATTTACTCACTGTCTCAAGGATAAAAGTCTTTGGCCATGAATCAAACAAGATGGTAGGAAATAAAACAAGAGGTCAACTAGACTGGGCACCTCACTTTCTCTCTGCTTCCTTCCAACCCAGCCTCATGTTTGTCTCATCTCACACTCAACTAATCTTCTGAACAAATGAAAACCTTCAGGTAAAGGGTATGAATGACTGTCACTCTGAGAGAGAGAAGTCGGGGCAACGATTAAACCTGTCCCTCTCACTTTCAGCTCTACAAGAAGCCCTGGCACATTTAGCTTGTGCTGGACACATTCTTAAACCCTCAAATGCTCAACATTTTCAAAGTTAAGTTTAAGATCAAAGTTAGGTAGTCATTTCTTTACCTACCAAAACAAAACCAATAAGGAAAATATTAAACTAAACTGGGCCATGACCCATCAGATGCCTTTTGGTTCAGTAGGGAAAACACCAGGATCAGATCCAATGCTAGACTGGATGAGTGCGGCTGAAAGGGAAGAAAGGTATAAAATTAGCTAATTAATACACTAAGGTTCTCTTTATTATTACCAATATTAAATGCTATAAAATATTCAGCCTTGGTTAATGTCTGTACATTAATAAAATATATAAATATGTTGGTAATTCAACATACTGACATATATAATCAAAACCTCTGTATTAAATGCCTGATAAACTGCACATGAACATCTTCTGGCAAAGGGTTTGATCGTGGTCCCTTTTAACTGAGTAGGAAGGAAGGAAGTCAGAATAATTGTCATCCAAAAGTACCTGCTGAGGGACTTCCCTGGTGGCGCAGTGGTTAAGAATCCGCCTGCCAATGCAGGGGACACGGGTTCGAGCCCTGGTCCGGGAAGATCCCACACGGCACGGAACAACTAAGCCCGTGTGCCACAACTACTGAGCCTGCCCTCTAGAGCTCACGAGCCACAGCTACTGAGCCCATGTGCCACAACTACTGAGCCCATGTGCCACAACTATTGGATCCTGCGTGCCTAGAGCCCGTCCTCTGCAACAAGAGAGGCCACCGCAGTGAGAAGCCTGTGCACCGCAACGAAGAGTAGACCCCGCTCAACGCAACTAGAGAAAGCCCGCACGCAGCAATGAAGACCCAACGCAGCCATAAATAAATGAATAAATAAATAATACATTTTTTAAAAAAATCTACTGAATACCCTCATGCAAGTCACTCCAGTAGACACCAACAGTGAAAAATATATGAAGCAATCCTTGCACTAAAAAGCCTGGGATCCTGCTGGAGACATCAGATGTGATGTCCTATGGCCCCTGACAACCTGTGACGTCCTAAAGTAGACATCAACCAAGAAAACAAAAGTTGCAGAATGGCTTTGAGGTCCCAATTGAGGTTGAAAACCTGAATGTGGTACAATGGCATACTACTTTATAATTTTATCTAGAATCACTCAGCAGCCCAAGTGTCAGAGTATAGAAATTAAGTTCCACATACATCCATAAAAAAGAAAATTCAATTTGCTATATAACTAGTCTGGTCTTACAAAAATAGCTTTATAAGATATCTTATAAAAATTTCTACAGCTACAGGAACACAATAATACCCTAGTAAAGCAGCAGGTGGAATTTTGGAAAGAATGCAAGAACAATTGTTATTCTTTTTTTTCTCCCATTTGACTGATATGTGATTTAAAACCCAGTTTCTCAGCACAACCTATTTCCTCATCTGTAAAATGGGAATTATCTTTGCTTGCTTCTTCAGAACACAGTGGTGGGAACAATTGAGAAAATTATTTAAAGACATGTTTTAAACTTATCTAATAGTAAGATATTTTCTTGTGCTGATCTTTCTACACAGCAGAAAGCTCTTTGAGTTTACTCTTTTACAAAAATAATTCAATAAGTCATCTTAATACTGGTTTAAAAATGCCTATAAATTCCACTTTTAGGTATATAACCAAGAGAAATTAAAACCACCACATACAAAAAAAAATATCCATAAAAGATCAGAGCAGCATTACTCATACTAGTCCAACAGTGGAAACAACTCTAATTTCCATCAACTGATGAAGAGATCATCAAAATGTGGTATATCCATGCAATGTATTGTTATCCAGCAATAACAAGGAACGAAGTCCTAATACGTGATACAACATGGATGAACCTTGAAAACATTATAAGAAAGCAGCTTAAAGACCACATATTGTATTATTCCACTTATATAAAAGTCTAGAATAGACAAATTCATAGAGACAGAATGATTAGAGGTTGCCTAGGATTGAGGAGGGAGGGAGAAAAGGAAGAAAAAAGGGAGGGACAGCTAATCAATATGGAATTTCTTTTTGGAGTGATGGAAATATTCTGGAATTAGTTGTGATGATTACACAACTCTGTTAAAATACTAAATCCATTGAAATATACACTCTAAATTTAGAGTGAACTTTATGATATGTGAATTGTTTCTCAATAAAGATGTTCTTTAAACACATACAGTGGGAATGTAAATTGATACAGCCACTATGGAGAACAGTATGGAGGTTCCTTAAAAAACTACAAATAGATCTACCATACGACCCCACAATCCCACTACTGGGCATATACCCTGAGAAAACCATAATTCAAAAAGAGTCATGTACCAAAATGTTCATTGCAGCTCTATTTACAATAGCAAGGACATGGAAGCAACCTAACTGTCCATCAACAGATGAATGGATAAAGAAGATGTGGCACATATATACAATGGAATATTACTCAGCCATAAAAAGAAATGAAACTGAGTTATTTGTAATGAGGTGGATAGACCTGGAGTCTGTCATACAGAGTGAAGTAAGTCAGAAGGAGAAAAACAAATACCGTATGCTAACACATATATATGGAATCTAAGAAAAAAAAATGTCATGAAGAGATTAGTGGTAGGACAGGAATAAAACACAGACCTACTAGAGCATGGACTTGAGGACATGGGGAGGGGGAAGGGTAAGCTGTGACGAAGTGAGAGAGTGGCAGGGACATATATGCACTACCAAATGTAAATTAGATAGCTAGTGGGAATTGTAAAACAGTTATACTCCAATAAAGATGTTTTAAAAAAAAAAAAAAAGAAAAAAAAAAAAAAACACATACAAACCACCCCCTCAAAAGAAAAACTCAGAAAAAGAGTCCTTGTCATTTCAATAATCTGAAGGATGATGCTTTCAGCAATGTACCAAAAAGTATTTTATCTAAGCAGTTTTAGTTGCTACAGATGCATTTAAATTTTATTACCCATGATCTCAGATGCAGAAACAAACCTAGAGAACTCAGGTAAATTTGCTCTGTCATTAGGCAACACAGGAAGAAACCATTCCTGCACTACTGAATCCATATTTTCTTAATCCAACCTTCTCTGTCATTCTGAGAATCACTTTCACATTCAATCTCTAATGCTGAGTAGCCTTTAAAGACCCACATTTCCCAGGTTTTCTTGCTACCAAGGACTGATTGTGACAGGGTCAAAGTTTAGTTGCTTTGGTACAAAGGTCAAAACAGTTTAAACCATGTCAATAGAGACAATGTAAAATGTAGACTAAGATGCTAACATTGACAGAACAAGTTCTTGTGAATGGGACTAGAATAAGAGTACTTCAAGCATGCCAGGTGCTCTTCTAAGTGTTTTCGTTAGAGTATTCATTTAATCTTCACAACAGCCCTACAAGACAGATATTATTTTATGCCCATCTTTAAGAAGAGGACATCAAAGCAAAGAGAAGATAAGTGGCTTCTCCAAGGTCATACATCTAGCAAGTGACTGGGCTGAGCTTCAAGTTCAGGCAGTTTGACCCTTGAAATCTGAGCTCTTGATCACCACACTCTATGTCACTTACATATAGAACAGTATATAGAATAGAGGACAATTTCTGCCCTCAAATAACTCCCATTTACTTGGGGACAGATAATGCATCTAGTAAGATAGAGAAGAGCCAAATTAGGAGTTTAAATGACCAGCTTCTTGGCACACCCAGAGAAAAAGACACGTGAGGACACAGCGAGAAGGTAGCCATCTGCAAGCCAAGGAGAGAGGCCTTAGGAGAATCCAATTCTGCCAACCTTGATTTTGGACTTCCAACCTCCCGAACTGAGGAAAGTAAATTTCTGCTGTTAAGGTCTGTGGTATTTTGTTACGGCAGCCATAGCAGACTAATATACAACCCTTCCTCTGTCTTCTCACAGCACGCTATAATTCTTCCATTAGAATCTTCATCATATAATATTACAATGATCTGTTTTATTCTCCATGTCTCCTATTAGAGTGGAAGCTACCCCAAGAGCAGGGATTTGTCTTTCTTGTTCACCACTGTAGCCCCAGCTCCTCACATAGTAGCTAGCACACTGTAGGCAACTCAATAAATATTATTGAATGAATAAATTACTAAAATAACATTTAAAAAATGACCAACATCTTAAAAGCCTTTTTATCCCTTTCAAAAGGCTTACAGATATATGACCTTATTTTGTTTTTAACGTTTGTTCTACAAGTTCCAAGAGGACTTAAGAATCATTCACTGCCACAGAATAGTTGACGTCTGCAACACTAAATAGCACAATCAGTATCTTCATCTTAACATCGTGTTCCTTGGGAATATGAGCGCAACACTACTGAAAATGAGACAAGGGAGTTTCACTCTTGCTTGCATTTCAGTTCTCGGAACTCTGAGACTCCTCCTGCATTGTCAATCCACGTATGGAATTGGGGGCAGCTGGCAGAAGTCTTGGGAGTGAGGTACTGTGAGCTTTGGAAGAGTGAGTAAACAGAATAGCTGAGAAGACAACCAAAGTAAGAAGAGAGTATGCCCAGTAGGTGAAAAAGTGGGAGACTTCATAATGAGTACAAGCCAAGCTCTCAGGACACATGGCTTGGCAGAGAGAAAAAGAGCAGAACAAAGCCCATGGAGGACTGGACAAACATCTAGAAGGCCATGACACTGTAGATAAAACGGAGGCTTCAGACTTCCACTAGAATGGTCAAACACCAGTCCAGATGTTGCTGTGAAGGTATTTTTTAGAATGTGATCAACATTTAAATCAGCAGACTTTGAGTAAAGCAGATCCCCCTCCATAATGTGGATGGGCCCCGTCCAATCAGCTGAGGGTGTCATAAACACAGATGGTTGTTTCCCAGAAGAGAAGGAATTCTCCTCAAGCCTGCAACATGGAAGCCCTGCCTGAATTTTCAGCCTGCTGGCTTGTGGAATTCAGACTCAAGACTGCAGCATCAACTCTTACCTGAATACCCAGACTGTCAGCTTGTTGCCTACAGATTTCATTCTCCACGTGCCAGCCCTCACAACCGCACAAGCTGATCCCTTAAATCTCTCTGTCTCTCGCTAGACAGACAGACAGACAGGCAGACAGACAGGTCTTATTGGTTTTGTTTCTCTAGAGAACCCTACTATTTACTAACTTCATGATCTCACAGATGTTATTAAACCTTTCTGAGCCTCAGTTTCCTCAGTTTTAAAATAGGCATGATAACAGATCATTTACAGAGAGCTGTGGTTAAGTACCCATGACAGTGCCTGGTACAAGCACACTCCATAAATGATAGCTGTTATTATATTAATGTAACTAAATCACTGCTTTGGTGATTTATTCAAGCAAGCTTTTTACTCAGGTAGTAAGACCAGAAGAATGTTTTAAATATATTTAAACTCTACTTATTTTTGCATACGATATCTACTATTATAGGTCACTTTCTTTCATCAAGCAATTAAATGGTCATTTCTTACGTGTCAGCGCTACAGTACCATAGGTGAACGTGTACCAAATGGTACAAATGGGAATAAAGTAACTGTATCATCACAGACTAGCACATAGGGCATAGACACGCGCTAATAAATCTATTTTAGAATTATATATAAGATCCCAGGGGAAGAAAGATGAGTGCAGTTCATTCTGCCATAGTTCAGAGGATGGTGGAGAAGGGAAGAGGTGTTAGGAAAAGCCACAGAAAAGAGGCACCATTTGAGCTGGGCCTTAAAAGAACAGGTAGGCAGGGCTGGGCGTGCAGGTCAGAGTGTGACCACGGTGGTGGGAGGCAGGGGAAGTAGGGCTTTCTTGTTGGAAAACACCATTCTCTATTTATTATTAACAGAAAACAGGCCTCAAGAGGCTTAGTGACAGCATAGCTCCATTCCCTCCAACTTGCTAATTAAAAGACCATCTTGGGACTTCCCTGGTGGCTCAGTGGTTAAGAATCCGCCTGCCAATGCAGGGGACACGGGTTCGACCCTGGTCCAGGAAGATCCCACATGCCATGGAGCAACTAAGCCCGTGAGCCACAACTACTGAGCCTGTGCTCTAGAGCCCATGAGCCACAACTACTGAGCCCATGTGCCACAACTACTGAAGCCCGTGGGCCACAATTACTGACCCTGTGAGCCACAACTACTGAGCCCGTGCACCTAGAGCCCGTGCTCTGCAACAAGAGAAGCCAATGCAACGAGAAGCCCACACACCGCAATGAAGAGTAGCCCCCGCTCGCCACAACTAGAGAAAGCCTGAGAGCAGCAATGAAGACCCAACGCAGCCAAAAATAAATTAATTAATAATAATTTTTAAAAAGACCAACTTGTGTTCATCTTACAGGTACATGGACAGTAAGGGAACAGGCAAGCAAGGGCCTAGACACGCAGGGTACTCACAGGTGTAGGGGAGCAAAGATTTTACCTTTTATTTGGTTTAAGTTGTTGGGCTGAAGTACCTGGAAGATTGAATTTGTGTTGAAGTATGGACAAACAAGAGCCTGCAGCTTCAGCAATCACTGAAATTCCCCATGGTGGACCTAGGGAGTGATAGCAGATTCCCATGTTGAGAAAGACCCACAGAAAAGCGGGAAGTCTTATTAAGCTTCCCCAGAAGACAGTTTGAAACAGTCTAATGCATTTCAAAGCCTCTGGAACAGAACAGAATAAAAATAAAGAGTGCTGTAATTTAAATGTTAATATCTCATCAAGTTTTATGTATGGGGAAAGGTGGGAGGGGTGGGGACAGCAGCTCCATAGTCTTTTTCGGAAGCAGATAATGTAGCAATAAACAGCTGGGTGCCCTCAATCAGACATTTTATGCTACCTTTGTGATCCATATTCCCTGCCACATGGTAACATCAAATCAGAAGAGGCAGGCTTGGGGGCTCTTTATTCTGAGGCCAGATCACAGTATGTGAAGAAACATGGTTCTGTAAGAAAAAGAAGTGCTTCTCTGGTGCCCTGGGCTGCAGGTCTGGGGAGTCAGGATAAGGACTTCCAGGCATTTCCCGGCGATATTTGATGCAATGAAGCTGTTACTCAGGAGAGACCCAGTCCAATAACTAATTCTCAGGCAACTAAAGCAACTCCAGAGGCACAAGGACATGCTTCTCGTAGAGCATTTTAAGGAGAATCAATGATGACAGAGCAATTAGAATGCTGTTGTGTAGGTAGAAAGTACTAAACCTCCATCAAAGTTTGACCACACCGTATCAGAACCACTTGTAGGATGTCACTCAATTTTCTGGAGTGGAGGTGAAGGAGTTGCTACTACTGTTAGTGCGATGTGTGTATAACGACGCTTTATTAGATGACTAGTGCTATCACTAGACTACTATTTAATCCTTTGTAAGGGTTTATTGTATGCCAGGAGTTCTAAGCATTTTACATGGATGATATCACTGAATCCACACAGGACTGAAATATAAACTATATCACAGGTACTATTACTTACCACATTTTTCTGATGAAGAAACTAATAAATAAAGATGTTAAGAATGCCCCAGGTCACACAGCTAATTAAAAACAGAGTCGGAATTTGAACCTAGGCCATCTGGCCTTAGGTCTAAGCTGTTACTACTACTCATCTCTGCTTCCTCGCTCCCAGGCAGGAGAGCAGGGGGACACGTGCCAGAGCATAAGTATAGAAATGTCTATCCTTGTAGCTACTCTAAATATTTCCAAAAATGTAGCTCCTATCTAATTTCTGATGTTAATCTGACTTTGGTAAGGGACAAAATCTTGCATTTCCTAAGCAGAACTAAACCTCAGGGCACACTTACATAATGACTAAGGTTAAACTAATGTGTCAATAACCAATGGAGAATTGTATGTCGGAGAGGCTTTCTCTGGACATTAAATGGCCAGTATTGGTAAAGTAACAGATAACAGGGTTAGAGTTAGCAAAGATACCCTCATTGCTTAATTCACAATATTGTCAGGGGTCATTGGAACATACTCTTAAAATCTTCTGCTCATTTTTTTTTTTGGCGGAGTTTATACTATGCTACAAGACTTCAAATGTGTATTCACAGCAATACTGTATAGGCATAAAGTGCTGCATCTTTTTCCAAATGTGAATTATTAAGGTAGGCAATATTAATCTTTTTGACTCTTATGGAGAAATGTCTAATGGTCCAGCCTAAATTACCTTTAGAGCTCTATCAGTCTCCTCTGTTTCTAAGTTCTTATTATATGTATGCTATATATGAATCATGTTGGTGTTTAATCATTTATTGTTTTCACCTATTATATTATTATTTTGTATGGCCCTGTCTTCCCATCTGGGAGGCCTGGGTGTTCATTACATTTTTTTATTCTCTTTTAGAAAAATTCTGTAGGCAACATCGCTCAATAAATATTTGCTAGGATGATATTACAAATTTTCTTATTTAATCTATCAAGGTAGTCCACTTTATTAGATTTCCTTGTATTGGACTCTTCTGGCATTCTCAGAATCATATTTTCTGGAAAAGCTAATAGAAGAAGGGATTTTTTTTCCCAAAATTAAAAAAAGTCACCAATAACTCTATATATTTCAGGTATTTTGGAGCCAGGGGAATAGACTTTATATTTTCATTTTTCTCCTAAATGATAAATCTACTGAGATTTTCTACTTCTTAAGTTAATGTGGTATTTTATATTATTTGTGTTATTTAGGCTTTCAAATTTATGAAACTAAATTTTTAATTTTATATATTTGTGTTTGTCCCTTGTTAATCCAAATTTTAGCAACTGAGACCTGACTGAAATAAAGAGGCGGTTATTGGGATTCGTTAGAACTGCAGCTGGGAGACACAGATTCAAGAAGCACTTGAATTGTGTCCCGCCAGACTACAAAATGGAGGAAGCTTATAAAGGCAAAAGCTGCAAGGCCACTGTTAGTTACATAAGTTGTCAAAAATTGTAACTGGAGCTGGCAAGAAGTGAGGGTGTTTGTTAAGCAAGGATTAGCTGGGGTCTAAAATGGTTGCATAGTTACAAGGCGAGACCTTGAGACCATAAGGTTGCAGCTGGCGGATATTGTTCTGAATATGGCTGGTGGTGTCCTTTGGTCTGGTACAGCTCAAAGACAGTTCAAGTTCTCAGTGGTACATGGACATGTCTGAGACAAGATCCTCAGTAGCCATCTGATTCCCTTTTTGTGTTTCTGAACTGTGATTACTCCATATAATTTCAACTTGTCACTACCCTCTATGGATTCAGTGATTTTTTTTTAAATTGATCTTTGCTTCACCAACATTCATAATAACTTTCAGGAATATACTGGGCTGTTTGGGACTAGCTAAATGCACAGATAGTCATCTATTCAGCATCTCCAGAACAGTTGGTAGTGAATGTCAGTAACCTCTCAGAATGGCAAGAGAGACACCTAGCGGAACCCTCACTCCCTGCAGATCATGGAGCAGCAGCTGTTAGGGGGTGGAGAACAATTAGCGGCCCTGAGAATCCTGGAAGTACATTGTACTGCATTCTTCTTCATGAAACTCTTTCTGCCAGTTTCCATATCCTATGTTTTTATAGAAGTTTTACAATTTTTAACCATATCTACTGGCATCTTTCTGTCAATCAAATCACAGTTCTACAGAGCTGCCCACTCAGTATCCCAAGCACTCATTCTTGAGCGCTCTCTCTCTCTCTCTCTCTCTCTCTCTCTCTCTCTCTCACACTCACACACACGTTGTTCTAGTCAGCTCAGGTTGCTTTAACAGGATACCACAGATTGGGTGGCTTAAAAAACAGAAGTTAGTTTTCTCATAGTTCTGGAGGCTAAATGTCCAAGATCAAGGTGCCAGCATTGTTGGTTTATGGTGAGAGCTCTGTTTCAGCTTGCAGATGAGGCCTTCTTACTGTGTCCTCACAAGGCCTTTATCTCTGTGTGCACGTGGGTCTCTGGTGTCTCTTCTTCTTTAAGGACACCAGTCTGATCAAGTTAGGGACCCACCCTTATGACTTAATTAAACTTAATTACCTGCTTAAAAATATCATCTCCAAATACAGTCACATTGGGGGTTAGGGCTTCAACATTTGAATGTTGAAAGGGACATGATTCAGTCCATAACACACATCCATATACACACACAAATCGCCCTGGTGTGCTGTGGTATGAAATCACTATTGGCTACCAGCCATAGCAAAGAGGTCGATGAAGCCCCAGTGCTCAAAGAACACATTTCAATATAATCTCCCTGCTTAAATTATCAAAGATTTCCTTTTGGAACCAGAAAGAAATGTACCCTGAAATGTTTGGATAACACAATGTTGATGAACCACCTACTTACTTATAAAGATTTCTGAATGTTGCTTTGGCTCATAATTGTATGAAAGCATTCTTAAGATAATTTGGGGGCTTTCAGGTATAATTTGCTACTGCCACTTCAGGTCTTAACTTGTATCGTCTGTTCCTTAGGAATTACTATCATCATAATTACAGTGCCTACATAGATCTGATGCAAAATAAATTGTACTGACTTTCTTTCAGGGGTTTGGGGTTAAAAACAATGCAATTTTACCTTGCTATTGACTAAATAAAAAGAGGATTGAAGGGCTAATGCCTTTCAAGACTTCAATTTTCCAGTGTGGAACCATGAAAATATGTGCCCAGAGAACCAACATCTGAGCATAGCATGAGATAAAGAATTTAAGCAAGGAGAAGATAAGTTTTATCAATCTAATATTATAAGCTTTCTGGATGAAAATGCCCTTTTGACATAATAACATCTCCCCAGATGAAATTTCTTCCCAGACAGAAAAAATGAATGGTATTTCATTAAAAGTGGCATGTCTGACTCAGAGATTTATGTAAACTGCATTGGAAATGAGATGTACTCCTATTTCCAAGATATATTAATTGTGACAAATACAAAGCAGTCATTTATGGCTTTTGACCAGCTAAAAGGAGAGAAAGGAAAACTGTTTGTGGAATATTTGCAAATAACTTCAAAAGCACTTGTGAGATGAGTCATTTCAATATTCAGCTTATCAGTGAAAGTCCTGAAGTTGATGGTATTTGGCTCACTAAATGTGGTTAACAAAGACATTTTAACATGTTGCTGGAAGTACATTTTTTCTCTGACTCAGTTAATCTTTTTGAGTTAACTCATGACTTAATTATAAAACATAAACAAGACCATCTCTACCGGTAAGTTATTTTGTAAACTATGTATGCATAAACAAAATTCCACAACCCTTACTGCTAAGATCTATCCATCTATTCATTTACTTACCTCTCATATAACTTTGATTATTTTGATGCCCAGAGAAATAATTTTCTCCCATCAGATCATTATACTTGAAGCATAGACACAATGGATGGTTAGCAAGAGAGAAACTAAAAAGATAAGCAAAGGCAAGATTTATAAGATGTTCTAAGCTGTTTAGGCTTCATCCCAATGGTGCTGGGAAGCCACTGAAATACATTAATCAAGAGGGAGATACAATTGGAATTACATTTATGGAAAAATCACCCTGGCTGCTCTGTGGAGGACTGGAAGAGAGCAAGAGTGGAATGGCAGACCAAACAGGTCTATTGTCATGTGATAGTAGCTGGAACAAGTGTCACAGTAGATATGAAGAGAGTTTGACAGAACTGGGAAGTAGAATCCAGAGGACTTGGTAGTGGGTGAAATGCATGGGATGACTCAGAGGAGTCAAAAGTAGAATTAAAGTGAATAAGCTTAAATGGGAAAAAATGCACTTCCTTCACTGTAGCAGGAAAAAAGTAGGAAAAATCAGTTATTTATTTTGTAGTTTTGGTACAAAATCATGATGAGTCTCTTGGTTACTTCAGTTACGTTTGGCTGATGGAGGTGAGGTCTTCTCTGAGGGGAGGCAGGAGGGAGAGGCGCTGGTGGTTTAGGATGGAGAATCAAGGAGGCTCCAATCACAGAAAACTAGAAAGATTGCTGGCTAGCCCCAAGGGTCCAACTGAGGTTAAATACAAGACTAAAACACTCAATCAAAATAAAATACTTTACAAAGGTAAAAAGTAAAATAAGTACGGCAAATATATGTGATGTAAATGCAAAGAAAAAGGAAGCAAGGGAGAGTGCATTAATATCAGATGAAATAGAATTATATTAAAAATTCAAATATGAGAAAGAGGGCTCTTTAAAATTTTCAAATAAAAGTTATACTATTCATAATCTAAAAATATGAAATGCTTTTATATATTTCCCCAACACACTGCTAGAAGTAGCTTTCATGTGATTATTCCAGCCAGCAAAACCACAAGTACCCACTAATCTTAAAAATATCATTCCTGTTAATTTATACATATTGACTCAAAGAGATAAGTTGTGTTCACATGAATCAAATATTTTTAGTGTTTACACAATCAGAGCATAAAGTTTTTAAAAGTATAAATTACCAAGCCATATGTGAGAACTCTGAGACAGCATAGAAGAAATGTTACTAAAACATAGGAGTTCACAGCAATTAGCAAGAGACTACGATGCTAGAATGAAACTCTACCATGATGGCTATCAACTGAGAACAATGAAGAGAATAACTTGAAAAAATAGGTATATTACTTGACGACTTGCTATGGGCAAGACTATAAGAGTTTACATGTTTAACTCACTGAATCTGCACAAAGTTTTTCTAAGGAGCTACTATTGTTATCAACACCCAACGGGTAAGGCAAATGAAGCTCAAACCAGTTACACAGCTCACCAAGGAAAGACCTAAAACATAGCTGAGCTGAAATTTGAATCCAGGCAGTCTGTTTTCAGAGCCAGGACCCTAAACCGTTGTATGGTACTGGATTCACTCACAGTAAGATGTCACAGACCCAAGTAAGTATTAATGCAGATATTTGCATTGAATCAAATGAGGATACTACTGGCCTCATAAAATAAGTGGGGAAGTCTTCTATCCTCTTCTATTTTTCACTGTTAACTCCTCTTTAAAGGTTTAGTAAGATTCTCCAGCAAAATCATGTGGGCATGGAGATTTCTTTTTTAGGAGTTTTTAAATTACAAACTCAGTTTCATTAGTGGTTCTAAAATACTCCAGTTACTGATTTCATCTTGATTTTCAGTAGTTTATAAGTTTTGAGGAATTGTTCTATTTTAAGTTGTTGAATTTATGAATATAAATTTGTTTTTAGTATTCCTTCATTATCACTTTAATGGCAGTAAAATTTGTACTGATATCTCTGGTCCACTCCTGATATTGATGATTTTTGTCTTCTCTCTTTATGTCTGCCACTCTTGCTTGAGTTGTATCAAATTTACCAGTCTTTTTTTTTTAATAAGCAGTTTTTGGCTTCAGCCATTTTCTCTATGGTCTTCCTGTTTTCAATTTTATTGATTTATACTCTTATTTTCTTACTTCCCTACTGCTTGCTTTAGGTTTATTTCATTCTTCCTTTTCTAGTTTCTTAAGGCGGAAACTCAGATTACTGATTTGAGACTTTTCCTCTTTTCTAATGCAGATATTTAGTGCTATAAATTTCCCTCTCAGCACAGCTTCAGCTGCATGCCACAAATTTGATAGGTTATATTTTATTTTCATTTAATTCTATTCAATATGTATTTTTTAAATCCTTTAAGACTCTCTCTTTGACTCATGGATTGTTTTTAAAGAGTGATATTTAATTTCCAAATGTTTTTAGATATTCCTGTCTTTCTGTTACCGATTTCTAGTTTTATTCCATTTTGGTCAGAGAACATACTCTGTATGGTAAAAGTTTCACCTGCCATCACTTAGAATGAAGATAATACATCTCATGAATTTGTAGCTCCAGAGAAAAAGGGCTAGAACACAAAATAATAGTAGAATATGTTGTTTAATATTAGCTGCATTGACAAAGACCTTTAAAAGAGAGATAAGCTTAGAAAATAATTGGCTGTTTTACAAGCGAAAATAAAGAGAGACAAGGAAAGTTCAGAAACTTTCTCATCCTTAAGGGGTAAAAGATAAAACTGAATAGGAATATGGGTAACAAAGTCTGATTACTATTCAGCCTTGAGGCAAGAATCAAATCAACATTGTGGCCAGCATATCTGTTGTTAAAAACTCTAAATGGATTAAGCTGTCAAAGAGGAAGGAAGCAATGAAGGTTTTGGCTCAGTAAATCCTTTCAACTGGAGAAAACAGCCACATAGCCATGACAAAAATCACAAATCTTTTCCCCATAAATCCAAATACAGCAGAATTTTTTTGGAACATAGCACCAAAAATAGTTGCTATCTATTGAAAGCAGTTAACCCTGCCTTTTAAATTGCAGCTGTTTGCCATTTTGGGTAGTTTGTGCATGGTACTTATACAGATGATTTGGCAACTGTTTTTTGTTTTTTCTGCTTCTTACATTTTCCAATGGATGGTGCCAAAACTTTCAGTCTCATAGCTTCTCCCCACATTCAGTGTCCTAGAGGAGGTTCCAAGGTAATCCAAAAGAACATGAAATAAAGGACAGTGAATGGAAAAGACTGAAGAAATTTGTGTTTATAATATAAATACAAAAGAGGTGCTGTTTCAGATATAGGGGAGGAGACAGAATAAGGCTCTACCTGGAGATAGGTTTTATCTCCCCATGAGAGGAGAGAAATGATTAGAAAGTGGGCCTTTGTGTAAAAAGACTTGAAGTCTTTCCACAGATGTTTTGGATGATGGGAGAAGCTAGCCTGAGTGAAGAGAAGGAAAATTACAGAGTGATGAATGGGAGAGGAAGAGATGGAAAAGCAAAACCAAAACCAAAGGAAGGGAAAGGACTCAGTATCATACTGTCCTCATGTTTGCATTTTCTCCGTTCAACAGCCCCATCACCTGTGCACAGCCCAACATCGAAGAATCCTGGACAATTGTAGGATGTGCATGTTAAGTTAAATCCTCACCTTTTATGACACAATAGAAAACATGGAAAAAATAATACATCAAGAAATAATAGTATAGGTGCATTATTTAATAAATGGAGACAACTGGAAATTTTAAAACTGAACCAATAAAAAGGTATTTCTGCGGAGACTAGAAGTAGAGAAGATGTATGTGTATGTGTAGGAGTGTTCTATCTTAACCCTTTAAAAAAGTTTTTATCATGTATTTATTTTACTTTGATAAAAATAACAAAACAACCGGAAGCTAAAAATACGAATGAAAATATAAACTAACAAACATCTGAGCACTTATGGCACAGCTTCCAAACTGTGTTTTCTAGGAACTAGAAGAAGCTCACTAATTTTGTTCAGGAAGATTAGGGCAACTTATTACATAATGAGAAAATAAAAGAATATTATGAACTTAATAGTGAATTCTAGCATTAGTAACCTCAGGGTCTCATGTTTTGAAAAGCTTGTATGACAGTTTTGATTACTTCTCTAGGTCATGGACTCATTTGCACTTGTTAAAACAAGAAGATAAATGATTGCTGGAATAGGGAAGCATGGATCATTAGAGACTGCCAAGAAAAACACAATTGCTAATGTAGGAGAGAAAGTAGTATTAAAGAGAGAAAGAATATGCTGTACAAATGACTATGAAAAATGACATTTAAGAAATGATTGCTCTTAGAAAAAACATTTTATTGTTTTCGCCAGTTACACTTGTCTTTTTCCTGCAAATATGTAGCCAATGGTTTAATAACAATGACTTATGGTCACTGATAACTGTATTTATATTATGAACCATTAGTTTCCTGTGGAGCAGTAACAAATTACCACAAACTGGGTGGCTTAAAACAACAAAAATTTATTCTCTCACAGTTCTGTAGGCTTGTTGTCCAAAATCAAGGTGTCAAGAGGGTCGTGCTCTCTCTCGAGGCTCTAGGGGAGAATCTGTTCACACTTGCCTGTTCCAGCTTCTGGTGGCTGCCAGTATTCTTTGGCTTGTGTCTGCATCACTCTAATCTCTGTCTCCGTGGTTACAATGCCTTCTCTTCCGGGTGAATGTCAAATCTCTCCCTGCCTTCCTCTTACAAGGATATGGGAAGCATCAAATCAGGACATATGTGATGGCATTTAAGGCCCACCTGGATAATCAAGGGTAATCTCCCCATCTCAAGATCCTTAATTTAGTCACATTTGCAGAAAAACCCTCTTCCACATAAGGTAACATTTATAGGTTCCAGAAATTAGGACCATCATCCACCCCACCAACAAGTAGTTAAATGAAATATTCAGAGTGATACACTTGCTGGGTTATATTGAAAGTGTATAATAAAAATCCAACTTTACCCCAATGCCAATGAACTATGAGTAGCTGTTTCTTCAGAATTTCATCTCCTAATGCATACATGAAAGGATTGAGCTTTATTTATTTTGATGGCAGAAATAAAGGCAGTATTTGCTGTAACAACTCATACTACCATTTCCTTCACACCAAATATTGACTAGGAGACTTGTGCCCTGAATTTAATGTCCACATCATTTGTTGCTCTGGCTACTTTCCAAACTGCTGAACAAATTGAACAAATGCAGAAACAGACAATCTTATTTGAGGCTGCTTATGAAACTATTCCTGATGCACAAGGAACTCCTTATATTTTAGGCAGTTGTGGGCATTTTGATCCTCTTCAATACATAAATATTTATAACTTAGATGAAATTCACACGAAAATACGTTTGGGAGAGAATTGAAGTGTTCTCCTGATGCAAGGAAATCAAGAATTAATTGTATATACAACCTAGAACCAAGGGTCAAAGAAAACATATTTGCAAATACTAAACTTTGAGAAAACAGAGGTGTGTTATTAGGGATGCTGTTATGGTGAATAATACATAATACTGATTTTCCTACATATTTCTAATAATTTTTACATATGAAAAACATCACATATAACATTGTAGAAAATATAGAAAATAATAAAGAGAATATACTGTTTAATTGCCTGTTATCTCACCATATAATAAGTACTTTAAACATTTTACCATTTTTGTTCATACAATATTTAAATAGCATTGGGCTCATGCTATGAACACTTTCGTTCTCTAACAAGTTTGTATCATGTGACAATCTGTGCTGAGAATTTCTTCATAACACTAACTGTACAACATGTTTCACAGTTTGGATATGCAAAAATTAAGTCTCCCCTTTTATTGTACATTTAAAAAATTTGAAATTTGTTTTGCTATTCAGAAATGCTCTTCAGTGATCATCCTTGCATGTCAATCCCTGTGCCTGTTTATTATTTCCTAGATTAAAAGGTCAAAGTACTAGGCCAAAAGCTAGGGATGCTTTTGTATTAATTGCCAAACTATTTTCTAGAAAGGTTGTACCCATTAACACTCTCACATGCAGTTAGTGACAACACTTTATAGCAAGAAGGTAAAGCTTGATATTATTTTTATTATTAATTTTACTAATTTTAGAAGTGAAATGATATCTTAATTTACATTTATTTACTTACTAGTGAAGTTGAACATTTGTTTATTGGCCACTGACTTATTGTTTCTTGGCCACTGATATTTCATTTTTTTATTAATTTTATTTGTATGATTTGACATAGTTTTCTTTTAAGTTGTTCAGCTATTTCTTATATGTTTGTATCAGCTGAATAGGAGATAGAGTATCTTCCACTTTACTAGATAATGCCAAACTGTTTTGTTTTCTAAAAAGTTTCATATTCTCACCCAAACTTGATATTTTCAGACTTTTAAAGTTTACTAATTTGGTGGGTATCGTGGTTTCTAATTATAATTTTGATTTGCATTTTTGTGATGATTAACAAAGTCAACAATATATTTATTATGATGGATTTTGTGAAGCTTTTTCTATTGGATTGGCTTTCTTTTTCTCATTTTTTATATTTATATTTTTTGGATTTAAGTGTTACTTATCCTGTGGGTAATTATGTATTTTTAAAAGATACCTGCTTATTGCTGGTATGTGGAAATACAATTGATTTTTTTTTTTTTTTTTTTTTTTTGTGGTATGTGGGCCTCCCTCTGCTGCGGCCTCTCCCGTTGCAGAGCACAGGCTCCGGACGCGCAGGCCCAGCGGCCATGGCTCATGGGCCCAGCCGCTCCGCGGCATGCGGGATCCTCCCAGACCGGGTCGCGAACCCGGTTCCCCTGCATCGGCAGGCGGACGCGCAACCACTGCGCCACCAGGGAAGCCCCAATTGATTTTTTTACACTTAGTTTATATCTATTAATTTTGTCAAAGTCCCTTATTAATTCAAATAATGCTTCTGATATTTTGAATTTTCTACATACACAAGAGTAACGTTAATTCTTCTCTCCAATCTTTCAATCTCTCAACTATTCATTCATTCATTCTTTCTTTCTTTCTTTGGCCACGCAACACTGGTTAGGACATCCAGTTCAATGAAGAGAAGTGGCATTAGTGGGTACCCTTGACTATTTTTAGCATATAAGGGAAAGTCTTAACTGTTTCATCCTTAATAATGATGTTCTCTTAAAGTTCTTTGTGCAACACTCTGAGTACATTTTTTCAGATTTAAATTTTAGTTCACTAATTCCCTCTTCCATTGTGTCTACTGATACTAAGCCCCTGCTTTGAGTTTCTAAATTCAAATATTATATTTTTTATTTCTAACAGCCTCATTGGTTGTGTTCTCTAAAATCTTCTTGGTTACTTTTAAATGATCTCTTTTCCTTACATATATTCTTGGTTCTGGTTGTTTTTTTTTTTTTCCTTTAAATGTACTAAATATACAAATTTTTTATCCTGTATGTGATAGACCTAGTACCACAGTCTCTGTGGATGAATCGGTATTTATTGTTTCCAATGACTCTTACTCATGGTGACTTATGTTCTCATTTATTTTGAGATATTTGATTGCAATCTAATTTTCCTCTGGAAAACTTTTGTCTGTGGAATTCTTTGATGCCTAAATTTAAAGCTTTCTTCCAGATAAGATATACATCTGCTTTTATCAGATGTCTTCAGCACTACCAATGAGATTTACATTTAAACTACATTTTCAGGCTTGCTTCTTCAGTCTTTCTTTGGGCTAAGATAATTGTATGAGTTTTGTTCCCACCCATGTGACAATTGCCTTGAGATTATAAAGAATCAGGAGATATATGTATATGTATAACTGAATCACAGAGCTGTACACCTGAAACTAACACAACATTGTAAATCAACTATACTCCAACATAAAATAAAAATTAAATTTAAAAAAATTAAATTAAGTTAAAAATTAAAAAAAAAGAATCAAGAGTGTCTTTTTCACCTTCTTCCAGAAACAAAGTTGAGGAGGACAAATTGTCTTATATGTTTTTCTTTTTGGAATTTCCCCCCTTGGGGTTTCATCTCTTGAACTCCTGGCTTTATAGGTTTGTTATCATTATTACAGTCATCACACAGCAGAGTTCTCATTAATCAAAATAAGGTTGCCTTCAGCAAAGTTCGTTTTTCACATTCCCCTCCAGTGAGTTCAATAAAACTACTCACATGCAGTCTCCCAAACAATGCATTTTCTATAAGGGACTGATTATTTGGTCTAATTATTTTTAGAATTTTGAAATTAAATATATTATAGAACTTTAAGATCCTGAAAAGCTTTATAACAAGGAATAATAACAGAGATAAATGAATATGGTTGCACAGTAATAGATATTTTGAATTAACACATTTAGATGATGTATCCTACATACGCATTTTTCTATTCTAATTCTCCAGGCAGAATAAAATCATTCATGAGAGTATGAATCATCATGTAAGGAAGATTATAATTACCTTCTTGCCTTAAAAGGCACTCAAGAGCCAACTGATGACACTAATTAATATTACTAAATTGTATAAATAATTATTTGTAATTATTATACTTTAAAAACTTAGAAAAATTGTATTCTTTCATATTAGATATGCTATTAGATTGCATAATCTTCTCTAATAATTTGTATCTTCAACTACTGAGCCTCAACATTTCCAAAATTTATCAAATACTTTTAAAAGGAATACCAACAGATGAACTTAGTTCTCAGCATTAAAAACAAGATAAAGATCCATAATAAATGGATGAATAAATAACCTTATGTTAAATTTCTCTAATGATTGTCATCCAATATTAAGCCTACTAATGTTCAATTGAAGTGGGAAACAAATGGCTCCTGATATAGATATAGGTATTCTCTTATTATACCCTATGTTTCCTGTTACCTCAAAGTCAGTCAGGAAATCATCACACTTGGTTGCCAATCAAATTATTTTGGTCCACCTTGAAAACTGACATACTGTCATTCTACAAACAGAAACATACATCAGATTTTTCATGTTACAATACATATTTAAATTAATATTTTTCTTTAACTTACAATAAATGTTATTCAATAAAATATGAGGTATCCAACATCACATCTTTGTTAGTATAACCCATACTAAATGATGCTTTCTCATCCTTAACAACCATACAAGCAGGATAATCCAATTGATGAGACATAATTCAAATATGATAAAAACATGTCATCCTCTCACATAATATTGCTAGATGGCTTTTTCTTCAGATCTTAGTAGATATGACAATGATATGCTTCACATATTCCAGAGGGTAATTAAACTGCCACATGTTCAAATCAAATTTAGGACAAAACTGATTAAAAGTGTTGATTTCCAGCAAAAATGACTGACTGGCTTAATGCACTGAAAGCACTGAAATATTCAGAAAGGCAAGTTTTAAAGGAAAAGGAAGGTGGATTTTTTTCCTATTGCCACTGTACCACATTATCACAAACCTCATGGCTTAAAACAACACAAAATTACTATCTTATATTTTTGGAGTTCAGAAATCTGATACAGGTCTTATGAAGCTAAAATCAAATTGTTTTATTTTCCATCTGCACAGTGCCTACCCCAGTTCATAGACCCTAAAAGGAGATGACTAAATGATTGAACAAATGAACTATAAACCTGGAGGATACTGTGGATCATGGGAAAACCAAGAATCAAAGGTTCTGATGCCATCTCTCTTGGCTAAAAAGCAGGCTGTTCTAGAAGAAAATAAAAACCAGAATATGAACCATTTGAAATAGAAACTGCAAGACGTGAGTTGAGTGATTTCTCACAGACGTTCTCAGAAGCATTCCTGAGCCAATCATAAGGCAGCTTCACCTACCAGGAGGCTAAAGAGCATAAGGTTAATCACAAAATATCACAGAATGTTCTTTCACACTAGTCAAGCTTAGTAATTGTCCCTGTGTGAATCCAGCCTCTTTGCTTGACGCACATCTTGTTTCTTCCTAGGATATCAAGATTGGCAAGGGTACACAGGACCCTCAATGAACGATGTAGTTTTCTCTTACATATGGAAACTCCCAAGCATTTCCAGACAGCTGGTGTTTTCCGCTAGGAAGTTTTACATCTCATTTTGAAGCATAGCTTTCTTGCCATGAAAATATTAAAGCACAAGAAAGGCATTTGCAGGGATTAATAGACCAAACCATTGACAGCTAATCAGTTAATATACACCAAATGACCCAGGATCCCATATAGAAATGGCACCATGGTGTCATGATTAAATTTGAAAATGATTTCTGTCTGCAAGTGTTTTATTGGAAATAAAGGAGGATGATTCACTGTAGCAGAGGCTACAAAGAAATTTGTATGAGAAGTTGAAATCTTGATATACCCTGATGATTTGTTAAGTTTCTTCAAGAAGAAACCTACAATATTGTCTCTTTAGATGGGAGAGAATATCTATGCACTTATGCTACGCAATCAGCAAGAGAACTGGTTTATTTTCTTAGCAGAAGTTTTTAAAATCACACTTGATTTACTGTAGTCCCAAGCAGCCTCTGGGTCAAAGTAAGTGTGATTTTACTGGATTTTTTTTCTCTTTAGGGAAGACAGGGTTAATAGAGTTACAGTGAAATTTTAGTGAACTCTCATTGCATGATGCGTGGCAATAACAATAATCATCACTTTGTATATTCTTGGAAACATTTTTAAAGTTTTACAGTAATAGGCCCCTAAAAATTAATAGAGTATATCAGGGCATATAGATAAATCATTTTACTAACAGATGCTCCAAATTTTAGGATCAGCTTGAATACTAGATTTTTTAAAACACACATTACACATGGATGTCAATGTGGTAAAGAAGAAAGAACGTGGTCTTTTGAAACAAATGGGCTTTGACCAAACTTCAGTATTACTGCTATCCAGCTGGTTGAGTTTTGGGTGAGCATTTTGAGATGTCTAGTTTCTAATTTCATTGTTTGTAAAAGGGGAATATTTGCACCTGCCTTGTAAAAATGTTTTGAGAATTAAAAGATATAATATATGAAAGTATTGGGGTTGGCCAAAAAGTTTGTAAGACGCTACAAAAACCCAAACGAACTTTTTGGTCAACCCAATACTAAACACAGTGACTGGTCACAGTAGATCCATTTTACAGGTTAGTTCCCTCTCACTTGGACAGCAACAAACACACCATCCTATGGCAGCATCTTCTCTCTGACTACACCCCTCCAAAAAGTCTACTTGCTGCTCCTCATCCTAAGACCTTAATATGAATATGGGGGCTTCCCTACTGGTGCAGTGATTAAGAATCCGCCTGCCAATGCAGGGACATGGGCTCGAGCCTTGGTGCAGGAAGATCCCACATGCTGTGGAGCAACTATGCCCGTGTTGCCACAGCTACTGAGCCTGCGCTCTAGAGCCGTGAGCTGCAACTACTGAAGCTCATGCACCTAGAGCCCGTGCTCTGCAACAAGAGAAGCCACCGCAATGAGAAGCCCACGCACCACAATGAAGAGTAGCCCCTGCTCACTGAAACTAGAGAAAGCCCATGTGCATCAACAAAGACCCAGCGCAGCCAAAAACAATAAAATAAATTTATATATTAAAAAAATATGAATATGAACATGAGTGTCTTCTATCACCAGTAGGTCATTCATTTTATCTGCATATCATCTACCTCTCAATTGAAAATAACAGTTAAGGGACACACACTGGACCAGGCAGCCCAAGATGACATAGGGGAGAACTAGAAAGGAAAAACACAGAAAGGGATGAAAGGTCAGCTATATTAAGGTCAGAGCTGCTCCTAAACAGAAGTCTTCCTGACGCTATCCCACCAGTGAGTGAACCTTGCAGTTACCATTCCCGGGCAAAGGGAGTTTCTTCTTCAAAAATTTTATTCCTGAAATACATAGCTGTGTTTTATGTTTTCTATGGGGCCACTGCCTCATGGTGTACTGGATGATTCAGCACACCCAAAGGGTCCTCTTAATTCTTCCCACCTTTCCCCCCAATTCTGAATTTCAGAAGACTGCTTGACCCATTTTTTGTAACAAATTGAAATAGCACTGTATTTTAGCACACTCCAAATCAAATCACATTTTGATTAACTGTTATTGTTGTTTTCCCCCAAACCACTCCTGGAAACCTTTAAACTTACGTCTCACCCTATTTCCTTGCTGGCTGCTTCATGAAGAAGGTTGAGGGCACCTAAAGTGATTCCTTCATGTTCCCTCCATATTTCCCTATCTAGATGGATCCTCTCTACTACAACTCTTCATATTTTAGGGAAAGAAGTTGAATTATTTATGTTTCCTTTGAATTCCAGCCTCTATTGCTTATACTATGTGATAGCCTCACAACTAATCTCTCTAATTAATATTAATATTTTATTAATATTAAATATATTAATATTTAAGAGAATCTTTCTCACTGGGTAAATCAGAACATGTCACCCCTCTCTTTAAAACATTTCAATAGCTTTTTATGGTCTAAGGACCAGTCCCCAATCCTCATGACTGCATGTGGAATCACCACACACACGTTCCATCTGCTTTCTCCAACATCAATATCTGCTCCAAGTTCTTCCCTTTCCATGTTATCAGATGACTTGCCAGATCCTAACCATTCTGTGGGCTTCCACACCTCCAGGCTTTGGCTCATGAGCTTTTTCTTTCAGCTTTATATGTCTCCACACCTCTTCTCCAACAATTACTTCTCAAGGCTTAGTTCACAATTACCTCTTTCAGATGTTTTCCCTCATTTCCCAAGCTAGACTTAATTCTCTGTACATTTTTTGCTTTTGTCTCAATTATAAGATTTATCACATTCTGTTATGTACTGACCTGTTTGCCTCTCTCTCTCTGTCTCCATGAGACTGTAGCTCCTTCATGTTTGACAACAAGTGTTAGCAACCTGCTTTCACAGAGAACACAGGACAGCTCTTTGATTACAGCAAGTGCCAATAAAGGCTTGGTGAATGAGACAACACAAAAGGAGTGTTATTTATTTATATTTTGTTTATATTACTTTTGCTATGACTGACTTTCACACAAGGATTAAAATAGAAAAATGCTAAACCACAGAGTAGATATTTCTTCCTTATAGCCCATGGAGATTACCTTTTGGGACTTCGATCAGTGGACAACACCCTACCAGATGTCCTTGGCCTGAAAAGTTCAGATCTTGAGATTGGGTTGAAGGAAATTCTCCCCAGGTCCTGAATATCAGAATTATGTTAGAGCCATTAATCCCAGTAAAGAATCAACTATGTTCTTCTCTGAAGAAAATTCCCAGAACTGCATACTTTAGTCAGAGTATAGGCTTAGAACTCTAGAAAATGCTAGGGCCATGGGCCTCTCGCCAGGTAAAACCTAAAGCCAGCAAGGAGACTGAATGATCATGGAAGACATTTATATTTGTCTTATTTGACCCACAAAGGACAGAATTTATTGTATGAAACTCAGGGACATCTGAAGACAGAGTTTATTTAGAGGACCCAGGAGATATGAAACCCTTTAGAATCTATATTTCCCAAATAGCACCTGATTGATTAACTCCATCACCACTACCACTTATACCCACGAACTTAGGCATTTCCTGGAGCAGAAGCAAAGTTCCCATCGACAGTGGGGAGTATAGGCTGTCTTGCTGAATCAGCACCTATTTGATGTGATAAATGAACAAGGTCGGAGAGTCCACCCGTTTCTCCTCTAACAAGACAAAAAGCACCAATTCTACCAGCATTCTGCTTTAAACTACATCAAAATGAAAATGGGGGCAACAACCTACTACCCGGGTCAGTTGTTTCACATATCACACTACCTCCCACCTGTGTCTGCTCAAGACCTTGAAGAATTTATAATTTTGGAGCATTATAAATATATGTTTAGGGCTCAGCTGCTTTCTGACTTTACCAAAATTTCTAACAGTAAATTATTAAACCGTGCTAAAGTGATTTGAACTTTTTAGGGGAAAAGAGCTAAACGAATGTTTAACAACTACGAAACCACTGCTGATAGCAAACAATCACTACTTTGGGTGCAAGCAACACTACTACTGAGTTTATTCTCCAAACTACAAATCAGAATAGATGTGTTAATTTTCCAAGGACTCCTCCTACAATAATAGGAACTGACAGTTTCACCAATTTGGTTGCTAAAGTAATAGAATGGTGATTATCATTACTAAAATGAAACATTTTTATTTACCCAGTGTAGGACATGTTTCTCATCTCTATCTGAATTACTAATTTTCAAAGAGAAGTTTCTCATCTAACACTTGACTGTGCTGGGGATCCTTGAAACTAAAAACAGGTAATGCCTCTGTTATAAACTTGACTTATGAGTTTCTTAAAACAAGGAGCTGTTTATATGCAGGCTTTTCCACTTACTATAATTTCAAATTGCAACCAACTGGCTCTGGGACAATGGCTAGTATTTCTCCTCAACTACAATCTCATTTCTTCTTCAAGGGAATTCTCTATAATCTGAAATAATCTTGTTCTCCTGTTTATGTACTCCTGGGTTGTCCCAAAATCTTAGTGCATCTATAATGTTTGAAATTTTCCATTAAAAAATGAAATATGTAAAAAGTTGGGGAAAGTTATATTATTTATAAAGCGGACTTGAGAATATAAAGGGTGCCTTACAGTTCCTATGACATAAAACCTTTAATGTTTTCTATCATAAAATTGTATGTATGCAGCCTATAAAAATGTTTTTAGCCAAATATTTTACCAGCTCAAGTATATTATTTAAACAGAATTACTTCTGATTTTAGTTTGTGACAACAAATGTCTTTCACTGACGATTCTCTGTGTTATCACAATATGATTATGAAAAATCTTTAGTCTCAATATTTTTATTTTTATAACCTTTAATTGTGTGTCATAGAGCTTGAACCCTTTCTGTTTTTACACTATAGTTATCTTGTCATTATAAATCTTGTCAAATGATTTCATTTTTATACCTACAATAAAAAGCAATGCAAATTGTAAAATGCAATATCTATCTTGGTAAGCTGGGGGAAAATAGCTAATAATTTGCTTGGTAAGTGAAGCAAAATATTAGATTTATTATCAGATTTTATATTGTACTAAGAATCTGTGACATAAATCCTACTATATTTGAATAATAATGGTGAACAAATCACTTTCTATGACTTCTCTATCATAGTAAAGGAACCACGATTAACCTTCATTGATTCAAGAATGGTATCTATTTGTCACTTTTGACATGACAGAGCTAAGTGATGTTAGGATATATAATAAGTTTCGCCTAACCATTTTCAATGTCTGTATCAGGGAGGAGAAAAAGTGGAGAAAAAATACCAGTCAATAGTAAGGACAGCAAAGAGAAGTTTGAAAGACTTTTAAAAAAAAGAAAAATACAATGAAGGGTAACGTATTGTGTTAAAAGTACAAGCCACATGTATTTGTGTGTGTGTACATATAATATTAATGGGAAACTCCACAGGTCTTAGATAAAGAAAACTACGAATAGTACTCTGAAGTGTGAAGAGATGTACATACATGGAGAGGACAGACCTTGTCAGTGGATGAGAAAATTAAATATTGTAAAGATGCCCATTTATGACAAAATAGCTTAACAGCTTAACTGGCAACTTAGTAAACTTCTAAAAATTTTTAGATACTTTGGGGAAAATAAACTTGTTGGATTAGCTAAAATAATTTTGAAGAAAATGAAAAAAGTTTAACTTCTCTGTCAGGTAATGCATATGCTATAAAGCTTTAGTTATAATAACAAGTCAACAAATCACCTGAGCAGAATAAAAGAACTCCAATTTATCAAACCAGAATCTATCCATATCTATATATATTTAAATAATCACTTGCTATTAATTTTATATAGAACAGAGGAAGGAATATCATGCCAAAAATTTAGAATGAAGTATTATTTGATAGGTCTAGTATTGGTTAACTCTATAAAAGGAAAAATGTTTAGATCTCAATTAAAGAGTTATTTGTGGAAAAATAAACCAAAAGAATAGTGGAAGACTCTATAGCTGGAAAGGAATAGACAGGAAGTGAATGTGTAGACAGAAAGAAAAGAGAGTCATTAATGACAATTGCCTCCTTTGCTACATTTCAGTGGACTCTCTTAATGAACTGGCCTGGATAGGAAATAAGTTTTAGAAACCTCTTTGAAGAACTAAGCTAAAACTAGACATTCCCCTTTCTGTTTATACTTTCTATTTATACTGTCAGGAGTAAGGCATGATAGTTTTTTTTTTCTTTTTCTTTGTACTTTTTTTTAAATATTTTTTTTAGCTTGAATGTGGTAATCATTTCACAACATACATGTTTATTTACATTTTTGAACTTGAGCAGATACTGGATCTACAGGTATGGAAAGCAGGGTGCTGGATGGGATGGCTCATGACGTTCAGGATTTAACGAGAAATTAAGACTCCAAGCAGAAATTAGACTCCAAAACATACAGGTCTTTGCTCCCACATATCTGCTTTGGGTTTCAGCAAAATGTCAGCATCTGCCACTGAGATGTGGGAGGAACAGCCAACCCAACACTGATCTCCTGTAACCTGTGCAGTGAGGGGAAGACCCAGGGTGGGGACAGACCTGGACACAGCCTCCTGGGGGGGGTGGATCTGGGTGGGGCTGAGGAAGGAGCTGGTTCTCTGCACTCCTCTCCCTGTCTCTGGGGTATTTCCCCACTGTCTTTCCTAAGCCTGCCCAAAATAAACTTAACTTCCGCAGTTCATATTCTTTTAACCCATTTAGTCACTTCTCTGCCTATTTTATAAAATAAAACAAAAAGCACTTTAACATAAACTAAATTTTCTGGGACCATTGTACTAGAAACTATTTTATTCTTAACAGGTTCAAAGAAATGAAAGTCATTGTCATCATTAATATCATTATAACTTCTCCTGTCAGTTGATGGCCCTTCAAGGGGTGACATCAGGACTCACACACAACAGAGAAAGGGAAATGGCCCAAATGAAGCCAAAGTCGCCTACAAAGCACTCCTTTGTGCACCAGCCACACAATCCTGAATTCAAACATTTTAACCATTTGTAATATCCTTAATCAATATTTTTAATTGAAGTATAGTTGATTTACAACGTTGTGTTAATCAGTAGAGCCTTCACCTTAGGTCTTTTCTCTAGCTATAGTGCCATAAGGAAAATAATGGCAACAATGTGATCCTCTGTTAATAGCCTATTTCACTGCCTAATTAGGAAGGTCACATATAAAAACACTCCTATCTCCACACTCTTTCAACTGCATGTGTATGACATTAATCCATTTAATTTATTTAAATCCATAATATATGTCAAAGATCATACAGCATTTTATATCTATCTTGCAGTTCAGCCATAAAATGAATTACTGAAAGGTCAGCCTGGTGCTAGGTTTCATTAATTTAATTATTAATTGCTTTTCCATTTATTATTGAGTGACTGAAATAATGCAACATTGGATGATGTTTTATAATAATGGAATTCATTATTAAAGCCATAATTCAATAACTCATCCATATTCTACTATTCTCATTCTGGCCAGCTTCATTTCAGTCCCAAGTGATGAAAATAAAAATAATACCCTGCATTATTTTCATGACCCGCCATATATCAGCAGGTACACAAAACACAAGGATGAAGGAAAACTTTTTATTATCTTGAAAATCCAGTCTAATGTATTTAAATCTCAAATCAAACACTGTACTATTTTTCTGAATGATCTAACTAGAATAATTTATCCAGCCCAAAGACTCTACGTAATACAAGCTCCCTATTGTAACTGTTCTCCTTAGAAATATGAGTATAAATGAGTGTTTAAGTAATAAAAGTATTACAGAATTTACAGCGTTTTATCACTTTATGTTGTTTCTATTTTTTGTGGCTTTTTTGGGGTTGTTTCATCTCTTTGTCATTCAAAATGTAAGACTGAAAAATGATTTGGGTTTCCTCTCAGTCATGCTGTCTTCAGGTTTAGAAAGACATTTTGGGAAGAATCTCTGCTCCTCTTTACCCAAAGTCTCAAAACAGGAGTATATATTTTCTCTCTCCAATTCCGCTTCTTCCATACTCTCTTAAGCACTCTCCAATCAGCTAATACCCCCATAATCTCCCAAAGCCACTCTTTCTGAAGTCATTAGTAAGATCTCTGTTGTTAATCTAATGATCATATCTCAGTTTTCATCTTACTGGAAGCTCAAAAACATTTAAAGTTTTTTTTAATGTTTTTAAAAAATATTCTCCCCTCCTCCCTGTTCCATGTTCTTATGTGACCTGCAGTTCCTCTTCAGTGCCCTGTGAGGAACTCTGATGTGGAGACCAGTCCTAACTAAGGTGGAGATGCCAGTGGAAGGACACAGGCAGACAATACACAGATTCAGCACACCCTACAGGCTCCACTGCTAGATCTTAGGATTTGGACAGATTCTATACACAGTGGGTTGAATTTTCCTGATACATCTAGTCATCCTTCTTAAGAGCAGGATTACAAGATCAAACTGTTTATTAGCTCCCAGATAATCAGTGTTGCCCTAAATTGTGCAAACAAGATCCAAAAAGGAAACCCAGAGTGATGGGGTTGGGCGGGGGGGGGGGGGATAAACACAACACAAGGGTCCTTACACACCATCACGATGAGAGTATGCCAATAACTGAGGGAAGTAACTGACTCCTCCTTGTAACACAGATGCTCAAAAGAGCAAAAGACATCATGTTCTCTCTAGAGATAAAGTGTTGGGGGTTTCAAAGACAAGGATGAAAACCACCAACTACAGGAGTCAGAACAGTCTTAGTGAAAGAGGCAGGTACTTCATCAGGGCATCACAGCCATTCATGCCTTGAAAGCTTTGAGGAAAGGAGCTACCAGAACAAGATATTGAAGATACAGAGAAAAAATAAAGACAAAACCCAGAGAAATAGAACAATAGAGAAGCAATGAGAACTTTGGTTAGCCTGGGTCACAGGGTCCATGAAAGCCATTATTTTATGTAGCTGCCTCCTAACTGCTGCTGTTGCCTCCATGTTCCATCATTCCTTGAACATCCTACGTACCACTGTAAGAAAAGGTATCCCCAATGCTGCTTTTACTGTGTCCTCTTAAAACACTATACTCACCTTCCATGACTTATGCAATGAAATGCAAATATTCTGACACAATATCCAGGTTCCTCTATAACCCCTTTTTTCCGTAATTGTTCCTGCAGGAAATATACCCATCTACTACTAAACTATGACAAGGATATTATGGCATAATTTATTGCTATATTATGGCAAGCAATCGTTAAGGCGCAAAAAAATGGGTCAACCATGGACTTTGCTGGGGAGACAGCTCTTCCACTACCACCCTCACACAAGCCTGAAGCTCAAGTAAAACCTAAGGCAGCTAATGTCAATTATTGGGACTGCCAATAATTGCTATAGAAATTAAGCAAATGGAAAATCAGTCTATGTTCTAGTAGAAAAGTGAAATTTCCTGGAGAAATAACTCAGTTTAACTTCATCAATTATAGTTAATAACAACTGTGATGCTTTTCCTAAAAGCCCAGTGATGAGCTTAGTTATTCCCCTTTGCTCATGAGCAAATGAGTAATGTTCCTTAGAATTTCACTTGATTTCTATATAAATGAAAAAGTAAGCTATGGGGTTCTAATTCCTGGATATTATAAATTCTCTGCACCTTAGAGAATCCAACTAATTGTTGACTACTATTTAATTTCTGGTGATCATCAGAGAGGATATAATGACTTTTGTCTACTTAGCAACTTTTATTAAGAAATTAAATCAAAAACTTATATACAACAGCACGATTCTTTTAAAAAAATTGCTTGTATTAAAGAGTGGGCTGAACTACAGAAAAAATAGTTTTAAAAATACAATATTTTTGGGCTTCCCTGGTGGCACAGTGGTTAAGAATCCATCTGCCTATGCAGGGGACATGGGTTCGAGCCCTGGTCCAGGAAGATCCCACATGCCATGGAGCAATGAAGCCTGTGCGCCACAACTAATGAGCCTGCGCTCCAGAGCCCGTGAGCCACAACTACTGAGCCCATGTGCCACAAATACTGAAGCCTGTGTGCTTAGAGCCCATGCTCCACAACAAAGAGAAGCCACTGCAATGAGAAGCCCATGCACCACACGAACAGTAGCCCCTGCTTGCTGCAACTTGAGAAAGCCTGCGCACAGCAACGAAGACCCAGCACAGCCAAAAATATATAAATTTTTAAAAAATGTTTCTTTAAAAAAACCACAATATTTTATTTTCATTGACCTAAGTATAAACATGCATAATAGGTAAAGAAATACTCATGGTAATTCCCTAATTGTATATGCAAAGTCTTCCTTACACAATATAAAACATGGGTAATTGACTTTGCACTGATGGTTTGAATCCAGGTTTTTAACCTACCCAAACCCCAATTTTCTACATTAATGACCAAAGAAATAGTCAAATATTTCGTGCTAAAAACTGAGAAGGTGCTGTAAGTCCACAGTCTAGCCTTTGGGAAGAGAAAATAAAGCCACAGAATCAAGAAGAATTACCCCTAAAACTTAGAAATATCGAAGGACAAATCCCAAGCCTTTGGGTAGTGAAGAGGCAGCTGGCACCATAGCAGCTCATTACTCCCAGCTGACTCTTAAAGGGATCAATATGCTAAATAAAAATGGAAGTGGGTAGTGACAGCACACTCATAATAGATATATGCCACATGGAGAAGGAGGAGAGAACTAGAGCTAAGTCTGGACTTTCCTAAAAACACAGAAATATAAATTTCTTAGGTAGAGTGGTACTTTTCCATGTGGTGTGATTGCTCCTTCTCTACTTACTGCAGGCCACTGCATCTTCACACTGACAACCTAAAGTGTGTTCCCACATCTTTCTCCAAACTCACATGCAGAGAGGCAATATTTATTTTATGAACATTAAGCCATTACATATAAAACCTAGTGGACCCTGGTTTTCTCAATCAAGTATAATTTAAGAATTTAAGCTAAGGCAGATACAACCAGAATCCCACTAATAGTTTCTCCTTTTCTGAATTGTTCACAAAGAAAACAGATTTATAACCCAGTCTAACATACCAAAGCTTTTTTGAATAGCAAAACAATATCAGCTCTTGTCAAATGAACCTCTGCATGGGCAAAAATGTATGTATGTCCCAGTGCAGGACTGCTCGTAAAACCGTGCAATTAAAACACCAGATTAATAGACAATATCACTCACTTGCTAACTCTAGGTATAGACTTGCCCTTATTCATAATGCTTTTGCATATACCCTAAGATATGTCCAAGCCAACTGGGGATTAGGAGTAATTTTTATAATTTCTTTCTGTTTATCTGTATAAATGAAGCTTTCTAAAATAGTTAACAATTTAGATTATTTTAAAAACATATATAGATATGTAAATACCAGAAAGAAGCTAGCTACATACAAAATTATGTTTAACCATATCCTATAACCTTGAAAATGAGAATCAAATTTGGAAGGTTTATATTACTGGATTCAAGGCATGATATAGTTAACAGTAGTCACCATAGTATGGTATTGGCATAAGGATAGACAAATAAATAAAACAAGCATGATGGAGAGTCCAAAAACAGGCACAAATTTTTATGAATAAATTGGTTTCCAGCAAAGGCAACACAACAATTAAATGGGGAAAGGAAAGTTTTTACAACAAGTGGGGAGGAACAACTGAAAATCCATGTGGAAAAAGATGAATCTTAACCTCGACCTTATACCATACACTGTAATTATTCCAAGAAGGATCATAGACCTGAATGTAAGAGCTTAAACTATGAAGCTTTTAAAAGAAATCATAGAAGGATATCTTTGTCACCATGGAAAGGGAAAAATTCCTTAGACCACAGAAAGCAAAAACTTAAAATGATAATATTTTTATCAAAATTAAAAACTTCTGCCAATCAAAAAAAATTGTTTATAAATGAAAGACAAGGCACACACTGAAGGGAAATGCTTGTGAAACATAAATCTGGAAAGTGACTTCTATCCTGAAGGCATAAATAACTCCTACAAACAAATAAGACCAATAATCCATTTTCAAAATGGGCAAAACACTAAACCAAGAGTTCACATGTGAAGATATCTGAATAGCCAATTAGGGAACAAAGAAAGGCATAACATTAGTCATATGAGGAAAATGCAAATTCAACCATAACGAGATGCCACTATATACCCCCCTAGAATGGCTAAAATTAAATACACTGACCACATTAAATACTTGGCAAGGTTGTGTAGCCAGCAGAGCACCCATACATTTCTGGTGGGAATGTGAAATGGTACAACCACTTTGGGAAAAAGTTGGCTATTCCTTATCACATTAAATATACTCTTACCTGCTGACCCAGCAATTCTACTCTCAGGCATATAAATAAATGAAAACATATGCCCATGAAAAGATTTATACAAGAATATTTATAGCAGATTTATTCATAATAGCCCAAACCAGAAATAACTGGAAATGTCATCAGCAGAAGAGCGAATAAACAAATAGTGGTATATTCTTACCATGGAATATTACTCAACTATAAAAAGGAACAAACCACTAAAACACACAACAACATAGATGAATCTCATAGACATCATGCTGAATGAAAGAAGCTAGTGCAAAGGAGTGCAAACTGTGTGATTACGTTAACCTGAAGTTGTAGAAAAGGCAAAATTCAACTTCGGCAGGGGTAGGGGTGGTTGACTGGGAAACTTTTTAGGATTATGGACATATTTTATATCTTAATAGGGTGTGGGTTACATTGGTAAATTTCCAAGTATGTAAATTTTGCCTAAAAAAACTGTAAGAATCCCTTGGAGACAGTGAGAAGAGACAAAACAAGAATGACCAAAAAAACTAGACAATTGTTTAAGCCAATCTTATTTTTGATTTCTCTACTGAACCACCCTGAAACTTCAGTGTAGTTAAACCTCCATTTAGTTTCATCCACTTAAAAAAAAAAAAAAAAAAAGGAAAAAACCAAAACTCTTGATTCCTTATTTGGTCAGAACAAGAATAAACCACCTTAAAAACTAAAATTAGCAAAATTTGAGTCATTGCTTCCAGCATGTAGAATTAAAAGTAGAAAAGGAAAAAAAAAAAAGTAGAAAAGGATGAGTAAGGAGGAGGGAAATTATTAACTTCCATAATGAAGATGTCTTTGTTTCTGCATGTATTTTGTACTTAGGGATAAATGAGGAAAAATGATAAAACAAAGCTGAACAGAGGATCAATTTTCCTTACTTGAATTACCAGTCAATACATGGATAATTTCTATATTATGTTATCTCTAGCTTTATTTGGTCACCTGATAATTATCAGGTAACTGTCCTCCTTGCTTCAACTGGCACTCATGTCCCAACTTCTTTCAATTATAACTTTATTTGTGTATTAACATAGGGAATATTGAATTCTTGGTATTCAAAGTCTTTCACAGATTCTAGAATTCAAGTCTAAAATTATAGCATTATGGTTATGAAATATTATTTACTGCAGATCAAGTACCATATTTCTGTTACATTTCCTTCTTTATGTCATGTTTTGATTCACTTCATATTCATACCATGCCTTTCTTGTACATATTTTATTGACCCTTACTCCTCATCCACTATTGCTGATTAATTTTTTTTTGTTGTTATTTTGGAGGTGATTGTTGTTTGGAGGAGAAGAATCACTTATCTTTCCACCATCTGTCTGATATCATCCAACCTCTTAATCATTCTGTCTTCCTGTACTAATTTGTACTTTTTCCTTCTTATTTGGACTAAAACTTTGAGGTAGAACATTTTTGTCCTTCCTGGAGTTTGTCATCCTATACTTCTTACCCTCCATTCCTTTATTCCATTAACAAGATGTCAAATCTCTCAGTTTGTCTCCTCTATAGTTAAAAACATCCCCCCCCAGAGGCCTCCACCCTGTTTCAGGCTGGGCTCCTAGGCCTGGTGCACAGCTGCTATTCTGAGGCTTCTTCTCACTGCTCTGTTTGGTTGATCCACTGTTTACCATAGCTCATGTCTTTCTCATCTGGAGAGTCTTCCCTCATTTTTCTAAAATTCAAAACCCGAGGAAGAGTGTGTGGGAGGTAAACTTTCTGAGTCCTTTAAGGTATGAACATCTTTAATTTTGCATTCACTCATGATTAATAATTTGGCTGGCCTAAGTAGTCTATTCTTAAAGTTATTTCTACCTACATCTTTAAAAGCATTACTCCCATCATCTGCTAGTGGTACTGATGGCATGCCCAAACCAGATGTGTCTTGTGGTGTGTACTATTTTCCCTTACAAAAGCTTTTAGAATTCTATGCACTTGATTTCCTAAAATTTCTCACAGATGTCTATGTTTACACCTTTTTTCATGTAGAGGCCTTCCCTCATGTAGGGAAACATGTGTCTCCTTTCAGTTCTAGAAATTCAGTTTAAAATTCCATCCTTTGGGACATGCTTTCCACACCACTTTGTCAGCACTCTCCTGGAAATCTGATCAGTTGAAAGTTCAACAAAGTCCTGCTGACATCTTGATTTTGTCCCACTGAGATCCATGTTGGATTTCTAACCTATAGAGCTATAAAATAATACATTTGTGTTATTTTAAATCTCCAACTTTGTGGTCATTTGATACAGCTGCAGTAGAAAACTAATACTGATTTTAGTACTGAGAGTAAATTGCTACTGTAACCAGTACCTTAAAATATGGAACTGGCTTTAGAATTGAGTAGTGGGCAGAGGCTGGAAGTGACTTTAACAGACCATTAGTAGAAATATGGATAATAATGATGCTGCTAGTAAGGCCTCAGGAGAAAGTGAGGAGCAAGGTAGAGAAAGGTTCTCACTTTAGAGAACACCTAAATTATGAGCAGACTGCCGGCAGAAATATTACAGACATTAAAGGTGCTGCTAGTGAGAGCTTAGAAGGAAATGAGAAACATATTCATCACTTCTTTTATTATTCCTTTTCATGAGTATAATTTCAGGCATACACTGTCATTCTATGGGTAGAATAAAATGTACTCCTGAATTTTTCTAAATTATTAATTAAAAGGGGATAGGGGAGAAAGAGTGTTTAATTCTGCTTCCTCCAGGGTCACTTTTTCTGTTTATCTTGTTCTTTCATTACTTTGCAGACTTTCCTCAAATGTCTGGGAAAGGGAATCCCCATTATACAGTGGCAGACAGTTTAGTGGAATTGTCTTACAGTTGTATAGAAAGTACAAGTTATAAGTGATAAATTTGGATATTTCACTGAGAAGATTCCAAGCAAGGCACTGAAGGTGTGAATAGTTTTCTTCTTGCTGCTCTTCATAAAATGCAAGAGGAAAGACTTAAGTTAAAGGCAGAACTTTTAAACAAAAAGAACCAGGACTTCGATACTTTGTGAAATTATGAGCCTATCCCAGATTGCAAAAGCAGCTGAAATAAAGAGATCATTCTCAGGAAATCATGCTCTAGAGAAAAAAACTGAGTGTCGATAAATACAGTTTCACTAGTAACTCAGAAAAAAAAAATCAGTAAATCAGAGTACTCAGACACTTAACAGATTAAGCATGTGACTCATAGATCCCCTCAGCAAGCTAAGCAGATGCCAGGACAAGAGATGGGAATACTCAGGGAAGATCTGTGGAGGAGGAGCCTCTTGCCTAGTGAAGTGAATCCCAAGACATACATGAGATACCCAGAAAGTTCTTGAGAATGTTACCCATCAGAACACTGCCAGCATGGACCGAAAGGGACACAGAGGGAAAAAGGCAGCTTCCTTTTTATTATCATTAAAAATAATAAAATGCCATTTGCTCTAAAACCTAGTTCATTCATTGACCTATATCTTCAGATCTAGGTTCAGTATTTTTGGCAAAATCGCTTCACAAGTGGTATTGTATATGTCCATCGTAAGGTACATATTGCCTAATTATCTCTCTTGTGTGTGCTGTCATTAGCAATGGATGATTTTTGCCTAATCCATTAATTCAGTAACAGTTGCAAAGCAGTAGGATATTCTATCATTTCTTCTTCATTTACTAGTTTTATTACTTATTGCTGCTAAAATGTAATTTTCAAAAATGTAAAATAATCACTCATGATAAAATTTAGCATAAACACATGTCTAGAATTTCACTCAACTCATTTAATAAGGAAAACAGTAAGATTAAAAGAGCAGTTCAAAGTACATTGTGAGGTGCTATAGATTTATTTTCAATTTAATAAAGAAATGTTAGAGTCAGTTTGCTGGATTACATACCAAACTGGTTGGTCTCTTACTTTACGGGTTATCTTTTCCACTGAACAGAAACTATTTGTTCATCTGCTAGACAAAAATCTACAGAACAACATGTAACTTAAGGAAGCCTGGGATCTTTAATCAATAGTCTTAACATTGCTTAGCTTCATTTATCTTTTTAAAGGCAAACTTCCCCTCATCAACTCTGGTCACTGAGAGGTACAGTTCATATTAAAAGGCTCTCAGGGCCTGAGTCTGGCTTGGCACAGTCGTGTGGCTGACAGGGTCTTGGTGCTCTGGGCGAGTGTCAGGCCTGTGCGTCTGAGGGGGGAGAGCCGAGTTCAGGACATTGGTCCACCAGAGACCTCCTGGCTCCATGTAATATCAAACCGCAAAAGCTCTCCCAGAGATCTCCATCTCAACTCTAAGACCCACCTCCACTCAACAACCAGCAAGCTACAGTGTTGGACACCCTATGCCAAACAACTAGCAAGACAGGAACACAACCCCACCCATTAGCAGAGAGGCTGACTAAAATCACCCTAAGGTCACAGACACCCCAAAACACACCACCAGACGCGGTCCTGCCGACCAGAAAGACAAGATCCAGCCTCATCCACCAGAACACAGGTACCAATCCCCTCCACCAGGAAGTCTACACAACCCACTGAACCAACCTTACCCACTGGGAGCAGACACCAAAAACAACAAATAAAATAAAATAAATAAATAAATAAAGGGCAAATCCTAGCTTCTTTCCCTCTTTTCACCTGTATTCAAAACAATGAGCTTTTAAAAATATATATCATTATGACCTCATGGATTTTAATATTTGACGTGTTTTAGCCCATCGTAATTATTATCCCTATTTATTTAGCCCTCTACTTTTTTTTTTTTTTAGCTCTCTACTTCTTAGATAAATGGAAGCATACCAAATATATCTTTGAAAGAATAAGAAAAACTTTGCTGGTAAGAAGGATCTTCTAAATCTTTAGTGTGCTTATGAACATTATACTTCTAGGGAGAAGTGGGTACCATGTAGAACACAAAAGATTATGAAGAGGATAATCAGTAAAATCTCAGTTCTCTCAAATTCCATAGTAAAATGAAGCACAATCCAAGTGTAGTTCTAAAAACTGTATCCTTAACACTTGAAATGAATAGAATCAAAACCTTCACATAGGACTATAAATACCAATCTTTTGATCAGTCACCTTGGCATATGTGTGCAGATTAAAGCTGGTATCAATCAGTAAATATAAATTTCCTTTTATATATGACATGATCCCTGTTAGCTTTCTGATTCAAGTCCCTTAGGAAGAGACTTCACTAATCTAGCATTGAATTAGGTTTTGAAGCCAATCTTTCGCACAGCAATAGCTCATTCGGCAGAATAATTTAATTATAAAAGTTTGACACACATGAGCATTTTTGCAATGATTAATGAGTAACTTCATAAAAGTGAGATTTTTCCAAAGAACTGAAAAATTTATGTATCAAAACTCAAGAAAATAAGTTCACTGAATTATTTTTACTTAATCAGTCACTATTTTTAAATAAATATTTTAATGATATAGAGAGTTAAGAATTTTAGACATAACAAAATGATCTACAGCTGCTCTCACTACATGACATCCTTCTTTAATTACAGTATCTGTAAATATGCTTCCCAAAAGGTGGGCTCCAAGGTTCCCTTCTTATTCCTCACCTCTTAGGTTGTTGGGGATGGGCTGATAGGCAGCACCTCCCTCCCCTTTATGCCATTAAATTCATGAACTTTTCCTGTAGAAGTCACTGAATTCCTTTCCTTCTGCTGTTTCCCCCCACCCCCCATCCCAACGCAGAAGCTTCTACTTCTTTGGGGTAAATAACTTTTAACTTTCCTTTCTGACATTTGAATTCTTGGGGGCATGTAATATACATAGACACTGTACAGGATGTTAAGAACTAGACACACTTGCATTTTCACAACTTAAATACAAGCTGTCTTGTGAGATTGTCACCATGAGTCTCAGGTGACTGTAGACAAATACCTCTTTGAGATAGCTTTAATTTATGTGTTTAAAATATCTAACTATATATACATATATGTATATTTTTAAATGTAATACTCTACACTGAAAGTCAGCCAACATTAGTTTCTTGGAACCTTACAAGCAGTCTATTCATTCTCACCGTATAGTGTCTTCACTTGGATTCCAGAATATCACAATCTTTTGAATTGCCTTTTACCTCTTGCATAATTCCTTGTCACTCTCCTTTTCAGATTACTCCTCATTTACTCTTAAGTATCAGGCTGCTCCAGGACCCAGTCCCTTACTAGATCTCAGTCCCTTAGTGATCTCACCCTGTATCAAGGCATAACAACCATCTCTACACCTACGACTTCCAGTTTTCTATCTCTAGTTCAGCTTTCCCCCCTGAACTTCAAGAATGTATATCCAAAGTCAACTCCATTATTCAAGTTTCTCAGACCAAAAATCTAGGCATCACCTAGATGTTTTTACACCTCACCCTATATTGCATTCATCAGTAAATCTGGGAGGTTCTGATTTCAAAACATGTCCATAATTCAACCACATCTCACCACCTCCACTGCTATCACCCTGGACCAAGACACCATCCTATCTCCTTAGAATATGACATGTCTCCTATCTGGCACATCAGGCAATTCCAGGCAGAAAACAGATGGCAAATATGAATAGTTAAGAATGATATAATAAAGGAACTATTTACAAAGGTGTAAGCAGAGATTAGAAAATCAACAAGGGATAATGTGATATCCCAGTGCTAGCACTAGCAGGAAGACATTACCACCTTTAGGCCAAGGAATTGTTATAGGAAACCAGAGAAGCAGCTAAATGCAGAGGGCCTGGGCCCTGAGGGATGGACACATACAACTGTTGGGGACCTGAAACAGCAGAAGGGGGTAATAGAGATGCAAATTTTACTCACATCCCAATCTCCCCTGTGTCTCTCATTAGTTGACCCCAATACAAGGCAGACTCAAAGACACTTAAGAGTTAATATATGTCATACATACAGGTCACCCTTGTGAGGCACAGAGCAGGAAGAGAAGGATGGAGAGTAATCGCCACCATTTTTCTCCCTTGCTCCCGCCCTTTCTCCTTTTTTTTCCCCCAAACACACAGCCAGAGAAATTTTGATAAAACGTAAGACAGACCTTGTCAGATGACTGCCCCGAGCTCCCAGTGATTTTCTATCTCCATCACCATAAAAATCTACAAGGCCCCACATCCAAAGCTCCTCCTACTTTGATGGCCGCCTCATTATTCTCTTAGGCAATTTTCTTGAGCTACACACCACTCTCCTTGTGGTTTCTTAACCATTCCAGGCACACACCTGGTGCAGGGCCTTTACAGTTTTCTTCCTTCTGCTTGAGCTCTCCTCTTGCAATATTCCATGTGATTAACTTCCAGTTTACCCAGATGTCCCCTTCTCTGCAAGGTCTTTCCTGGCCATGTATCTCATTTACACTGGCCATCCCACAAAGTCCTGACTCACTTTTCTCCATAGAAAAATTCTATTTTCTATTCTATTTCTACTTTCTAGTATATTTTATATTTTATGTAAATTTAAATATCTTAGTTTAATGTAATATCCATGAGGATGGGATCTGTTTTCCTCTGTTTCCCTGAAGTTTTCCCAGTGCCTAGATCAGTGCTGACACAAAACAGATCCTCAATAAATATTTGTTTAGTGAATGAATAAAAACAATAAGGATATAACCCTTATTTTCCCAAGTGTTTTCCTATGATAAAATATTTAAAATCCTGTGAATGTTGCAGGGTGTTCCATTTTCAATTGGTTTTACACCTGTACTTAAAAACTACCAACCCATATATCCTCCCCTCTACCTGGCTGTTTGTGATTACTAGGTAAGGCAGCATAAGTAATACTGCAGCCTATTTATTAATAATAGTCAGATATTTGAGCACAAAGTAGCAGGAGAAGGAAAGACTGCCCTCACTATACAATTTCAGTTAGTAGTCGTGATGTCTGTAGTACCCTCAGGAAGGGGAATAGGCCCGTCGTTATTTAAGTTCAGAGCATACGGGTAACACTAAACTGCAGGAAAGCCTATCTGATGTGGGTGGTAATATAAAGGAGAATTAATAGGGAAAAATGTGTTCCAGTACTTCAAACATTATCATATGCTCTAGGGACTTTTACACTCTATCCACAGCAAAGTCAAAAACAAGTTGCTGCGACTGACACTTTGGTCTGTCTCTGTTTAGCAAACTGCTTTGCCTCTTCTTTGGAAGATGATCATGGCATTTGTTTATTTTCAAAATGCTATATTATAAATTCTGCTTAAATAAACTGAAGTTATTTCAATTTAGAAATATAAGCAGGAGTGATGATAACCTACACATGGTATTTAGGCTAATGTAAAATCCCTTTTGCTTTGTTTTTCCTATGTGCACAATATTTAAAAAACATGAAAAGAGAGATTAGATTAGATATCCTCAAATACTATCAGGGTAGAAGAGTAAAATATTTTGGCGTATTATCTCACTTTGAAAAAGCATCTCAGTGTGAAAATATAATTGCAATTAAAAATAAAATGTGCAGGCTTCCCTGGTGGCGCAGTGGTTAAGAATCTGCCTGCCAATTCAGGGGACATGGGTTCGAGCCCTGGTCCAGGAAGATGCCACATGTCACGGAGCAACTAAGCCCATGTGCCACAACTACTGAGCCTGCGCTCTAGAGCCTGCGAGCTACAACTACTGAGCCTGCGAGCCCAGAGTCCGTGCTCCGCAACTAGAGAAGCCACTGCAATGAGAAGCCCGCACACCACAACAGAGTAGCCTCCACTTGCCGCAACTAGAGAAAGCCTGTGTGCAGCAATGAAGACCCAATGCAGACAAAATAAATAAATAAATTTTAAAAATAAATAAAAATAAAATAAAATGTGCTTAGATGTTGAAAGTAAAACCATGTTTTAAATATATCTGTCAATTACTACAATAAAAAATTTAGAAGAGGCTTTTCATCTACAGAAAAAGGTACACGACTTAGTATTCCTTTATCAAATAATCAAACACAGACTCCTAAAAGTAATGGGGTTTATACTTATTCATTTCTGATAAATCCATCTTAATTATTGATTTCCTGTCTCTTCTCCTCCTGCTTATTAGTGTAGTTCACCTCTTTGATTTCTAAGTAGAGTTTCTTAAGCCCTGAAAATGAATAGAAAACACCCTGTACATTTCAGAATTGCTGAAGAGAAATGTTTAAATAAAAACTCTAAATGAATCTGCTATGCAATATAGAGAAAATACCAGGCAGTAGTTAATGTCAGACTACCTATCTGAATATATACACTAATTAATTAAGAAACACTAAAGCTAAAGAACTTATCAATCATTTCAAAGTCAAACACACATCTTAGAGAAAATAAAAACTTAAGATCCTCATGAGAACTAAATTACAATCTTACTGTGAAATACATGCATGACAATACTTGTTTCAGTGATCAAAGCATCAGAGTTTTATAAGCTAAAATAAATTCAAGACATGTAAACTTGAATCTGATAAGAAAAAATAAAGAACAAAGAAAATCTACTCAAGGTACTTCCCTGGTAGTCTGGTGGTTAAGAATCCACTTTCCAACGCAGAGGACGCAGGTTCAATCCCTGGTCGGGGAACTAAGATCCTACAGGCCACAGGGCAACTAAGCGCTTGTGCCTCAACTACTGAGCCCACGTGCCACAAACTACAGAGCCCACATGCTCTGGAGCCCACGTGGCACCACTAGAGAGCCCTAGCACTGCAACGAAGATCCAGTGTGCCACAACTAAGACCCAACACAGCCAACAAAGAGGGAGGGAGGGAGGGAGAGAGGAAATCTACTCAGAGCTCAAATGTTCACTGGTACTCAGCTCTGCTTAAGATTACCGTTATCGTCTTTCTCTTTTCCTGGGGTAGCTGTTCAGTAGTTAAAACTCTGCCTAAGTTCTCTCTTCACTTCACCTCACTAACTCTCAGCAGAGAGAAATCAATGTCATTTCAAAACTTTTCCCAAGTTTCTTCCTTTTCGGCTACTAATTCATGTTGATCTTGACCCCCCCCCCCCGCCTTAAGTGTTTCAGTGCAGCAATTTTAGGCTGGGAATGCTGGTTTGGCACCCACTTCTAATGCTTACTAGCTGCATGCCTGTTTCTTCATGTGACAGATGAGAGCTGTTGTCAGTTTTCAATGACAGGACACAGGTACTGAATCTGAATCTGACACATAGTTTGAGCTCAATCAATTTAAAGATTTAATCTGTGAAGGAAGAATCACATGAATATTAGATCTTACCCAACAATCTTCACTCACGATCAGTGAAATACACGTGTGTCACATCTCTGGAGGACCTCAAGCTATCAGTTTCAGCTTCCCACAAGTTCCTTTTCCACACTGGACAGGTTTTGGTTTCAGAGTTAACAGTTCAGCACGACATATGTACATAGTCAACTCAGCACAGATAACGCCGTCAAGTTTGGGGGTTTCTTAGGGTTTATACCAGGCTTGTCACTCAGGTGACTTGCATTCTCCTGTCAGCTGCATCCTGCAGGAATGAGCCGATAGCCAGTGTGTGCCCCTAGCTGGCCTCCCAGCATGGGTGCTCCCAGCTCTTCTTGGTGACCCCCCAGTCACCTGAGACTCTCTGTGTTCCTTTTCCTACCTAAGTTCCCAAACTCTATACCCACACCTAACGGCAGATACCTCTTGATGCAAGGGAGAGGGCTGGAGGTGTCAGCCCATCTGGGTGTTTCTACAGCAGTACAGCAGCCCAAAGGCACCTGTGCCAGGCTTCTGCCATTTCCACATCTCAAACACTTGGGATTTGCTTCCAAATTTTGAACCAGCCTTGCCCTTCCCACATCGTCACAGTTGTTTCCCTCTTCAAACAACTTGACATGTGTTTCATGTTTCAGAAATTCCTCATAGCTTTATAACAACCAAAAGCAATCTTAGCTTTTTAGTTTGGTTATTTATTTATAGATATAGTGTTGGGCTGCACCCTGCAGGCCTGTAAACCTTGTAACTGCTCAGCCACGAGAACAAAGAGCAAGGCTGGAGATGGTGACAGAGACATCAACAGTTTATTACATAGGGAATCTTGCTAGTCTGAAGAAAGTCCTGGCACGACACTCCACCTAGGACAGCAGTCGGCACGCAAGACACAACAGCAATCTTTGCTACTGGGGGAGAAGGAGGCTACCATTTATAAGGGAAATTGACATCAGATTAGCTCATCAATTGCCAAGAAAACTAGCGGCTGGGGCAGGGGGGCAAGCATGAAGGTAGTTACTGATTAAGCCCTATAATTAAGATGATTGGATAGTCATGTGAGTAGGGTGTAAGTGAAACAAGGACTAGTCAAGCAGGTGATGTACAGAGAGCAAGAGAAATTAAGCCCTATAATTAAGACGATTGGATAGTCATGTGAGTAGGGTGTAAGTGAAACAGGGACTAGTCAAGAAGGTGATGTACAGAGAGCAAGAGAACAGCCATCTTGAATGGCCTGACCATACATGTAGATACATACATAGATATACGTGAGGGGAAAAACATATAGACATATATCTATATCTATATATTGGCACTAAGAATTTTGTTAGCTGACAGGATTTGAATCTACTGGGCTTAACAAGATGCCAACCCTATGGAAAGATCTCACATATATATATATATGGAAGTGAAATATCAAGAATGAAGAAAGCAATATCAAATGTAACACAATTCATAAAACAGAAAATATTTTAAAGGTGATTTAGAACATGGATTTTATTTTAAATTCAGAAGAACGTTAAATACTAATCAAAGCTCCTATATCTCTAGACTATAACCAGTTTTTTCTCCAAGCAGAATAGACTTTAATGAGCCATGATAACACAAAGAATTTTTTTAGTGATGTATGGTGATAGAGAAATGATTTCAGAGAAAGCAAGAATATCATTGGAAACACTCTGGCAGAGCACAGACATTTACAGGCATGGCTAACCCACTTGTTACATTCAATCATGAACCTTAGGCTGCATATTAAGACTGGCAGCAGAGAGTTCAGGACAATTACTGTTGTTTGACAATGCGCAAAATGTTGGATCACATTAATTATTGCAGGCTTTTTAGATGGACAAACGATCAACATAAATCTGAAAGTACTCCTTTTTCTAAGAAGACCACCTTAAAACAAACAAAGACTGTCTTTTGGTTTACCTAAAAGCTTTAATGAAAATGTTTCAATAACTCAAACAACTCAATAGCAAAAAAACCCCAAATAACCTTATTTAAAACTCTACAGAGATTGGTTCAAGATGGCATACTAGAAGGATGTGCTCTCACTCCCTCTTTCGAGAACACAGCAATCACAACTAACTCCTGAACAATCATCGACAGGAAGACACTGGAACTCACCAAAAAAGATACTCCACATCCAAAGACAAAGGAGAAGCCACAAAGACACGGTAGGAGGGGCACAATCACAATTTTAAAAAATCCCATAACTGCTGGGTGGGTCACTCACAAACTGGAGAACACTTATACCAAATAGTCCACCCACTGGAGTCAAGGTTCTGAGCCCCACGTCAGGCTTCCCAACGAGGGGGTCCGGAAACAGGAGGAGGAATTCCTAGAGAATCAGATTTTCCAGGCTAGCGGGATTTGATTGCAGGACTTCAACAGGACTGGGGGAAACAGCGACTCCATTCTTGGAGGGCACACACAAAGTAGTGTGCACACAGGGAGCCAGGAGAAGGAGCAGTGACCCCATAGGAGACTGAACCAGTCCTACCTGCTAGTGTTGGAGGGTCTCCTGCAATGGTGGTGGGTAGCTGTGCCTCACTGTGAGGACAAGGACACTGTCAGCAGAAGTTCGGGGAAGTATTCCTTGGCATGAGCCCTCCAAGAGTCCGCCATTATACCCACAAAAGAGCCCAGGCAGGCTCCACTGTTGGGTCTTCTCAGGCCAATCAAACAACAGGGAGGGAACCCAGTCCCACCCATCAGCAAACAAGCGGATTAAAGTTTTACTGAGCTCTGCCCACCACAGCAACAGCCAGCTCTACCCACCACCAGTCCCTCCCAACAGGAAACTTCCACAAGCCTCTTAGATAGCCTCATCCACCAGAGAGCAGACAGGAGAAGCAAGAAGAACTACAATCCTGCAGCCTGTGGAACAAAAACCACATTCACAGAAAGATAGACAAGATGAAAAGGCAGAGGACTATGTACCAGATGAAGGAACAAGATAAAACCCCAGAAAAACAACTAAATGAAGTACAGATAGGCAACCTTCCAGAAATAAAATTTAGAATAATGATAGTGAAGATGATCCAGGACCTTGGAAAAAGAATTGAGGCAAAGATTGAGAAGATGGAAGAATGTTTAACAGAGATCTAGAAGAATTAAAGAACAAACAAACAGAGATGAAAATACAGTAACTGAAATGAAAAATACACTAGAAGGAATCAACAGCAGAATAACTGAGGCAGAAAAACAGATAAGTGACATGGAAGACAGAATGGTGGAATTCACTGCTGAGGAACAGAATAAAGAAAAATGAATGAAAAGAAATAAAAACAGTCTAAGAGAGATCTGGGACAATATTAAACGCAATAACGTTAACGTTCGCATTACAGGGGTCCCACAAGGAGAAGAGACAGAGAAAGGACCCGAGAAAATATGTGAAGAGATTAGAATCGAAAACTTCCCGAACATGGGAAAAGAAATAGCCACTCAAGTCCAGGAAGCGCGGAGAGGCCCATACAGGATAAACCCAAGGAGAAACATGCCAAGATACATAGTAATCAAATTGGCAAAAATTAAAGACAAAGAAAAATTATTGAAAGCTGCAAGGGAAAAACGACAACATACAAGGGAACTCCCATAAGGTTAACACCTGATTTCGCAGCAGAAACTCTACAAGCCAGAAGAGAGTGGCATGATATACTTAAATCTCTAAGTGGGAAACACAAGAGAAGAGAAGGACCTACAAAAACTAACCCAAAACAATTAAGAAAATGGTAACAGGAACTTACATATACATAACTACCTTAAACGTGAATGGATTAAATGCTCCAACCAAAAGACACAGGCTTGCTGAATGGATACAAAAACAAGACCCATAGGATTAAACGCTCCAACCAAAAGACAGAGGCTCACTGAATGGATACAAAAATAAGACCTATATATATGCTGTCTACAAGAGACCCACTTCAGACCTAGGGACACATACAGACTAAAAGTGAGGGGATGGAAAAAGATATTCCATGCAAATGGAAATCAAAAAACAGCTGGAGCAGCAACACTCATATTAGATAAAATAGACTTTAAAATAAAGAATGTTACAAGAGACAAGGAAGGACACTACATAATGATCAAGGGATCAATCCAAGAAAAAGAAATAACAATTATAAATATATATGCACCCAACAGAGGAGCACCTCAATATATAAGGCAATTGCTAACAGCTCTAAAAGAGGAAATCAACAGTAACACAATAACAGTGGGGAACTTTTAACACCTCACTTATACCAGTGGACACATCATCCAAAAAGAAAATTAATAAGGAAACCCAAGCTTTAAATGGCACAACACACCAGATAGATTTAATTGATATTTATAGAACATTCCATCCCAAAACAGCATATTACACTGTCTTCTCAAGTGTGCATGGCATGTTCTCTAGGATAGATCACATCTTGGGTCACAAATTAAGCCTCATATCATATTGAAATCATATGATATCATATGATTTCAATCATATCATATGATATCAATCATATCATATCAAGCATCTTTTCTGACCACAAGGCTATGAAATGAGAAATTAATTACAGGGAAAGAAACATAAAAAACACAAACACATGGAGGCTAAACAATACGTTACTAAATAACCAACATATCACTGAAGAAATCAAAGAGGAAATCAAAAACTACCTAGAGAAAAATGACAATAAAAGCACGACAATCCAAAACCTATGGGATGCAGCAAAAGCAGTTCTAAGAGGGAAGTTTATAGCTATACAAGCCTACCTCAAGAAACAAGAAAAATCTCAAATAAACAACCTAACCTTACACCTAAAGGAACTAGAGAAAGAAGAACAAACAAAACCCAAAGTTAGTAGAAGGAAAGAAATCATAAAGAACAGAGGAAGAATAAATGAAATAGAAACAAAGAAAATGATAGCAAAGATTAATAAAACTAAAAGCTGGTTCTTTGAGAAAATCAACAAAATTGATAAACCATTAGCCAGACTCATCAAGAGGGAGAAGACTCAAATGAATAAAATTAGAAATGAAAAAGGAAAAGTTACAACAGACTCCGCAGAAATACAAAGCATCCTAAGAGACTACTACAAGCAACTCTATGCCAATAAAATGGACAACCTGGAAGAAACGGACAAATTCTTAGAAAGGTATAACCTTCCAAGACTGCACTGAGAAGAAATAGAAAATATGAACAGACCAATCACTAGTAATGAAATTGAAACTGTGACTAAAAATCTTCCAAAAAACGAAAAGTTCAGGACCAGATGGCTTCACAGGTGAATTCTATCAAACATTTAGAGAAGAGTTAACACCCATCCTTCTCAAACTCTTCCAAAAAATTGCAGAGGAATGAACACTCCCAAACTCATTCTACAAGGCCCCCATCACCCTGATACCAAAACCAGAGAGAGACAGTACAAAAAAGGAAAATTACAGAATATCACTGATGAATATACATGCAAAACTCAACAAAATACCAGCAAACAAAACCCAACAACACATTAAAAGTATCATACACCATGTCCAAGTGTGGTTTATCCCAGGGATGCAAGGATTCTTCACTATATGCAAAACAATCAACGTGATACACCATATTAACAAACTGAAGAATAAAAACCATATGATCATCTCAATAGATGCCAAAAAAGCTTTTGACAAAATTCAACACGGATTTATGATAAAAACTCTCCAGAAAGTGGTCATAGAGGGAACCTACTTCAACATAATAAAGGCCATATATGACAAACCCACAGCAAACATCATTCTCAATAGTGAAAAACTGAAAGCATTTCCTCTAAGATCAGGAACAAGACAAGGATGTCCACTCTCACCACTATTATTCAACATAGTTTTGGAAGTCCTAGCCACAGCAATCAGAGAAGAAAAAGAAATAAAATGAATACAATTGGAAAAGAAGTAAAACTGTCACTGTTTGCAGATGACGTGATACTATACATAAAGAATCCAAAAGATGCCACCAGAAAACTACTAGAGCTAATCAATGAATTTGGTAAAGTAGCAGGATACAAAATTAATGCACAGAAATCTCTTACATTCCTATACACTAATGATGAAAAATCTGAAAGAGAAATTAAGGAAACACTCTCAGTTACCACTGCAACAAAAAGAATAAAATACCTAGGAATAAACCTACCTAAGGAGGTAAAAGACCTGTACTCAGAAAACTAAAAGGCACAGATTAAAGAAATCAGAGATGACACAAACAGATGGAGAGATATACAATGTTCTTGGATTGGAAGAATCAATATTGTGATAATGACTATACTACATAAAGCAACCTACAGAGTCAATGCAATCCCTATCAATTTACCAAGGGCATTTTTTACAGAGCCAGAACAAAAAATCTTAAAATTTGTATGGAGGCACAAAAGACCCCAAACAGCCAAAGCAGTTTTGAGGGAAAAAAATGGAGCTGGAGGAATCAGATTCCCTGACTTCAGACTATACTACAAAGCTACAGCAATCAAGACAATATGGTACTAGCACAAAAACAAAAATATAGATCAATGGAACAGGATAGAAAGCCCAGAGATGAACCCACGCACCTATGGTCAACTAATCTATGACAAAGGAGGCAAGGATATACAATGGAGAAAAAAAAGACAACCTTCAGAATGGGAGAAAATATTTGCAAATGAATCATCGGACAAAGGATGAACCTCCCAAATATATAAACAGCTCATGCAGCTCAGTATTAAAAAAACAAACAACCCAATCCAAAAATGGGCAGAAGACCTAAACAGACATTTCTCCAAAGAAGACATACAGATGGCCAAGAAGCACATGAAAACCTGCTCAACGTCACTAATTATTACAGAAATGCAAAGCAAAACTACAGTGAGGTATCATCTCACACCAGTTAGAATGGGCATCATCAGAAAATCTACAAACAACAAATGCTGGAGTGGGAGTCAAGAAAACGGAGCCCTCTTGCACTGTTGGTGGGAATGTAAATTCATATAGCCACTATGGAGAACAGTACGGAGGTTCCTTAAAAAACTAAAAATAAAATTACCATATCACCCAGCAATCCCACTACTGGGCATATACCCAGAGGAAACCATAATTCCAAAAGACACATGCACCCCACTGTTCATTGCAGCACTATTTACAATAGCCAGGTCATGGAAGCAACCTAAATGTCCATCGACAGACAAATGGATAAAAATGTGGTACATATATACAATAGAATATTACTCAGCCATAAAAAGGAACGAAATTGGGTCATTTGTAGAGACATGGATGCATCTAGAGACTGTCATACAGAGTGAAGTAAGTCAGAAAGAGAAAAACAAATATCACATATTAACACATATATGTGGAACCTAGAAAATGGTACAGATGAACCAGTTTGCAGGGCAGAAATTGAGACACAGAAGTAGAGAAAAAAACGTATGGACACCAAGGGGGGAAAGCAGCGGGGGGGGGGGGCGGGGGAGGGAGTGTGATGAATTGGGAGATTGGGATTGACATAGACACTGATGTGTATAAAATGGATGACTAATAAGAACCTGCTGTATAAAAACATAAATAAAATTTAAAAAAAAAAAAAAAGAAACTGCAAAGGAACAGACTCACAGACTTAGAAAACAAACTTATGGTTACCAAAGGGGAGAGGTGGGAGTTGGGGAGGGATAAATTGGGAGTTTGGGATTGACATATACACACTACAAAATCTCAAATACATAACCAAGAAGGACCTACTGCACAGCACAGGGATGTTGTTCAATATTGTGTAATAGCCTAAATGAGAAAAGAATTTGAATAAGAATAGATATATGTATATGAATAACTGAATCACTTTGCTGTATAACTGAAACTAACACAACATTGTTAACCAACCACACTCCAATATAAAATAAAAATTTTTTTTTAAATTTAAAAAATTAAAATGAGCAAAGGACTTGAACAGACATTTTTTTCTCCCAAAGATGATATATAAATGGCCAACAGGTATATGAAAAAGTGCTCAACATCACTAATCATCAAGGAAAGACAAATCAAAACCATAATCAAATATCACCTTATACCTGTTAGGGCTATTATCAAAAAGACAAGAGATAACAAATGCTGGCGAGGATGTGGAGAAAAGGGAACCCTTTTACACTGCTGGTGGGAATGTAAACTGGTAAAGACACTATGGAAAACATTATGGAGGTTCCTCAAGAAATTAAAAATAAAACTACCATATGAACCAGGAATGCCATTTCTAGGTATATATCCAAAAGGAAATGAAGCCATTATCTTGAAGAAACATCTGTATTCTCATGTTCATAGCAACATTATACATGATAGCCAAGGTATAGAAACAACCTAAGTATCCACTGATGGGTGAATGGATCAAGAAAATGTGGCTTTATATCTATGTATACCGGAATTCAACCTTTAAAAAGAAGGAAATCCTCTCATTTGCAACAATTTGAACTTGGAGGGCATTGTGCTAAGTGAAATAAGCCAAAGACAAATACTGCATGGTACCACTTATATGTGGAATCTTTAAAGTTGAACTCATGAACAAAGAGAGTAGAAAAGTGGTGCCAGGAGCTGAGGAGGTGCGTGATGGGCTGGGGTGAGGGGACAGTGGAACAGAGAGAAATAGAGGTTGGTAAAAGGGTACAAACTTTTAGTTATAAGATGAATAAAGTCTGAAGATCTAAAATATAGTTGTGTATAGCTTTGTCATTAATTTTTAATATACATAATTATAAGTTGGCCAAGTATAAGGTTTCTAATTTCTGTCCTTCTCCAAAACAAAAACACAGATTTTGCACACATTAAGTATTCATTGAGCACTGTCATTCCGATATAATTTATTCTTGTCTAGAGTTCCAGTTCTGTCATTTTTAAGCTCCCAAAGTTATAATTTACTTTTATAATTAATATACTATAATTAACTGATATTTTTTTAAAAATTTATGTTCAGCGGTGCTCTATATATCCCACACTCTTCCTGTCTCCAGTACTTCTTCAAGTGAAAAATCTTTGAGTTATGGTAAGCTCTTAATTTTCAGATGTCTAGAAATGTCTCTATTTTACCTTAATTCTTAAATTCTAGTTTATATAAGTATAAAATGATAGATTGACAGTTCTGAGACATGTTTAATATGGTTCTGCATTTTCTTTTGACACATTTTATCGAGACCTGTTCTAATTGTCATTTCTTTGTAGATAATCTGCCTTTTCTGTGTGATAACGTTAAAGATTTCTTTTTCATCATCCTTGATAAGTGTCTACTTTTATGTTCCAAGCATTTTTCATAATTTTTATCTTAACCCATATAAGAAACCTCTGTGCTTTTATAATATTCTGCAGCTGCATCAAAATCTGTTGAACACTTATTCTGCCTGTAACTTGAAGGGCACTTTTTCCCTAAGAATTTGGGTCTTTCTTGAACTTCTGAAATGCCTCTTACTCTCTTCCCTTAATGTTTTCATTTTTACCAAACTTATGCTATCACCTACGTTGTCATATGATTATATAAATTTTCCTGTAAGAAGTAGCAGTTGCCATCACTGCCCTCCCATATCCATCTTTTCAAACAAATCACCTTCCCTCTTTTTTAGCACATTATATTTTCCTCTACATCTCAATATCGCTAATTTCTCCAGTTTTTAAGCATTATCAGTATTGACTTGTCGCTATAGAGGGTAAGAAGTTAAGACTCCTTCCTCCCTTTTCCTTCATCACACCCCCATACACATACCGTTTTCTGGCAGACATACCCTTATGTAACCCCCTATGAGTCATTTTATATAATCCCAAGTGCAGGCAGAATTTATGACTTGCTTCAAATCCATAGCCTATGGCAAAGGTGAAGGATTTTTACTGATGTGACTAAGGCCCCAAATTAGTAGAATTTGAGTTCATCAAGAGGAAGAATATCCTGGGTAGGCTTCACTTAATTGGTAAAATCCCTTAAAAGAGGGACTGGGGCACTCCCGAAGGTCAGAGGTGCTTTCTTACTGACCTTGAAGAAGCAAGCCACCATGAGATCTACAGGCACAAGAAATTAACTTTTCCAGCAACCTGAGGGATCTTCGAAGCCGCTATTTCCACAGATGGCTATGCAGTCTGGCCTTGATTGAACCTTCAACCTTGACTGAAGCCTTGTGAGACCCCCAATCAAAGCATGCAGCTAATCCTAACACAGGCTGTCATGCTGTCCCCTCCCATCATGATCATCTTGGAGAATCCCTGACTTTTTTCCTGCATTGTAGAAATGGTTTCCTAAATCACATGTACTCCTCTCTCCTACTCGTGTCTTCTAGGAGCTGCACGTCTTCATTTTACCTATTCACTTCATTGACATTTTGGCTGGGTATAGAACTGTAGTGATAAATTTCCTTCAGAAGTCTGAAACCTAATTTCCTAATAACCATCTAGAGTTGCTGTTGGGAAGGACAAAGCTATTCTGACTCATATTCCTCCGTATGTCGCCTACATTTTTTTCATCCCTGGAAGTTAAGAAACTTCTCTTAAAGTGTTTGAAATCTCAAATTTATGTGACTTGGAGAGTTTATACCAAGATGATTTACTTTTTCAAATTAGTCTATTTATGGTTCTCTTTTCATTTTTATCTATCATTGTTATATATAGTTGTCCCTCAGTATCCATGGGGGACTGGTTTCAGGACCCACCATGGATACCAAAATCTGCAAATGCTCAAGGCCCAGTCAGCCCTCTGTATCTGCAGTTCTACATCTGCAGAATCAACCAACTGCAGATCATGAAGTACTATAGTATTTATTGAAAAAAATCTAAATATAAGTGGACCCATGCTGTTCAAACTCACTTTATTCAAGGAACAATTTTAGTAAAGGGAGATGCAGCAAAGTTTGAACTCACAGCACTGTCCTGGCTGGAATAAACTTTTTTAGAATGTCAAAAACAAATAAAACACTAAATAACTTCATATTTAAGGCATTGAAATACATTCTTTTAAGAAAATTATAGTGGGACAAATGAGACATAAAAACATTAATCATTTAAAATCTAAATTTGCACAAAATATTTTACTACACCAAAACACTCTGCTTGTCTATTGAAATTCATTTTTATTCAGATTTTCAATTTCTTTAAATCTGAGTGAAGAAGTTAGACTATATATTGTTAAACTTATTACCAGATGAGTTTAAAAGTACTTAATAGAATTTTGAGCTTTAAGAGTCTCAAAATAAAAATGTAACTTTGGTCCAGGAGTAGAAAAAGAGAGTCTTTTTTTTTTCCTTTGTGACAAATACTTTATTCATTTATTTTTATTGAAGTAGTTGATATAAAGGGTCATGTTAGTTTCACATGTAGAGCAAAGTGATTCAGTTATATATATGTGTGTGTGTGTGTGTGTATATATATATTCTTTTTCAGATTATTTTCCATTATAGGTTATAACAAGATATTGAATATAGTTCCCTGTGCTATACAGTAGCACCTTGTTGTTTATCTACTTTACATACAGTTGTGTATATCTGTTAATGCTAAACTCCTAATTTATCCCTCCTCCCCTTTCCCCTTTGGTAACCTTAAGTTTGTTTTCTATGTCTGTGAGTCTATTTCTGTTTTGGTGCATTTTCAGATTGACGCCTTCTCCCATTTTTTGTCCGGTAAAACACTTGCTTGTTAAGTTAGTGAAATCATATATTAGAGCCATAAGGTAACTTTTTTCCTGGACATTATGTACGTGAAGAGTTTGGAGTTAACGTAAATTATAATGGGACGACCTATCTCACCACTATAGTTATTAAAATTAATAATCAAGAGTAACAAATGCAAGTATTTATGCTATTATATATATTCCAGGCTTTGTCCTAAACTTTTGATGCCTTTTCTTATTTACGCTTCACAGAATGTTTACATGGTAGTTATTACTATTATCTATTTTATAAGCAATACATTAAGAAAATTAGCTCATCAAGCAAGTGGTGGAGACCTCAAGACAGAAACTCACCTAAGAATTTGACTCTAAAACCATTTGTTCCCTCTCTATATTACAGTGCCTGCCAATCGTATTTTGGAAACATTAACGTAATGTATTTCCTGATATTTCTAAGGATTTATAAAATCAAACAAACCAAAAAAAACCAAAAAACATATAAAAAGCAAAAACTGTTAGATATATTACCTATTTCTTTATGAAGACAAAAGGTTTTTTTAATTAAAATTTAACTTCTTAAATCAAAGCAAAGGAATACCAATTTAAAGATCTTAAGCCTAAACTCAAGGACCTGTTTGTATTACCTAGACAGACAGGTGTTCATAAACAAACTTGAGACCTCTGAATAACAAATTTAAATTTAACTTTAAATTTAATTTTGAATGTATGCTTCATGAGAGCAACGATTACATTGGTTTATACTTCATTATTTTCTGTGTTAGAGCACTGTTTAGCATATAATTGAAGCATAATTAATATTTCTGTGAGAAATCACTTAGTAACATTAGAACATGACCTAATAGAGTTAACTTTCAAGTTCAGCTAGAATGACATCGAGACAGAGGTCATATTGGGATTTTTTTTTTTTGACCGACTTCCACCTTAAAACTATTGTATTTAAAAAAACATCTTTAACGCAGAAAAACAAATCCACTATAAAAACAGAAAACAAAGAGCAAAATGAGAAAGTGTTTGTAATAAAATGATAAAGTTTATATACCAAAATCAAAATAAAAGAATTATAAAAATAGCAGAATAAAGATAGCTATCTTAATAGCAAAATGCACACAAACCAGGAACACATAATTCATAAAAGAAGAAAAGTGAAACAATAACAAAAATTGTTTACAATTATTGGTAATAAAATCAATTTTGAAATATTTTTTACATTTATCTACTAGGCAAAGATGAAAAATAAATACATACATACCTAGTGGGAGGGTAGGAAGATGGAGGCAACATCATGTACTGGTCTTAGGAGAATGAATTTGTATATCTCTATGCGTAAATTTGGAAATAATTTTAAATACATCAAATAAGGGGGTTAATTAAGAAACTGGGTTAAAAATTAGTGATCTGAAGAAAGCATTTTTTAAATAACAAGAAAAAGGCAAAAACTTCAGAAGAAAATATATAAAAGAAAGCCCAAATATGAAACAAACCAAATGAAACATGATTTAGTGAATTGTAAGACTACATTTCACAGTAATCCAAGACTCTTCTTTGAGCTACCAGGTTTTGTGGCTTATAATTATATTTTTTTGTCTCTGAGTCCAATCATAATATGAGGTTCTAATTGTCACTGATATTTGCATAATTATATTGCTGTTCATTGTTTATCAAATTTTAGATTAACTCTGAAGACAAATCCTAGGAGGATTAACTACCGTAATAGAACAGCATATAAGAGTTACAAATCCTGATAGCTAAACAATGATGTAGCTGAGAGAAATTGGCAGAGGAGAATGCAGGAGAGTAATATAGGAACACTTTTTTCCTCATTTTGCATAATGGGGTGTCAAGAATTATGGCTCAAAGTTGACTAAACAATTTATCAGTAGTAATGTACTCAACTATAAGTTACAGGAAAACAAAGATTACGAGAAAGGAGAATACACGTGAGTGTGTCTGCCTCAGCACTGCACTGGTACATTATCACAATTTCATGAAGAGCTGGGATCTTTCTGTCTTTCTTCTCTAATAGGGCCACAGAATGGCTACTGCCCCTCCCATATTTATATTCTTATTCTAGACAGGATGAAGGGGGCAGAGCCAAAGCTGAAAAGAAAGTGGGTATTGAGTGAGTCACTTAATAACATCTGCCATTTAAGGAAAATAAGTTTTAGTACATAACATGAAGTCTTCAAAGTAGTATTAACTAACAACACTCAGGAGATGCGTGCACAGCTCAACTCAGCTAAAATTCCTCATTATTTAGAGGAAGGAGTCAAAATAATTCCCTAAGTCAATACATTGAAAAATACAAATAATAACCAGAAAAATTAAAAACAGAATTAGAGGTAGTTTTCCCTCAAGAATGGAGATCAGATATTGGTGAGTAGGAGGGTCTTACAGGAGAGTTTTGGTTTTTACTCCATTCATTTATTTCACAAACATTGATTGACTCTTATGTCCAAGGAGCTTCTCTCAACATTGGGGATGCACCAAGGATAAGACAACAATGTCCTTCCCTTCATTTATAGTCTAGTAGCAAGTAAGACAAAAAAGACACACATATAATCTCAGAAGGTGATGTGTGATAAAAATACAGAAAGTGATGTGTTAAGGGTGACTTGAGGTGGAGATAGGAAATCTCTCTCTGAAGAGGTGACCTCTGAGTAGAAATGGGAATGAAGTACACAAGTGAACCCTGTGTAAAGAGTCAACTACAGGGAAAAGTTGACTACAGATCTGTTTTATCTCAGAGCATGGGACAATACTTGTTGCTTTGAAAAGCCAGGGAACTGATTCCCACCACTCTACCAGGAACAAATGGGGTTCTAATTTTTCTGTTATTGATCAAGCCTGTCAGAATAGTACTGACCAACTTTATCGAAGGCCATGAAATAAACTGTGGCAGGACTAACCTTGAATGCATTGCATTTATACAATTGCTAAGGCCCTAAAACGATGCCCATTCCAATGAGATATATTCTAGGCTGTCGTGGCTAACAGAATCCAAAGTTTACCCAGGCATAAAGAAACTCTAGCTAAAAATGAGCAGAACAGACTGGAGAGAATGATGTAGGATTCTAAGAATTTTGGACTTTGGACTTATGAGGGCATTACAATTTTATTTCATATTTGATACTTTTGGAGTTATAATCTTTGACCTTATTTATAAAGGGATTCTATTTTTAAATTTTATTTTCTCCTAGAGAACTTAACAAATGCAGAGGACAAATTTGAGGTGACTCTGTGTTACTGGCATTTCGTTGGTGGAAGGCATTTATGTGTTTGTGTGTTTCATATAGCACTCATTCTCATTGCAGAACTTCTTATATGATATATTGAACAATGTGGTTACATATACTTTGGATGAGACATAGAATAGGGTATGAAATTTCAGCCTGTAAATGATGGAGATGATTTAATAACATATTATTCTGAACCACTGCAGAGAGTTCTGGGAGCCCCTGCAGAGAAACTGGAATCTCTGCAGACAGAGTATAATGCCCATTAGTGGTCCCAGGAGGAATGACCCAAGGGAGCAGTGGTGGGTACTGAGGGAGTCATCTCTTAAAGTTGGAAGAGAAGAGAACTGTGCTGGGACTGAGTATTGCTCACCCCTGGGATGGAGTTGGCTCATGACTATACTCTACTTAATCATATCATTGGGTGATTAAGTCCAATAGATTGAGAATACAAAGTTGGGGGGTGTTGGAATGGAAAGCTTCTCTCACCAAGGGAGCAGAATTATGGTGACACTCCTGATCTCTCATGACCCCTCTATCTTAATTGGTAATAGAAATGAATAAAGTAAACTAGCCTCAGCATATCTTTCCTTTCCTAAGAGTTTCCTGCCAGTAGAGAGGATTTCTGCTCCACAGTACTGCCTATCACGATGGAAAAGGGTGCCTAATTTCTGGGGGGAATGGATAGTACAGATCGCTGGTCTAATAAAGTCTGAATCCATCAGAGAACTTCTACCTTGTCAGTTCTCTTGGAAACTGTCCCTCTGGCATTCCAAATACCTTAACTCAGTGATTTATGATATTATTTTTTTTTAATCTGCAGCATCCAATATTTATAAATAAGTACATTTATTACAATGCCAGGTGGTATACAACAAATACATATTGTTTAAGCTTCAAAGATTAAAGCAACTTTCCCAAGCTCACAAAGTGGTAGAGGAGAGATTTAAATCTAGATCTGTCACCTACTGCGCTGACACAGAAAGACCCGGTTCTCCTGCAGGAAACTGGCTGCCGCTCCTTCCCACACAAGAGACATTTGAGCCAGACTTCACTTCTGCAATAATCTATCTACCACTAGTAGAACAAAGTTTTACCTCCCATTTTAAAGAGGGAGTAGAATTCTCTTAAGCGACTATTATATGAAATATCAGATCTACAAGAAAACTAGGGCGGGTTTGTATTAATAACTCTCTTGGGGATTGCCGGGGCTCACAGGGTCAGATTCTGAGCTCTAATCCTGTAATATCATGTTTGCTCAGGGAGGACCTCTTTCTAAATGAAATGATGAGAAACAGGCTAGGTTCTCCAACAGACATGCTTGAATCCCTTCCTTGAGCTTTTGGGTTCCACAAACAAATGGACTCCTCTCTGCCCCCTAAGGATAAGCATATTCAGCTCCACTGTGACCCTTACCCACTTTCATCAGGACATCCTTGGTCCTCTGCTGTATTTCAAAAATGCCTACTTCAAACATATCATAAGCTTAGTTCTAAAAAAAGTTCTATATGTAATTGTGCTCTTTTCCATAGTACTTAAGAAGCAGGCATAAACTTCTATTGAAATTTAATTTCATTTAAATATTAAGACTATTTTGGGGCTTCCCTGGTGGCGCAGTGGTTGCGCGTCCGCCTGCCGATGCAGGGGAACAGGGTTCGCGCCCCGGTCTGGGAAGATCCCACATGCCGCGGAGCGGCTGGGCCCGTGAGCCATGGCCGCTGGGCCTGCGCGTCCGGAGCCTGTGCTCCGCAACGGGAGAGGCCACAGCAGAGGGAGGCCCGCATACCACAAAAAAAAGAAGGCCCGCATCCCACAAAAAAAAAAAAAAAAAAAAAGACTACTTTGTGTACTTCCTATGCAGAAATCAGAAACTACGTGCTTCAGAGAATATGTATGGAAATAAATGAGATGAGCTACATCTTTGACTCTTCAAGGAGCTGACTGCCTACAGGGAATTTAATGCAAGACCAAATGTGATACAAGTGGTAAAATATATAAAATATCATGAGAGAGATACAAATCAAATGAAATGGGAACTCAAAGGAATACAATGTATATACTACTCAGGAATTAGGAAAGAATTTTTTAAAGATGTGGTATTTGTCATTGGCCTTATTAGACAAATAAGATTTCAGTAAGCAATGGTATAAAGAGGCAACTCTAGGTGAGAAAAAAGCAAAAAAAAAGTACAAAATAGGGGGCTTCCCTGGTGGTGCAGTGGTTGAGAGTCCACCTGCCAATGCAGGGGACACGGGTTCGTGCCCTGGTCCGGGAAGATCCCACATGCCGTGGAGCGGCTAGGCCCATGAGCCATGGCCGCTGAGCCTGTGCGTCCGGAGCCTGTGCTCCGCAACGGGAGAGACCACAACAGTGAGAGGCCCGCGTACCGCAAAAAAAAAAAAAAAAAAAAAAAGTACAAAATAGGAAAAGCAAGAGATGTGTTTGTAAAACATTCTTGAGCTTAATATGGTTTAAGTGTGTACGTGTGTGTCTGTATGTGTGTGTGTGTGTGTGTGTGTGTGTGTGTGTACAAGCAATGCAAAATAAATTTGGAAGAGTATGTTTGGGTTTATTATGCAGAGTTTAAACACCAAACTGAGGAATAACTAACTGATTCATCATTAATGGGAAGTTTATGAAAAGATTTTGTTTAGCAAAACAACATGATTACTCTGGCTGTAATTTAAGAAGAGATTGCCACACACCTAAAAGCCTATATTTTCCAGCTTCTTTTGCAGCCAAGTATGGCCATGTGCCCAAGTTCTGGCCAAGAAAATTTAAGTTGAAATGTTGTGAATATTTCCCAAATGTTAAGGGAGAGAAGTCCTACTTCTTGGCCCTTCCTCCTTCCTGCTGCCAAGAATACTAAGATAGTGACACTCAAGCAGCCATAGGGTACTATGAAACGACTTGAGAATACAAGTCATTGAACTGGGGAATAAAACAAAAAGATCTTTGTTTTCTGATATTGTGATCTTGTAAAACCTGATCTTGACTTCTACTTCTGAACTGCTCTTATAAAAAAAAAAATTTCTACTTTGTTTATGCCATTGTTGGGGGGGGTGCGTCTTGATATTGGCATCTGAAGAAAATCCAAGCTAACCAGGTGGTACTCAGGAACGTCAAGTGGGAGAATATAGCCCTTTTATCTTCAATCTCAAACTTCGAAAATTCAGAAGGGCAGAATTCCATTTCAGAAATGTAAAAGGCTAACAGAAGGAAAAATAATTAAGCTGTCAATCAAAAAGAACATAATTAGGGACTAGAAAAATTGAAAAAACTTCACAGTATTTTTTTTCTAACATCTTTATTGGAGTATAATTGATTTACACTGGTGTGTTAGCTTCTGCTGTATAACAAAGTGAATCAGCTATACATATACATATATCCCCATATCTCACCCCACTTGCGTCTCCCTCCCACCCTCCTTATCCCATCCCTCTGGATGGTCACAAAGCACCAAGCTGATCTCCCTGTGCTATCTGGCTGCTTCCCACTACCTATCTACTTTACATTTCGTAGTGTATGTATGTCCATGCAACTCTCTCACTTCGTCCCAGCTTACCATTCACCTCCCCACGTCCTCAACTCCATTCTCTACGTCTGCATCTTTATTCCTGTCCTGCCATTAGGTTGTTCAGAACCTTTTTTTTTTTTTTTTCAAATTCCACATATATGTGTTGGCATGCGATATATTTCTCTTTCTGACTTACTTCACTCTGTATGACAGACTCTAGGTCCATCCACCTCACTACAAATAACTCAGTTTCGTTTCTTTTTATAGCTGAGTAATATTCCAGTGTATATATGGGCCACATCTTCTGTATCCATTCATCTGTTGATGGACACTTAGGTTGCTTCCATGTCCTGGCTATCGTAAATAGAGCTGCAATGAACGTTGTGGTCCATGACTATTTTTGAATTATGGTTTTCTCAGGGTATATGCCCAGCAGTAGGATTTCTGGGTCATATGGTAGTTCTACTGCTAGTTTTTTAAGGACCCTCCGTACTGTTCTCCATAGTGGCTGTATCAATTTACATTCCCACCAACAGTGCAAGAGGGTTCTCTTTTCTCCACACCCTCTCCAGCATTTGTTTGTAAATGTTTTGATGATGTCCATTCTGACTGGTGTGAGGTGATACCTAACTGAAGTTTTGATTTGCATTTCTCTACCGATTAGTGATGTTGACCATCCTTTCATGTGTTTGTTAGCAATCTGTATATCTTCTTTGGAGGGATGTCTATTCAGGACTTTTGCCCATTTTTGGATTGGGTTGTTTTATTGATATTGAGCTGCATGAGCTGCTTTTATATTTTGGAGATTAATCCTTTGTCAGTTGCTTCATTTGCAAATATTTTCTCCCATTCTGAGGGTTGTCTTTCATCTTGTTTATAGTTTCCTTTGCTGTGCAAAATCTTTTAAGTTCCATTAGGTCCCATTTGTTTATTTTTGTTTTTATTTCCTTTTCTCTAGGAGGTGGGTCAAAAAGGATCTTGCTGTGATTTATGTCATAGAGTGTTCTGCCTAGGTTTTCCTCTAAGAGTTTTATAGTGTCTGGCCTTACACTTAAGCCTTTAATACATTGAGATCTTTTTTGTGTATGTTGTTAGAGTGTGTTCTAATTTCATTCTTTTACATGTAGCTGTCCAGTTTTCCCAGCACCACTTATTGAAGAGGCTGTCTTTTCTCCACTGTATATCCTTCCCTCCTTTAGCAAAGATAAGGTGACCAAATGTATGCCGGTATATCTCTGGGCTTTCTATCCTGTTCCATTGATCTATATTTCTCTTTTTGTGCCAGGACCATACTGTCTTGATTACTGTAGCTTTGTAGTATAGTCTGAAGTCAGGGAGCCTGTTTCTTCCAGCTCCGATGTTCTTTCTCAAAATTGCTTTGGTTATTCGGGCTCTTTTGTGTTTCCATACAAATAGTGAAATTTTTTCTTCTAGTTCTGTGAAAAATGCCATTGGTAGTTTGATATGGATTGCGTTGAATCTGTAGATTTAGGTAGTATAGTCATTTTCACAATGTTGATTCTTCCAATCCAAGAACATGGTATACCTCTCCATCTGTTGTATCATCTTTAATTTCTTTCATCAGTGTCTTACAGTTTCCTGCATACAGATCTTTTGTCTCCTTAGGTAGGTTTATTCCTAGGTATTTTATTCTTTTTGTTGCAGTGGTAAATGAGAGTGTTTCCTTAATTTCCCTTTCAGAATTTTCATCATTAGTGTATAGGAATGCAAGAGATATCAGTGTGTTAATTTTGTATCCTGTTTACCAAATTCGTTGATTAGCTCTGGTAGTTTTCTGGTAGCATCGTTAGGATTCTCTATGTATAGTATCATGTCATCTGCAAACAGTGACGGTTTTACTTCTTTTCCAATTTGGATTCTTATTTTTCTTCTCTGATTGCTGTGGCTAAAACTTCCAAAACTGTGTTGAATAACAGTGGTGAGAGTGAGCATCCTTGGCTTGTTCCTGATCTTAGTGAAAATGGTTTCAGTTTTTCAGCATTGAGAATGATGTTGGCTGTGGGTTTGTCATATATGGCCTTTATTATGTTGAGGTAAGTTCCTTCTATGCCTACTTTCTGGAGAGTTTTTATCATAAATGGGTGTTGAATTTTGTTGAAAGCTTTTTCTCCATCTATTATCATATGGTTTTCTTCCTTCAATTTGTTAATATGGTGTATCACATTGATTGATTTGCGTATATTGAAGAATCCTTGCATCCCTGGGATAAATCCCACTTGATCATGGTGTATGACCCTTTTAATGTGCTGTTGGATTCTGCTTGCTAGTATTTTGTTGAGGATTTTTGCATCTATGTTCATCAGTGATATTGGCCTGTAGTATTCTTTTTCTGTGACATCTTTGTCTGGTTTTGGTGTCAGGGTGACGGTGGCCTAGTAGAATGAGTTTGGGAGTGCTCCTCCCTCTGCTATATTTTGGAAGAGTTTGAGAAGAATAGGTGTTAACTCTTCTCTAAATGTTTGATAGAATTCGCCTCTGAAGCTATCTGGTCCTGGGCTTTTGATTGTTGGAAGATTTTTAATCACAGTTTCTATTTCAGTGCTTGTGATTGGTCTGTTTACATTTTCTATTTCTTCCTAATTCAGTCTCGGAAGGCTGTGCTTTTCTAAGAATTTGTCCATTTCTTCCAGGTTGTCCATTTTATTGGCATAGAGTTGCTTGTAGTAATCTCTCATGATCCTTTGTGTTTCTGCAGTGTCAACTGTTACTTCTTTTTCATTTCTAATTCTGTTGATTTGAGTCTTCTCCCTTTTTTTCTTGATGAGTCTGGCTAATGGTTTACATTTTTTTTTTATCTTCTCAAAGAATCAGCTTTCAGTTTTACTGATCCATGCTATTGTTTCCTTCATTTCTTTTTCATTTATTTCTGATCTGATCTTTATGATTTCTTTCCTTCTGCTAACTTTGGGGTTTTTTTCTTCTTCTTTCTCTAATTGCTTTAGGTGTAAGGTTAGGTTGTTCATTTGAAATTTTTCTTGTTTCTTGAGGTAATTTTGGACTGCTATAAACTTCCCTCTTAGAAATGCTTTTGCTGCATCCCATAGGTTTTGGGTCATCGTGTCTCCATCGTCATTTGTTTCTAGGTATTTTTTTATTTCTTCAGTGATCTCTTGGTTATTTAGTAGTAAATTGTTTAGCTTCCATGTGTCTGTATTTTTTACAGATTTTTTCCTGTAATTGATATCTAGTCTCATAGCATTGTGGTTGGAAAAGATATTTTATACGATTTCAGTTTTCTTATATTTACCAAGGCTTGATTTGTGACTTAAAATATGATCTATCCTGGAGAATGTTCCATGAGCACTTAAGAAAGTGTATTCTGGGCTTCCCTGGTGGCGCAGTGGTTGAGAGTCCACCTGCCGATGCAGGGGACACGGGTTCGTGCCCCGGTCCGGGAAGATCCCACATGCCGCGGAGCTGCTGGGCCCGTGAGCCATGGCCGCTGAGCCTGCGCGTCCGGAGCCTGTGCTCCACAACAGGAGAGGCCACAGCAGTGAGAGTCCCGCGTACCGCAAAAAAAAAAAAAAAAGAAAGTGTATTCTGTTGTTTTTGGATGGAATGTCCTATAAATATCAATAAAGGCCATTTTGTTTAATGTGTCATTTAACGCTTGTGTTTCCTTACTTTCATTTTGGATGATGTGTCCATTGGTGAAAGTGGGGTGTTAACGTCCCCTACTATGATTGTGTTACTGTCAATTTCCCCTTTTATGGCTGTTAGTATTTGCCTTATGTATTGAGGTGCTCCTATGTTGAGTACATAAATATTTACAATTGTTATATCTTCTTCTTTCATTGATCCCTTGATCATTATGTAGTGTCCTTTGTCTCCCATAATACTCTTTATTTTAAACTCTATTTTGTCTGATGTGAGAATTGCTACTCCAGCTTTCTTCTGATTTCCATTTGCATGGAACATCTTTTTCCATCCCCTCACTTTCAGTCTGTATGTTTCCCTAGGTCTGAAGTGTGTCTCTTTTAGACAGCATATATACAGGTCTTGTTTTTGTATCCATTCAGCCAGTCTATGTCTTTGGTGGGAGCATTTAATTGATTTACATTTAAGGTAATTACCGATATGTATGTTCCTGTTACCATTTACTTAATTGCTTTGTGTTTGTTATTGTAGGTCTTTTCCTTCCCTTCTGTTTCCTGCCTAGATAAGTTCCTTTAGCATTTGCTCTAGAGCTGGTTTGGTGGTGCTGAATTCTCTTAGCTTTTGCTTGTCTGTAAAAATTTTAATATCTCCGTCAAATCTGAATGAGATCCTTGCTGGGTAATCTTGGTTGTAGGTTTTTCTCTTTCATCACTTTAAATATGTCCTGCCACTCCCTTCTGGCTTGCAGTTTCTGCTGAAAGATCAGCTGTTAACTTTACAGGGATTCCCTTGTATGTTATTTGTTGCTTTTCCCTTGCTGCTTTTAATATTTGTTCTTTGTATTTAATTTTTGATAGTTTGATTAATGATTATTTCCTTTCCCATATTAGGGAAGTTTTCAACTATAATCTCTTCAAATGTTTTCTCCATCCCTTTCTTTTTCTCTTTTTCTTCTGGGACCCCTATACTTCGATTGTCGGTGCATTTTATGTTGCCCCAGAGGTCTCTGAGACTGTCCTCAATTCTTTTCATTCTTTTTTCTTTATTCTGATCTGTGGTAGTTATTTCTACTATTTTATCTTCCAGGTCACTTATCCTTTCTTCTGCCTTCTGCTATTGATTCTTTTTAGAAAATTTTTAATTTCAGTTATTGTGTTGTTCATCATTGTTTGTTTGCTCTTTAGTTCTTCTAAGTCCTTGTTAAACGGTTCTTGTATTTTCTCCATTCTATTTCCAAGATTTTGGATGATCTTTATTATCATTACTCTGAATTCTTTTTCAGGTAGACTGCCTATTTCCTCATTTGTTTGGTGTGGTGGGTTTTTGCCGTGCTCCTTCATCTGCTGTGTGTTTCTCTGTCTTCTCAATTTGCTTAACTTACTGTGTTTGGGTTTTCCTTTTTTCAGGCTGCAAGTTCATAGTTTCCGCTGTTTTTGTTGTCTGCCCCCAGTGGCTAAGGCTGGCTCAATGGGTTGTGTAGGCTTCCTGGTGGAGGGGACTGGTGCCTGTTTTCTGGTGGATGAGACTGGATCTTGTCTTTCTGGTGGGCAGGATCATGTCTGGTGGTGTGTTTTGGGGTGTCTGTGACCTTAGTATGATTTTAGGCAGCCTCTCTGCTAATGGGTGGGGTTGTGTTCCTGTCTTGCTAGTTGTTTGACATGGGGTGTCGAGCACTAGAGCTTGCTGGTCGTTTAGTGGAGCTGGGTCTTAGCATTCCTTCATCTGCTGTGTGTTTCTCTGTCTTCTCAATTTGCTTAACTTACTGTGTTTGGGTTTTCCTTTTTTCAGGCTGCAAGTTCATAGTTTCCGCTGTTTTTGTTGTCTGCCCCCAGTGGCTAAGGCTGGCTCAATGGGTTGTGTAGGCTTCCTGGTGGAGGGGACTGGTGCCTGTTTTCTGGTGGATGAGACTGGATCTTGTCTTTCTGGTGGGCAGGATCATGTCTGGTGGTGTGTTTTGGGGTGTCTGTGACCTTAGTATGATTTTAGGCAGCCTCTCTGCTAATGGGTGGGGTTGTGTTCCTGTCTTGCTAGTTGTTTGACATGGGGTGTCGAGCACTAGAGCTTGCTGGTCGTTTAGTGGAGCTGGGTCTTAGCATTGAGACAGAGATCTCTGGAAGAGGTCTTGCCAATTGATATCACATGGGGCCAGGAGGTCTTTGGTGGAGCAATGTCCTAAACTCAGCTCTCCCACCTCAGAGGCTCAGGCCTGACACCCAGCTGGAGCACCAAGACCCTGTCAGCCACAAGGCTCTAAAGAAAAGGTAGGAAAACAAAGAAAGAAAAAATAAAATAATTAAAATTAAAAAATTTTCAAAATATTAAAATGAAAAAATAAAAAAAGTAATAAAGAAAAAAGAAGAGAGCAACCAAAGCAATAAATAAATCCAAGGATAACATGCGCTAAAAACTATACTAAGATAAAATAAACATAAAAATCTAGTCTCTCAGGCTGGTGAGTGCTGATCAGTACCAATCCTCTGTGTAGGAATCTCTCTGCTTTGCCCTCTGCACCCCTGTTGCTGCACTCTCCTCCATGGCTCCAAAGCTTCCCCCCCACCCACTCCCCATCTCCACCAGTGAAGGGTCTTCCTAGTGTGTGGAAACTTTTCCTCTTTCACAGCTCCCTCCCAGAGGTGCAGGTCCCGTCCCTATTGTTTTGTCCGTTTTTTCTTTTTTTTTTTTTTTTTGCCCTACCCAGGTATTGTGGAGTTTCTTGCCTTTTGAGAAGTCAGAGGTCTTCTGCCAGCGTTCAGTAGGTGTTCTGTAGGAGTTGTTCCACATGTAGATGTATTTTTGATGTATTTGTGGGGAGGAAGGTTATCTCCATGTGTTACTCCTCCACCATCTTGAAGGTCCTCCTCCACAGCATTTATTATTTTAAGTCAAAATCTATTAAATTTATTTTCAATGTTGTATATGATTTGATCAACTTTGTTCATTGCTAAATGTACCTGATTTCCATTTCTTCACCCCTATTTTATCTCTGTGCCACTATTTATGATGAAATGTAAAATTATGAAAAATAGCTATCCTAAAAGGGTGAATTTTGTTAACCTACAGTGTTTCAAGGGCATCTCAGCTGTGCTCACTACTTTCATTTGCAAATGTTACAATTCTTAGCTTCTTAGTTTGAGAAAGAACACGTAGCAGGGAATGAAAAGAGGAAACTGTGTCCAAACCAATGAAACACACTTCCCACCCCAACACTCACCCACATATCCAAGATACACTACAGTCCCTTTCTCTTGTCCTTCCAAAGCATTGGATGTTTATTCCAAATACTTCATTCAGTCATACAGAACACAAACCTAGGAATGACTTTCAGAGTCACAACATGATCCAAGAGCAGAAGTAAATATGTATCACATCCTCCACTCAAACAGCCACTATTCTTTCTATGAGTGGAATATGAATTGTCACCCTTTAAGAGTAACATATTTTTACATCTGCAACTTGAGTTTGTGTGTCATTCACTAGTAAAAATGCTCACCTCTACAAGTTCATATATAAATATTTCCTTAGTGCTTTTTTACCTTCATCTCTTTGATGCATTTGACAGCATCATCTCTTTTTTCATCACTGTTTTCTTGTCTTACCTTCTATAGGATGATACTTCTCTACTTTTCTGTTTCTCTTTCTACCACTGCAAAGGCTGCTCTGTTTCCTGGGGTTTTCCTCCTCCCAGCTTTTAATTGTAGATCATTATTTTATTCCCCACCCACTTCAGGGTTATACACTAGGTACTTTTTTCTTCCCTACCTTAACTCACTTTGTTCTTTGGAAGTCTTACCTAGTTTCATGATTTGAGCACTAACATCTATGTTAATAATAGTGACTCTAATACTTACTGCCACAGCTCTTGCCTCACTTGTGAATTCTGGTCTTGCATCTCCCCTGCCTTAACGGAACATTCCAAGAAAGACTCACCAGAACCTAACCCTTAACACACACACAGCTTCCCAAATGGGTACATCTCTTGTACCCAGTATTTCAGGTAATGGCAGCAATACCTCTTTAGTCATTCATGCTAAAGATGCTACTGTTCAAAAATCTTCAATAGCTTCCCATTGAAAACAAACAAAAAACATCTTGAGATATTATTAAGCCCTTCAAATCTGCCCCCAGTTTCACCAGTCTTTTCTCTAATATATGCCATTAAAGATTCCATGCATGACAAAACAGAATGCTGCTTCCCCTAGCACCCTTTGTTTGGTTTTCATTGTTCTCTGTACATAGAGGTCTCTCCCCCCTCTTCCCCACTTGCCAAAAGAGTAAATACTATTCAGGTATTATGTCAAATGCCGCCTTCTCTGTAGTTGCATGAACAGAAATAGAACTCTACCCATTCTTCTTTTATGACACTTAAGATATATTTATGAAAAGTAAGGGTTGAGTACGTCTTCTCTTTTCACTACATGACTGGTCAATAAGGATCATAAGATTGGATTTACGTCTAATTAATGTTTGATTCCTCTTTTACGCAGCTCCTATTAAGGAACCATACATGTACCAATCAATCAACCTGTATTGAATGAGTAAGTTAATGACTGAGTGGAATGAATTAAACAACTTAGAAGGAAAACAGCATGAAATGTTGCAATAAAAGGGTTTGAAAATGTACTGTCTCATCCAAAATGCATCAGACAAAAGATAAATGGAGAATCATGGAACTTGTGTATCACTAATGTAGACGAGTATTTACCATATCATGAATCATACTGAAAATTATTCCTAAAATATTTCTAAGAAACTAGGTATTTCTCACTAATGTTGATTTTCTACATTTTTATGTCTAAATTGTTCCAAGAAAATCTAAATGTTTTTAATATTGATATCGTCATAAAAAAGAAAGATAGATAGCATTCAATTAGGATCACAGCATGCAGTAAAACCATCTCATGGTTTAATGCAATTAGTTACTATCTCAGCCCCATGATGTCATAAAACATGACTATCTTGTCTACCATTGACTTTCATGCTATCCAGCACAGTGCCTCACACATAGTAAATGATAAATACATACACACCATGTAATGTTATTTTAAGTAAAGAGTAGGTGACCTCTCTGATTCTCTACTCCCATTCTGCAACAAAACAACCACTGTAACAATTTTTTGCTACCAATTTAATATATTTTTGTAGGCTTATACACCTCACTTACACATGCTTACTCTTTGTCTCTTTTCCTCTCTTTCATCCCATAGATATGTTTTAGGTACATAAAATAATGTTATTCATGTAGGAAATAAATATTGAATGGATGAATGACATTAAGTGAATTCGAGTCTGGCTTTCCTTTTTATTAGACTGATCTGAGATGAATTTTAACACTGATGTTTGCTTTTCTCCAAAATACTTTGATTTCAAGTATTTCAATTAAATTTCTCTGGGGAAAACATACACAATTTATTACATAAGCATGTAAAATATAATAGGCATTCAAAGTAACTGTTCATCAGTCGTGGATAGAAGCTCTATTTCTAAGAGCATCACTCACTTGGGATTGAGTATGACAAAGGTTTTAATACTTCATTTCTTCACACCCCCCCTTCAATTAATATTGTTCTGAGATTCCCCACTCAGAACAATATTAATTATAGAAGCTGTGGGGGCTTCTCCAAGGAGAAATACAGGTTTCAAAATGTCAACTGCTCTAGCAGAAACATAGGTGTTTTCTCGTTTCTTCTTTAACACTTCTGGTTCCCCAATATACCTTTTCAAAGGGTTTGACAGTCCTATTGCTTCTAGCTGATCTGTAGTGCTGTAGTTTATATTTCCTTTCACTTCAGAACATCCAAGAATTCAGGGACAATGGTTCTGATGTAATAAGTCCCTGTAGCAAACTAATTTAAAGGTTTTGAAATATCTTATCAATATACTTTCACTTTCAATTTCCAGCTGGAATAATAATTTGACGTATCAGAATAAACTAAGAAAGTTGGCCATCTACAAGATTTTATGTAACCTTACTGTAGCAGGTACAAAAGGGGAAAATGATAAAATTAACCATCACAAGAGCTTATGTATCAACTTTACTGGGCCATGGGATGCTCAGATATTCATTCAAACATTATTCTGGGTGTGTCTGTGAGGGTGTTTTTGGATGAGATTAACATTTGAATCAACAGACTGAGTAAAGTAGATTGCCCTCCCTAATGTCAGTGGCCCTCATCCAATCATTGAAGGCCCCAATAAAAGGGCTGACCACCTCCTTCCACAAATAAGAGGGATTCCCTCTGCCTGACTGCTTAGCTGGAGCATTGGCCTTTTCCTGACTTTGGACCTGAACTGAAACATTTGCTCTTCTTGGATCTTGAGACTGCTGGCTTTTGGACTAGAATGACACCATCAGCTCTTGTGAATTTCCAGCCTGCCAAGTGCAGATCTTGGGACTTCTCCATAATTCCATTAGCCAGTTCCTTATACTAAGCATCTCTCTCTATCACATTGGATCTGTTTCTCTGGAGAACTCTAAACACAGTCCTGAACATAGGACATTTTTTTAATGATAGAAGGCAATTTATACTTTTGAAGGTAAAGATAAAAGTGGGAAAGAGTCACAACTGGTAGAAGAAAAGGGTTTTTGAGAAACAGTGGAAGGTATGCCAGGCATCAATTATCCCAGGAGATATATGCATTCTATTCTCATTCTATTCTATATCCATGATATTTTTTTCCAGAAACACCTTTTTCCTTTTTAAATTTTTTTTCTTTATCTAAGAGCATTCAGAGCACTTCAACACACTTCTGAAGGACTCCTTCAAACGTTGACACCTCTAGCAGTTCTGGCAAGGAACAAGTTTTGAGCAACCATCATTAGGAGCGGAAATCGAGTAATATATAATTTCTACATGAAGTCAATGATACAAGTATCTTTTAGTCCTCTAGACATTTCTGTTTCAAATTTTAAGGACCTTAAATATATGAAAACTATGTTTAGTTTTAAGGATCACAAGCGTATGAAACTAAATATATGAAACATATTATGAAATTCAACTATTAAAATAGTAGAGTGTCGTCCTTGGTCAAGAGTCAAAATGTCAGACTCCTGCATGAGTTAGGTAGCCCTAAAGCAGATCACATTATATATAGGAACTTGATTATATAAAAAATAATCATCTCGGGATATGTTATAGATTATTCAATAAGTGTAGGGAGGTCAAATTTCAAGTTAAATAGCAGAATGTACTAAATTTTTAATCACATTAAAAGAGGGTGTGGAGAAAAGGGAACCCTCTTTACACTGTTGGTAGGAATGTAAATTGGTGTAGCCATTACGGAAAACAGTATTGAGTTTCCTCAAAACACTAAAAATAGAGTTGCCATGTGACCCAGCAATCCCACTCCTGAGCATATACCCAGACAAAACTATAATTCAAAAAGGTACATGCACTCCTATGTTCAAAGCAGCACTATTTACAATAGCAAAGACACAGAAACAACCTAAATGTCCATCAACAGATGAATGAGTAAATATGTGAGATATATATATGTATATACACACACACACAATGGAATATTACTTAGCCAAAAAAAGAATGAAATAATGCCATTTACAGCAACATGGATGGACCTAGAGATTATGATACTAAGCAAAGTTATAAAGAAAAAGAAAATACCATATGATATCACTTATATATGGACCCTAAAATAGAACACAAATGAACATACCGACGAAACAGACTCACCAAAAACAGACTTGTTGTTGTCAGGGGTTGGCAGGGGAGAGAAGGACTAGAAGTCTGGGATTAGCAGATGCATACTAGTATGTATAAAATGGATAAACAACAAGTTCCCACTGTATAGAACAGGAAAATATATTCAACATCCTGTGATAAACCATGATAGAAAAGAATATGAAAACAAATATATATAACTGAGTCACTTTGTTGTGCAACAGAAATTAACACATTGTAAATCAACTATACTTCAATAAAATTTATTTTAAAACACTGTGTGTTTATGTGTAGTATAGTGTAGCAAGTGTACAATAAAGGATAGACAATATTTAACTGATCCTGAGACATCACAGGACTTTCTAAATTTGAAAAACCAATCATAACAAAAGTGATTCATAGATTTGAATTCTAAATTCTTAAGTTTAAATATCCTGATATAATAAACCACCATAGAATTAAGGCAAACAAATAGGAAAAAATGATTTAAATTTGATGGACAAGAGCTAAATAGCCTTAAAAAAGGTAGAGTTCAAATCAATGATTTACAAAAGTCTTAACTGTTCAGTATAGAAGTGTTCCAGAGAGGGCAGACAGCAGAAGCAAGAAGAACTACAATCCTACAGCCAGTGGAACAAAAACCACATTCACAGAAAGATACACAAGATGAAAAGGCAGAGGACTATGTACCAGATGAAGGAACAAGATAAAACCCCAGAAAAACAACTAAATGAAGTGGACATAGGCAACAATGAAGACAGCCTAAGAGACCTCTGGAACAACATTAAACACAACAACATTAGCATTATAGGGGTCCCAGAAGGAGAAGAGAGAAAGGATCCGAGAAAATATTTGAAGAGATGATAGTCAAAAACTTCCTTAACATGGGAAAGGAAATAGCCACCCAAGTCCAGGAAGCGCAGAGAGTCCCATACAGGATAAACCCAAAGAGAAACACGCTGAGACACATAGTAATCAAACTGGCAAAATTAAAGAAAAGGAAAATTATTGAAAGCAGCAAGGGAAAAACGACAAATAACATACAAGGGAACTCCCATAAGGTTAACAGCTGACTTCTCACCAGACACTTTACAAGCCAGAAGGGAGTGTCATGATATACTTAAACTGATGAAAGGGAAGAACGTACAACCAAGATTACTCTACCTAGCAAGGATCTCATTCAGATTCGATGGAGAAATCAAAAGTTTTACAGACAAGTTAAAGCTAAGAGAATTCAGCAACACCAAACCAGCCCTATAACAAATGCTAAAGGAACTTCCTTAAGTGGGAAACACAAGAGAAGAAAAGGACCTACAAAAAGAAACCCAGAACAGTTAAGAAAATGGTCATAGCCATATGACATACATATCAATAATTACCTTAAACGTGAATGGATTAAATGCTCCAACAAAAAGACACAGGCTTGCTGAATGGATACAAAAACAAGACCCATATATATGCTGTCTACAAGAGACCCACTTCAGAGCTAAGGACACATACAGACTGAAAGTGAGGGGATGGAAAAAGATATTCCATGCAAATAGAAATCAAAAGAAAGCTGCAGTGGCAATACTCATATCAGATAAAATAGACTTTAAAATAAAGAATGTTACAAGAGACAAGGAACGACACTACATTATGATCAAGGAATCAATCCAAGAAGAAGATATAACAATTATAAATATATATGCACCCAACAGAGGAGCACCTTAATACATAAGGCAACTACTAACAGCTATAAAAGAGGAAATTGACAGTAACAGAATAATAGTGGGGGACTTTTAACACCTCACTTACACCAATGGACAGATCATCCAAAATGAAAATACATAAGGAAACAGAAGCTCTAAATGACACAACAAACCAGATAGATTTAATTGATATTTATAGGACATTCCATCCAAAAACAGATCACACTTTCTTCTCAAGTGTGCACAGAACATTCTCCAGGATAGATCACATCTTGGATCACAAATCAAGCCTCAGTAAAATTAAGAAAAGTGAAATCATATCAAGCATCATTTCTGACCACAATGCTATGAGGTTAGAAATGAATTACAGGGAAAAAAACGTAAAAAACAAAAACACATGGACACTAAACAATACCTCACTAAATAACCAAGAGATCACTGAAGAAATCAAAGAGGAAATCAAAAAATAGCTAGAGACAAATGACAATGAAAACACGATGATCCAAAACCTATGGGATGCAGCAAAAGCAGTTCTAAGAGGGAAGTTTATAGCTATACAAGCCTACCTCAAGAAACAAGAAAAATCTCAAATAAA
>NC_041222.1:72835835-72836850 GCF_002837175.3 Physeter macrocephalus
CATCACCCTGATACCAAAACCAGACAAAGATATCACAAGAAAAGCAAACTACATACCAATATCACTGGTGAACATAGGTGCAAAAATCCTCAACAAAATACTAGCAAACAGAATCCAACAGCAGGATCATAGACCATGATCAAGTGGTGTTTATCCCAGGAATGCAAGGATTCTTCAATATATGCCAAGCAATCAATGTGAAAAACCATATTAACAAATTGAAGAATAAAAACCATATGATCATCTCAATAGATGCAGAAAAAGCTTTTGACAAAATTCAACCCATTTATGACAAAAACTCTCCAGAAAGTGGGCATAGAGATAACCTACCTCAACATAATAAAGGCCATATACAACAAACCCACAGCAAACATCATTCTCAATGGTGAAAAACTGAAAGCATTTCCTCTTAGATCAGGAACAAGACAAGGATGTCCACTCTTGCCACTGTAATTCAACATAGTTTTGGAGGTCCTAGCCAAGGCAATCAAAGAAGAAAAAGAAATAAAAGGAATACAAATTGGAGAAGAAGAAGTAAAACTGTCACTGTTTGCAGATGACATGATACTATACATAGAGAATCCTAAAGATGCCACCAGAAAACTACTAGACCTAATCAATGAATCTGGTAAAGTTGCAGAATACAAAATTAACGCACAGAAATCTCTTGTATTCCTATACACTAATGATGAAAAATCTGAAAGAGAAATTAAGGAAACACTGCAATTGACCACTGCAACAAAAAGAACAAAATACCTAGGAATAAACCTACCTAAGGAGAAAAAAGACATGTATGCAGAAAACTGTAAGACACTGATGAAAGAAATTAAAGATGATATAAACAGACGGAGAGATATACCATGTTCTTGGATTGGAAGAATCAACATTGTGAAAAGGACTATACTACCCAAAGCAATCTACAGATTCAATGCAATCCCTATCAAGCTATCAATGGCATTTTTAACAGACCTAGAACAAAACATTTCACAATTTGTATGGAAACACAAAAGACCCC
>NC_041222.1:72837042-72837557 GCF_002837175.3 Physeter macrocephalus
GTAAGACCAGACACTATAAAACTCTTAGAGGTAAACATAGGAAGAACACTCTTTGACATAAATCACAGCATGATCAAAAATATTTCATTTTTGATCCAACTCCTAGAGTAATGTTAATAAAAACAAAAATAAACAAATGGGACCTAATGAAATTTCAAAGCTTTTGCACAGCAAAGGAAATCATAAACAAGACGAAAAGACAACCCTCAGAATGGGAGAAAATATTTGCAAACGAAGCAACAGACAAAGGATTAATCTCCAAAATATATATGCAGCTCAATATTTTAAAAAAACAAACAACCCAGTCCAATAATGGGCAGAAGACCTAAATAGACATTTGTCCAAAGAAGACATACAGATGGCCAAGAAGCACATGAAAACCCACTCAATATCACTAATTATTAGAGAAATGCAAATCAAAACTACAATGAGGTATCACCTCACACCAGTTAGAATGGGCATCATCAGAAAATCTACAAACAACAAATGCTGGAGAGGGTGTGGAGAAAAGGGAA
>NC_041222.1:72837833-72857443 GCF_002837175.3 Physeter macrocephalus
GTGGATGGATCTAGAGACTGTCATACAGAGTGAAGTAAGTCAGAAAGAGAAAAACAAACATCATATATTAACGCATATATGTGAAACCTAGAAAAATGGTACAGATGAACCAGTTTGCAGGGCAGAAATTGAGACACAGATGTAGAGAACAAACGTATGGACACCAAGGGGGAAAGCGGCGGGTGGGGGGGTCGTGTGATGAATTGGACGATTGGGATTGACATGTATACACTGATATGTATAAAACTGATGACTAATAAAGACCTGCTGTATAAAAAAACAGATAAAATAAAATTCAAAAAAAAAAGACGTAAAGAAAATAAAGTGTTCCAAAGACCTTCGTGAGAAATTTAAGAGTTAAAACCTCAACTAACATGTGAAAACATACTAAGTTCCATACTTATTATAACTAAAATTTCAATGTTTATTCAATACTCTTTTCTTCCTCATCTCTTTTTTCCTTCTTTCTTTGTGCTTTTGTTCACTTTCCACATTTTCAGTATGAACATGCATTTCTTTTTATAATTACAAATATTAACAATATTATGGCATAAAATATTGTGGCATAAAATCATAAATACAAAGACTGATAAATTTGACAACAAAATTTTAAATTTCTTTTCTTCAAATAACAGCATAAAGAAGTGAAAAATAAGGCAAAACAGAAAATAGTTAAAACCATTATAATAGACAAATATTATATTTCTAGAATATATAAGGAACTCCTACAGAGTAAGAAAAAAGACATCAGAAAAAGAGGCAAGAGACAAGAAAAGATGTTTCACAAAAAACGGAACGCAAATGATCAATAAACACACTTTTAATATCTGAGGAAGCAAATTAAAATCAAAGTGAAGTAAACTTTGATTTTTTTTTTTTTTAGTAGACTGGCAAAGATTAAAATTCTGACAATGCCGCGTATTGGTAAGGATGTGGAATTAAGGGAATTCTTAGTTACTGTAGGAATGTTCCTTGTTTCAATGACTCTGTTAAGCAAATGGGAGTTATTGTGTAAAGTTTCACAATATGCTTATGCTATCGCCCATCAATTCCACCCCTAGAAATTTTTTCATGTGAACACCAAAAAATATGTACAAGAGACATCATAACAGGATCATCTGTGATAGAGAAAAACTAGAAACAAGCTTATTCATCATGAAAAGGAAAATGAGTAAATTCTTTATATATATATATTTTTCACACAATAGAACACCACAGAAGAGTGAAATTAATAAACTAGTGTTATAGACATGAACATGGAAACATCTAAAAATATATATGGTAGATTGGAAAGGCATATATTTCCAATATACGGAAAGTCATATATTGGAAAGGCAAAATGCAGAAGAATTGCCTTCTATCATGATATCATGTATGATATCATAATACCATTTATCTGGATTCCATAATTCAACAAAAATTAACAATATAATGTTTATAATATATATAATACATGATATATAACGACTATATAGTTTTACATATATGAAGTTGTAAAATCAAGAACATGATAGTTATAAAATTCAGAATAGTGTTTACCTTTGAGCAGAGGAGGGAAGCAGGAGGGTAAGGAACAGCACAGAAGGGGTTACAATTGTACTGGCGATATTCTTTTCCTTAAAATTGGTAGAGGGTTCACAGGTGTTTATCATTTTTCTTAATTAATCAATTCATTCATCATATATCCTTTTTATGATTGTCATATGTCATAACTTAAATGCACACAGAGAAAAGCTGTAGAGAAAATTATTCTACTTAAAGCAAGATCAACTTAATAATAGAGATGGCAGGCACTTTGATGCTTCTAGATTAAAAAGAAGATATGGTGAAATCTTTGACAGAAAAAAGGACTATTTTGGCAAGAAAAATTCTTGTTCACACGCTGAATATATTCCACGCTAGTAAAAAAATATACTATTATACATAATTTAAAAGCTAATATAATAATTCCAATTAACAAGCCCAAAGATATTGCTTTGCAGTTAAAAATTGGTTCACTTGAATAGCCAGTTGTTTTATTACATTCTGCAGTCCAATAAATGAAGTGTTTCAATGTCCTGCTTCCTAAATCCTAAGACTGAATTCAGTTGCAATCTGATTTAGTTCTTTAAAACTCAAACCCATACATACCAGGGCAGCCGTTCTTTCATTTATTTTGCTTGAGATTCTTTATTCCGGCACATTTTTCTGCTCTATTTTCCAAGCTCCTTAAATCTTGTTTCATGTTTCCAATTAGACTACAGTTAGATACTTAATGATAACTTACATGTAGCATACAGTAGGGGAGAGCACAGGTTTGAATCCTAACTCCTGCACTGAATCTTGCAAAATCATTAAAGCTCTCTATGCCTCTTTTTCCTTATCTGTAAAATGAGGATAATAGTAACACCATCCACAGAGGATCACTGGAGTAACATTAACAGAATTAATATGTGTGAAAGTGCTTAGAATAATGCCTGGCAAATAATACATGCTATATAATTGTTTGCTATTATTATTGTTAGTAATAATACTAGCAGTAATAGTAGTAGTGGTAGTAGAGTAGTAGTAGTAATAGTAGTAGTAGCAGCAGCAATGGTATTAGTGAACAAATTCCAGCTACATATAATATAATAAGCATATAATATATATATATGTATGTCTCAAGCGTCACAGTGCTGTTTTAGTAAAAATTTTCAAAGACATAAAATATTCAACTAGACTAATGTGTCTAGGAATTACATGCCTGGTATATGTGTATACCTAGGTGTGTCTAGGAATTTAGGAATTATATATCTGGTATGTCTAGGAAAACACATGTATATATTCCTAATGATATGACAAAGAATTTTTCAAAGAAAACCATACTATATACCATTCTCAGTTTAAACTGGAAATTTTTTCAGTGCAGAAATTCTCAGAATGAGCAAACTGATGTGAGATTTTAAAGGAGAGCTTATAATTACAACTGATCTTTTGGAAGTAACACCCCATATTATGTTTCATAGGTTTTTCCTAAATGAAGTCTTCTTTACATGTGAATAAACACTAAATATAATATTCAATTTCCCATGTGCTATTTTTCCTGAGTGACAGGTTTGCATCAAAGTACTCAGGTACATCTGACATGTGTGCATGGCCATTGATCTGCATGGAACTGCATGGTTTTCCATTGTTCTGCATGGCTGCTGCAAACCTTTGGAAGTGGTTTGGTCCAGAGCCCAAAGCACTGCTGATCTTTCCCCCATGTGCAGTCTACAGTGTGTAGTCACCATAACATCCCATGCATAAGACCAAATAATTAGACAAATGTAGAATCAATGTGTTTCATGTTTTACTAAAGCAGTGATGCTTAACTAAGACACCTATTAAAATAATCTGAAGCACTTGTGAAAAATAATGAAGCCCAGCCCCCAGCTCCAGGGGTTTAATTGTTCTGGGATATGGCACAGGCAATGGTCACTTTTAAAGTGTCCCAGTGAGTCTAATGAACAAACAGGATTGAGAATTACTGATCTAAGGTGTGTAGAAACAATCTGTGTATTAGTTCCATGTAGGTTATTTAGAAATGTGTTCTTTTCAATAGCAAAGGCAAAAAAATAAGTAGTCCAAGGAAGATAATTTTCTAAGATATTAAATGGGCTTATCTGAAAAAGACATACATATTAGTGCTATTAACACAGAAGATTGACATGATCTGATCACTAGAGGGTGATAAGAATATAAATACTTTTCAACAAGGCAGATTTATTTATTAAACTTGTTACACATAAAATGCCACTCTCATGAAGCTTCCTAAGGGAGGGAAAATTTATCAGTTACAATTAGTGCCTAGTTCCTTTTAGCTCATATCTAGTCAAATAAGAGTAGAGTCAATTAAAAATTCTTCTAAGAAATTCCTGGTATTCATTATAGAGATATTTTTAAAGTTGTCTTCAACTTTCTATGGGTTTGAAAGCTCTGGAACTCAGAGGATAGAACACATCCAAGTTTAGAAAGACTATGAACAGAGCACAGAAATTCTTTCCATAACAACACTAACAGTAGCCCTGACCATTCCTCCCATGTTCCTAAAAAAGTATTCCCCAAGTGAAAAGGCAGAGTAGAAACATGGTATGTAAAGGGGAAGCAATAATAAATAAAATAATAAAAGGAAATGGGCCTGAACTTGGATCTTTAGGCAGAAAGGGCTCCCTCTGAGTACAGATCATGAATAGTAACAGAAAGTGCACACTTAAGACATATCCTATGGAAAATTCTGAACTGCAACAACAGAAGAAATCCCACAAGCTTGCATAAAGAAAACCAAAATAGGCTGTCTACAAAGTAAAGAAAATTAGCCAGTCTTTATGATCTCATCTATAAAATTAATGCTCGAAAACAATGGAGCAATGTTACGGAGTTCTGGATAAAAAGGACTGTGACTACGTGTTGTACCCAGAGAGATTTATCCATAGCCATGGGCAAAAAAAAAAGGCATATTCACACACATCAGGATTCAGAAAATATAGCACTCACTCCACTTTCTGAAAAAGTTTTTTGAGGGATTACCCTGGAGAAATAAAATAAAATAAAAATATCAGCATGGTTCTCAGTAGAATATTTTCAAACTCTTAAAAGAAAAACAACTTTATTGATTGTAATGGGAGAAGGTCTATAATTTATTAAGAGGATGATATTAAAATAGAAAGTCTATTATGCTTCATATTTTGAATATATAAATATATATACATGTAGATGTAGATATAGACATAGATGATATAGATATATAGATACTATCTGAATTCCAAAGAGTGGTATAATTAATGCCTCTATTTTTCAAACAGAAAGAAAGATAACAAACAAAAAAGCCTGACACACTGGCAGATGCTTGCTCTATTTTTTAATCTCATCCAGCTTAAATAATAATAAATACAACTTTGTGTCTCCTCAGAATGGAGCAGTAACTCCAAGACTTCTTATGAAGTTTAGGTCAGGGAAGCCCGACCAGGATTACCAGAGCTCTGATTTGGGGTTTCGAGACAAATCTGCTGCGTACTGCTTTCTTTGCAGATCTCTTCTCCCCTCTTGTGGGAAGAGTAGTTGAGATTGAATAAAGCATTCAGTCTCCAAACACTGATAAAATGTCATTCTAATGTCATTATAAAATGGTACCATGAGCTGGGCCGGGCATGCAGCCTGCTCCACATTCAAGACCAGTAAGGAAGATGTCTTAGCCTCCCTCCTTCAAGTTGTGTTCACCTTGATTTATATTCAAACCAGCACATACATGGTGAAAAAATTAGTCAGAATTTAAAGATACAAGTGAGAGAGTCTATATAGATTTCTTGTCTTTGTGTTTTTTCATGTAAGCAAGACTAAAGTTTGGTGGTCAAATGTCATCTCTGTAGAGCTGGGAACCAGCCAGGTCAGAGGCCTCACCAGATTTAACACTAAGCTGTTAAATTAAGGGAGGATCGCTCAAGGATCTACAAGCTTCTTTGTCTTTCTGCAGCAGACCTGACAGGGCCTCACACACAGAAACCAATTCTCAGCTCATTTACTGCAACTTTCTTAATTCTTTCATAATTCAATTGCACAGAAACTTATACTTTTGCATATATATATCCCAAAGTAATAACCTAAAAATAAATATCTATGGATATGAAGATATTTGCTGCAGTATTCTTTACAACAATAAAAGCTGGTAACAATTTTACTGTTTAAAATGAATAGTTATGCAAATTATGACATTTCCACTCCATGGAATGTTACACAACCATTAAAATGATAATTATAAAAATTTATGACACTTCGGAAATACTTTAGACATAATTGAATCGAAAACAGCAGAAATAAGAATACAAAATTGTACATATCCTTATTAATTTTGTAAAACAGCTATTCAGATAAAAAATAACCAGATGGGAACCTAGAAACTTAAGAATTATTTTTTCGGAAAGGACAGTATTCTGGATTATTATTATTTCTAATTTGTTTTCATTTAGCAATCCATTATTTTCACTAAGAGATCTAACAAAAACATTTTAAATTAAATTTTGAGCACGTACCATATGTAAGTCATTTTGCAAAGTGTATGCAGCAAGGCAAAGATAGTATTTAAAATGCAAAGCCTAATGAAAATATTTAAAAAGCATCCTTAAGTATCCATGGGGAATTGGTTCCAGGATCCCTTTCGGATAACCAAAATCCACAGACGTTCAAGTCCCTTATATAAAATGGTATACTGTTTGAACATAACCAACACAAATCCCCCCATACATATACTTTAAATCATCTACAGATTACTTATAATACCTAATCAATGTTAATGCTATGTAAATGGATACTGGAGCATTGCAAATTCCATTTTTGCTTTTTGAAATTTTCTGGAATTTCTTTTCAATTATTTTCTATCCGAAGTTGGTTGAATCTGTGGATATGGAGCCCATGGATACGGAGGGCTGATTGTATGTAATTTTTGCAAAGGGTTAAGGGTAAGGTACTCTCAGAACTAAAAAAGAAATGCTTAAAATCCATTCTTTAGAGAGATCACCTACAAGTAGAAGTCACTTCCAGACAAAGTTTCTAGGCTTAAAGCAGGAAAAGGACTTAATTCTAGCTGAATATAATGTTTTAAAATTCATTTAACATAAGGAAAAGTAACTGAAGAAAGAAGAAATGAACAGAAGGGATATATTTAGTAAAAGGCCATGAGAAAATTAAATCAATGAGGTAGAATTCCATAATATCCATCAAGTACTGACCTAAAGGAAAGAAACTCTTCCAGCAAGGGGACAAAAGTGATCCTGAGCCAGGACCAGCCCCACAGTGGAGATGGATACATTCAATTATCATTACCTGGTGCCATTAGTTACCAAGGTTTTTAATTCATTGCCAACAAGCAGCTGATTTAGTCTTTGGAACCTTAATAGAGGGAGAACTGTGCCCTTAAGGTTGTCGGAAACATTCTGATCTAGATGACTTTGTTAGCTTACACTGAGAAATAATGAATTGGCATTCTGCTCTATGTGACAATCTGGTTACCACAAGCTACCTATGAGGGACAAATCTAGCTGGGATCCTGACAACAGTGGACAATGCACCTGGAAAGCCGAAGAATGAACGCTGTAGATGAGTACCTTCTCTGACATAACTCTGCCTTCCTTTGCCCTACCCCACGGGTCTGAGAATATCCTTAAACGACAACCATTCTAGGCTCCCTTACTTACCAAAAGTGGAGGTTCAACTGTTCGCTGCTCTAAAGCCAATAAAGAGACTTGGTGGAAAGGAAAGTTTGCTTTATTTCGGATGCCTACAACTGGGGGTGGGAGGTAGACTCCTGTCTAAAGGATGACTCCACCCGCCCAGTGAAAGTCACTGAGGAAATGATGGTCAAAGGACCCTGCCGGCTCGCAAACAGGTCTCAGCATCACACACACGTCAGAACCAACTGGCAAAACACAAAACGACCCTCAGGGCTGGCAAATGGGTCTCAGCGTCAGATACACGTCAGAACCAACTGGCAAAATGCCGAAATAGCACTTCAAGCTCAACAGAGAGGTTCCCCGGTGCAGGCAAATAGACTTACTTGGTGGTGGAGCTCGTCAGATGGCCCAGATGCATCTTTCCGTTCCACCAAGGAAAAGTGTTCATTGGCAGCCAGAGGTGAGAGGGGAGAAAGAGGGAGGATACCAAAAACAAATGGTTTCAACTACCCATCTCAACCCCTCTCAGGCCCTCTCGGCTCCTTGCAGGCATCCTAGTGCTTTGCTCCGGCCAGCAGCTCTACCTGGGGAAAACACCAGGAGCCAGATATAGCTAGACCACAGCCTCGTGTTGGGCAACAAACACTTACCTAAAGTAGGTCCAGCTACTAGCTGCTCTAAAGCCAATAGAGGGACAAGGTTGGTGGGAACGGAAATTTGCTTTATTTCGCATGCCTGCAACAGGGGGTGGGGATGTAGACTCTTTTCCGAAGGCCAACTCCCCAAATGATGCTCCCAAATGGGCCTCAACGTCAGATACACATCAGAACCAACTGGCAGACCGCCCAAATGACCCTCAGTGCTGGCAGACAGGTCTCAGCATAAGACACACGTCTGAACCACCTGGCAAAACCCACAAACGACCCTCATTACTGGCAAACAGTCCTCAGCATCAGACACATGTCAGAACCAAATGGCAGAACTCCCAAACGACCTTAAGTGCTGGCCAACAGCCCTCAGCGTCAGACACACGTCTGAACCAATTGGTATAATGCCCAAATACCACTTTGTGCTCAAAAGAGAAGTTTGCCCGGGTGCACGCAGATGGAATTACTTCGTGTTGGAGCTCATTAGCTCGTCCAGATGCATCGTTCTATTCCACCAAGGAAAAGTGTTCGTTGGCAGCCAGTGGCGAGCAGGGGAGAAACAGAGAGGATACCGGAAACAAATGGTTTCAACAACCCCTCTCAGGCCCTTAGACACGGGATACCGCTACCTCGCAGGCATCATAGCACGTTGGTGTGGCCCACAACTTTACCGGGGGAAAACCCCAAGGAGTCAGATATCGCGAGACCATAGCCTCGCGCTGGGAGCCAAACCCTCACCTAAAGTTGGTCCAGCTGCTCGCTACTAGAAGGCCAATAAAGAGACAAGGTTGGTGAGAAGGAAAGTTTGCTTTATTTTGGATGCCTGCAACTGAGGGTGAGGGTGTTAACCCTTGCCGAGGGCCGACTCCCCACCCTGCAACTGACAGTGAGTAAATGATTGTCAAATGACCACCAAGGCTCACAAACGGGCTTAACATCACACACACGTCAGAACCAAGTGGGAAAATGCCCTAACGACCCTCAGTGCTCACAATAGGGTCTCAGCGTCAGACACATTTCATAACCATCTGACAAATCACCCAAACAACCCTCAGCGCTCACAAACAGGCCTCAGCGACAGACCCATTTCGTAACCAACCGGCAAACCACCTAAACGACCCTCCGCATTAGCAAACGGCCTCAGGGTCAGACACATGTCACAACCAACTGGAAGAACGCCCAAACGACCCACAGTGCTGGCAAAAGGGCCTCAACGTGAGACGCAGGTCAGAACCAACTGGCAAAATCCACAAACGCCCCAGTGTTCGCAAATGGGCCTCAACATCACACACATTAGAACCAACTGGCAAAATGCCAGAAACCTTCAGGGCTTGCAAATAGCCTCAGTGTCAGACACATTTCATAACCAACTGGCAAGACACCCAAACGCCTCTCAGTGCTCGCAAACGGGACTCAGCGTCAGACACACGTCAGAACCAACCGCCAAAATGCCCAAACAGCACTTCATGCTCAAAAGAGAAGTTTGCCCAGGTGCACGCAGACGGACTTACTTGGTGTTGGAGCTCGTCGTCTCGTCCAGATGCATCTTTACATTCCACCAAGGAAAAGTGTTCGTTGGCAGCCAGTGGCGAGCAGGGGAGAAACAGGGAGGATACCTGAAACAAATGGTTTCGGCAACCCCTATCAGGCCCTTAGACACAGGATACCGGTTCCTCGCAGGCATCCTAGCGCGTTGTTTTGGCCGGGTGCTCTACTTAGGGAAAACCCCAGGTACCCAGATATCGCGAGACCAGGGCCTCGCACCAGACGCCGAACGCTTACCTAAAGTAGGTCCAGCTGTGCGCCGTTCTAAAGCCAATAAAGAGACACGGTTGGTGGGAAGGAAGTTTGCTTTAGTTCAGATGCCTGCTACTGGGGGTAGAGCGGTAAACTCCTGTCCAAAGGCCAACTTCCCCCGCTGGCATCAGTTAGCAAGAACTTTTATAGGTGAAGGGAGGGTGCTACGTGCAGAAGCAGTAGTCAGCTCTGACGGTCATCTTGAAATTGGTTATGGGGTGGTCTGATCAGCCTCATTTTGATTGTTTTAAGTATAGTTAATCTTCATTTCCAGGGTCGGTTTGTTACTATTTATTTGAGGTCAGCTGTCAGAATACTGGCAGTTTATGTCTTGGCTACAATCTTGTAATCATGTAATTAACTTCTTCCACCTGGTGAGGGTTTTAGTATCCATAAGACAGCTCAAATGATATGGCTCAGAATATTTCTATAGCCCTGGAAGAGGAACTAAAGGTCCTGGACTATGCTTAACGACTAAACTATTATTATTTAGTCTGTTGGACTGTTTTCCTTGTTTCAGTATTTTGTCACTTCTCTGATTAAACTTATTCTTTGACTAAAGTTTTTAAACAGTCAAAAGGCAGGCTGAGGACATGGGGGGCAAGGACTCTAAGGTCCTGCTCCATTTCACCTTCAAAAATGCTACCTCCTCACAAAGACCCTGAAAGTAGAGTAGGTTGAGCCAAGTGCTAAACTAGAGAAACAAATCTCTAGCAGGCTCCCAAGAAGGGAGGATCCATGCCAATGAAAGCATCGCGAAGAGATGGAACATGACTGAGGTTGGGTGGGGGGTTGGGGGTAGTGAGGGAACTGAGAAAATCTTGGAAGAAGTGAACATTAGTGGTAAGCCTTTAAAGATGAATGAGCTTTTGCTGTGTTGACAGGAAACAAACTTTCATTTTTCAAGGCTTGGGATCCAAGTGGCTGTGGGAACCCTAGACTCTGATTAAATGTGCAGTGAATTATGAGGAAGGCCACTACTGCATGGTATTGCCACTACCACTACCACCCAATGCCTGGGAATCTCGCCTAAGCCGTAGAGACCAACAGGGCAAAACGTGAAGTATAGCCACAGAAAGACACTTAAAAATATGAAAAGAAAATTATAATATCTAAAGTAGGGTTCAATCTAATGTTTGGGAACCCCTGAATTAAAAGGAATATAATAAACTGCTCTCAACCATAGCAAGCGTAAGTTGCAATAATGTGCTTTTCCCACTGTAAGACTTGCCAAAATGCAGGTTGGTATTTTGAGAATTTTATACCCAACAGAGGTAAAGAGAAAGAAGCACAATGTTGGTCTCTGGGGAGCTTTGGCCTACAAGACAAGATGATTTTCTCACTGTTAAAAGTATTCTTATAAATAGTTCAATCAACACATTTAAATAGATATTAAATATGTTTAGTTAATTAAAAGGAATATGTTGTATAATGAGTATTTTATGTCTTTTTTAGTAGCACTCTTTTTTAGTAGTATACTTTTTTATTAAATATTTTTGGAAAGAATTAGAAAGTTTGAAAAAAGTTACAAGTATAGTAGAAGTAACTATTTTCCTTAACCATTTGAAAATAGGTTGCCAACCTGATTCCCTATTACCCTGAAAACTTTGATGTATATTTCCCACAAATAAAGACATTCTTATTTATGCCAATAATACAAGCAACAAAATCAGAAAATTAACCTTAATACATTACTGCCATCAGAGGCCAAAGTTTGTCATGTTGCAATAATATATTTTTAATTGAGATATAATTGACATATTATATTAGTTTCAGGTATATAACATAATAATTCAATATTTGTATATATTGCAAAATCATTGCCATGGTAAGTCTAGTTAACATCCATCACCATATATAGTTTCAATATTTTTTTCTTGTCATGAGAACTTTTAAGATTTAGTCTCTTAGCAACTTTCAAATATATAGTACAGTATTATTAACTATAGTCACCATGCTGTACATTACATCCTCATGACTTATTTTACAGCTGGAAGTTTGTACATTTTGACCCCCTTCACCCATTTCACCTACCCCACCACCACCAGCCTCTGGCAACCACAAATCTGTTCTCTATATCTATGAGTTCATTTTTTTATTTGTTTATTTATTTTTTTAGATTCCACATATAACTGAGATCATATGGTGTTTGTCTTCCTCTGTCTGATTTATGTCACTTAGTGTAATGTCCTCAAGTCTATTCATGTTGTCACAAATGGCAAGTTTTCCTTCTTTTGGGGGCTGTATAATATTCCATTGTATACTTATACCACATTTTCTCTATCCATTCATCCATCAATGGGCACTTAGGTTGCTTCCATGTCTTGGCTATTGTAAACAATGCTTCAATGGACATGAGGGTGCATATATCTTTTTGAGTTAATGCTTTCATTTCCATCAGGTAAATACTCAGAAGTGAAATTTCCAGATCATATGATAATTCTATTTTTAATTTTTTGAGTAACCTCCATAGTGTCTGCACCAATGTACATTCCCATCAACAGTGCACAGGGGTTCTCTTTCCTCACATCTTACTAAGGCACCTACTAGTTTTATGAGTGAAATTCCCACTTAGTGTTTCTATTTATGAGATCACTGAACTTTTAAAAATAAAGTTTTTGCATAGAATTTATTTTAAATGCCAACACCTGTTATATCTTATCTTTTTGATAATAGCCATTCTAACAGGTGTGAGGTGATATTGTAAGTTTGAGTTGCATTTCCCTGATGATTAGTGAGGCTGAATATCTTTTCATGTATCTGTTGGCCATCTGTAAATCTTTGGAAAAGATATCTACTCAGATCCTCTGCCCATTTTTTAATCATATTGTTTGTGCTTTTGCCGTTGAGTTACAGATTATACATATTCTATAACAGAATGCTGCCATATATTGAGCTACACATAGAGCTCATTTAATTGCCAATTATACCATCTATCTCACCATAGGAAGACTTAGACCCATATTTAGGGCTAATATTGAAGTTATTCAGAATGTCAAGTTAGCAGATGATAAATTACTCATTATCAATTTCCTTGTTACAGAATTTGTAAATAAATTACATGCCTCAGCTACTTGATATAAAGTAATACTCCTGGTATATTTCCTTCATCTGACAAAATATATACATATATGCATATGCATAGAGACAGACATACAAATATATACATATATGTATATACATATATCTTATGCTATAAAGACTGAAGCATCAATTTATGGAATAAAGTTCATAAATAACTCTTTTTTTATGTGTCCTTCCTTCTCAGTAGCTAAATGCACAAAATCAATCTACTGAAATACATTTCCTATTAAGAATATCTTGCTACTAATTACATATTTCTGACATATAAGGCATGAGTTCTCCCCCAACAAGTGTCTATAAGTTTTAACTGTTTAACTGTAATGTTTAACTGTAAGTGACAGGAAGATTTTGGTGTCTCAGTATGTAATATATCTTAACTCTTTTTTCTTTTGTTTAATCAGTGCATAGCATGTTTATAGACTCGCCTTGATGCCATGAGCGGAGCAATTTTATAATCAAGTATGGATGTAGTTCTGTATTTAAAAATACAGACATTTCTTGCAACATGTACAGCACTATTTAAATTCATCCCAAACAAAACTATATGTAAATTTTCTCTCTCTTGGATAATTTTCAGTCCACTGGAAAAATTAGAATAGATATTGTTTACCAATTATATGAAACAGTGGGAACACTCATGCGGTGCTAATTAATGTGGGGATTGGTAAAAGCCAATTTAGGAACAATTTGGCATTATAAAGTAAAGTTGAACAACCAGTGACCAGTGACCCAGAAGTTCCACTCCTAGCTATTAAACCCCCAATTCTGGAAAACCCTCAAGTGTGCTCCAGGGGTGTGTATAGGATTGATCTTAGTGGTTACAGTTGCGTTGTTCTAAAAGAGGAAAACTAGAAATAACTCAAATGTTCAGCAACAGTAAAATGGACAAATAATCTTATATATTCATACAATGAAATGTATGCAATAGAATTTAAACAATTCACACAATGGAATTTGGTGCGTTCATGTAATGGGTTGCAGTAAAATGAAATAAATTAAGCTACACACATCAGGATGGATAAATCTCAAAAATACGATGTTGAGTGACAAAAAAAAGCAAATTGCTGTATACATATTACATTTCCATTCTTCTAAAGTTCAAAAACATCAGACTTGAACAATATTATTCAAGGATGCCCTACATTTCTGGTGAACAGATGAAGAAAAGTAAATGAATGAATACACACAATCCTAGACAATAATTACTCAGAGAGGGGAGATTGAAGGAGCTGATGGAGGGTTTCAGAAGCACTGGATGGTGCTTATATCGGGGTTAATCGTCAGTATTATTTTTTACACTGTGCGGATATATTGTATACCCCCTCTCTATAGCTTATGTTTCCCAGTGGAAAAAAATTCAAAAGATAAACATCGTTCTATCTGATGTTGCTTTGGATATTCTGGGAAAAGAAAGATTAAAAACATAGCTTTTCCCTAACTTGCTAGGAATTAACACTACTCAAACAGGTAGGTGTTGTAAAAATACCTCATGAATTCAAATAAAGCCTCAACTTACCTTCCTCTGAAAGGTCTTTGAATAATCAAAAGTTGACATACTTCCATGCGGTGCCTACACCACTGGCGGGGTGCCCGAAACCTTTTCAGCTTCCAAGACGCCCAAATCCCAGAGGCAGCGGCTTGAGTGGTAACATAACCTGCATCTAGTAATAATGGTGTGGACTTTCATTTTAAACTATGCTTCTTTCAATCCAAGACAACCCAACTATAATAGAAATGGATTCAAAATTACATGAGGGGAAATACAGCATGGCATTACTTTGATAGTTCCTGTGGGTTTTTTAAATAATAAATATCATACTTTTTATATCTATTGTTGTAATTCTGCCTTCCAAAGCCTTATCACTATCTGGAAATGACCTCTGCAGAGAGGACAGCTAACTCATACTTATTTCTTTGTATTTTCTCTACTCTTGAAATTATGAAAAATATATATTAAAGGGGATTTTTTCTGTAAGTCATGATCTTATAGAGTTCATATGTAGCATTGATGAGACAGACTTTATGAATTCATAAATACTTTCATTTAAATGTTATAATTTTGAGTTGTGCTTTATCCAATTTCACGTTAGGAGTTCTAAAAACCATAATTTTAAAAACTTACAAGTCAGGACCGGTCTTTCTCTCATACTGAAAAGTTATAGTAAATAAAGCTAAAAATTGAAAATAACTTCCCTCCCTCTCAGTTGATATTAAAAGACATTACTGCTTCCTCTTAGGATTATTTTAGTGTCTAATTACAGTAAATTAGAATAATTAGAGAGAAATTATATATACCCTACAATTCCCCCAAAGCCTTTATCCTGCCTTTTAGTCAGATAATGAATGTTAATATAAATAATTGATACATTCTGAGTGCCTCCAAGTCTTCACACCTTACATTTTTCTTTTTAATTTGGCTCCAGATAGACAGTGAACCATGTCAGGCATTATTTCTTTGCTCTAAAGCGTGCTAATTAAGCTTTTGGTGAACCCGTTCACAAATAAAACAATTCCATCGTAAAAGAAAGGCTTATGCATTTCTTTTTTATCTTCATGGACTCAAATAAGTGCAAAGTCTTTCCAACACATGTAGCTAAAGCTCTTTGGTTCTGTTTGTTTTCATGAACATATTGTTTAATGCTTAAAATTTTTACAAAATATTTGGTTACACTTTAGACATGAAGGTACTGTCAGGCTGAATAACTGGAAACCATATTCAAGCAGGTGGAATACCAATGTTTAATGCTGGCTCGTATATATGTGAATACGATGTGCCAAGTACTAGCAATATGGTGGCGTTCTGTACACATCATATCACCTTGGCCGTTGTAAATCTTGTAAGAAATTGCGGGTGTGATGCACCTTACCAAAAAGGAAGTAAATGTGCTATAACAGGATGTGACAAAGGGACTAACTCAGGTCTGAAAAGCCAGAAGAGACCTCACTGGGGAAGCAATTACCCAGGGATGGGCTGGCAGAAACATGGGCGATGGTGGCAGAAGAGACTTTCTCATGAAGGGAACAATGTGCAAAATCGTGTGGAGTAGAAAGAGAATGTGTTTGATTCCAGGGACAGAGAGACTTCCAGTGTGGCTGGAACACAGAGTGAGGGGTGTGTTTGGAGTGAGATCAGTCTGGAGGGGGAGTCAGGGACGGGGAAGGTAAGGCCTCAGAGGCCATATTGTGTCTCTTAGGGGAAAATGCTCATTCTCAGGGGAATTAATAGAAATTCAAACATAAGTAAAACTGAAGTACCATTTTGTGCCTAGCACACTTAGTTTTGGTGTAAGGAAACTTGGCAAATACCTTTACACTTGATAACTTACACACTAGTACCACCCATCTTCTCTCCACATGCAGGACCCAAGGTGATAAAACACGTGTGTGTGGCCATTGGAAATTTGCCTCACTTGGCTAAGCCTCAGTTTCCTCATCTGTAAATCTGACATGAACATGTCTATCTCAGAGAGCTGTAGGGAAAACTGAATGAGGTAATAAATGCAAAAGACCCAGACCAGGTGAATCACTGGCATATAGTATATTAGGCTCTCGATAAAAGCTGTTTTCTCTCAGCCTCCCTCACATTCACTCCTGCATGTGTAAGTTGCCAGAGGTGTGTTGTGTGAGATCATGGTCACTTATCCTCCAGTCTAGACAGACACAGGCAAAGCCTGGAGCAAACCACCAGCCCTCTCCTCCATCCCTGCCTCTCCTCAAAGTAATTAAAGCATCAAAGGGCTCACACCATTGGCAGAGCAAGATACTGATCAGCCATCCCTGCTGCTGAATCCACATCGCCCCTCTCTAACAGCAAAGGATAACATAGGAAGAATACAAGGCAAATAATTCAGCCACTTCTTTTAGTTCTGATTTTGGAATTGGAATGAGTATGTAATTTGTCATTTAATTAAGGATACTTTTGGGAGCAAAAGGGGGACACTATTCATAATTAGTCCAGTACCATAGGGGAAGCCTAGAATTAATGGTCATTCTAGCTATAACACACATCACAGACACCAAAAGAAGGGATAGTAAGGTCCACCCTGTACCAATTGATTGTGGCCAAGAGAATGGAAAAGTGATTATTAAAATGCTAGTGAATTCTTGCTTTCCAGATTTTTCTCTGGGTATCATTAATAATGAGGGAACATAAAAGTTAAAGAATATCAGACCTATGCAAATTTAAAAATAATTTCTACCCTGGCCCTATACTTCTATCAGTCTGATCTAAAAGAAAACATTTTACCTTAACTTGTGATTTTAGATTGACTTCGGTGTCAAATATAAATCCTGTGAGTCATTAAGTCCTAACAAGAGATGTTAGTGAATATTGGTATGGCTGCTTCTCTTTTTTTTTTAGAATCTTAGAATTTTATTTTTATTTTTTATTTTTTTTAACATCTTTAATAGAGTATAATTGCTTTACAGTGGTGTGTTAGTTTCTGCTTTATAACAAAGTGAATCAGCTATACATATACATTTATCCCCATATCTCCTCCCTCTTGTGTCTCCTTTTTAATAATATCTAAAGCCGAAAAAGAATGCTTACTTCATGCTCATCTGCAGGACATTTACTTTTATAAAATGTAGGATAAATTTTGGTATTTTTGAGTGTTCTTTTTTAATTATGCTGTTAAGTGGCAGTTTCTTCATGCAACAAATGTTTATTGAGAAACATGACAGGTACTGTATTAAATACTGGGTGAGCAACAGACCCAGACAAGGTCCACAGTAAAACTCCGACTTCTCACGGCAAGCAGAAAAGTGATTGGCATCATAGTACACTTTGATAAAGACTATGACAGAGATAGTATGAAAGTTCTGAGAATGTGCTTGAGGAGCATCTAACCCAGCCTCATAGTCATCAGGACAATATGCTCTGACCCGAAGCACGAGTAAGATTTAGCTCTGAAAAATGGAGTAGATAAAGATGATATTAAGAGCAGAAGAAGCATACGCACAGGTGTAGAGAGGGAATAGGATGTTATGGGATGTCTTAACTGGGAAAAAAGCCACAGGTTCTGAAGGATGCTGAGATTAGGTGCTACCCCTTCAGCTGGAAGAAAATGGGGGGAAACCCAAGTCCAGATCAACTTCTTGTCCAGATAACCTCATGTGATCAACCCAGAGTTTCAGAGGAAAATCCTATCCTTTGCACAGCAGCTCTGGAGCTCTACCATGAAAATGATACATTTTAAAGGAAATGTACAAACACTACCTACGTATTAGGGAAATTAGAAAAAGGTATAATCAAAACATCAATCAAAGACAACTTGAAAAACACCTGGAAAGGAACTGTCTGATTTAATTTACAATGTTCAGCATGAATTAATGAAAACAGAGATTATGCCTAAAAGCTTTGATATGTATGATCTGGAAACGTATTTGCCTTCTAAACATTTTTTCTGTTGTAAAACACTTTTTAAGGCATGATGCTGTTTTATGTCTGAATACACAGAAGTCAATCTGTTCCCTAAATATATTGCATTCTATAGAATATATATCATGCTATAACAGGGAAAGCTTACACTTCAATTGCCCTTATCTTCCACAAAAATTCAAGTGGGGACCCTATGGATAAATAATCCAATAAATTCCATAAAGATATGTGGCATGGGATAGGCCTTAGTAAGTCAGTGTCTCCCTTATCTATAAAATGGGAAATTTAAATTTAACAATATTTACCTTCCTCCTACTTTCAAAATTCTAAACTATAGGAGTTAAATGGAGAAGAAACAGGAGGTTTTTTTAATATATTAGAAATAAATCTGAATTGAAATCCTAAATGAATAGATAATAAGATAAAACCAGTAATTTTGCTTTTAGATTGATATTTTTGTATCAGATTTATTCATTTATTTAACTGTTTATTTATTTATTCATTTAACCTATTGAACACTTGCTATATGCCAGGCATTGTCTTAGCCACTAGAAATATAAGGAAAACCAAAACAACCATACGCCTTTCCCTCATGGAACATGCATTCTAGAGGGATGGGGAGATTCAAAATGAATAAACAAAGGAATGCACACACTGTGCATTATAATGAAAGAGTAAATGTTGCAGAGAGACTTAACTTACGTTGGTGAATGAGAAAAGAATAGGAGGTAGATTGTCCCAAGTATGAACAGACTCTCTGGGGCAAGAAGGAGTCAGGAGTGTATGAAAAACTGGAAGAAGTTGGCTATGGCTGGAGCAGCATGAGAAGCAGGGGCTCTGTGAGATGAAGCTAGAGACGTGGGCAGGGACCACATCACTCAGGACTGTGAAGGATGCACTCTGAATGTGGTTTTCATCCTTAACGCAATGTGACATCAATCAAGAGTATTAAGCAAGGGAATTCCACAATGCCCTTTGGCATTAAAATGATTACTTACTCTCTGGAATGGAGAAAGGATTAAGGAGGGGTAAACCACAAACAGACAAAATTCTTAGAAGATTCTATCAAGATCTCAGGTGGCTAGGCCAAACAACTAGCAAGACAGGAACACAACCCCACCCATTAGCAGAGACGCTGCCTAAAATCATACTAAGGTCACAGACACCCCAAAACACACAACCGGATGCAGCCCTGCCCACCAGAAAGACAAGATCCAGCCTCATCCACCAGAACACAGGCACCAGTCCCCTCCACCAGGAAGCCTACACAACCCACCGAACCAACCTTAGCCACTGGGGGAAGACACCAAAAACAAAGGGAACTACAAATCTGCAGCCTGTGAAAAGGAGACCCCAAACACAGTAAGATGAGAAGACAGAAATACACAGCAGATGAAGGAGCAAGGTAAAAACCCACCAGACCAAACAAAAGAAGAAGAAATAGGCAGTCTACCTGAAGAAGAATTCAGAGTAATGATAGTAAAGATGATCCAAAATCTTGGAAATAGAATGGAGAAAATACAAGAAACGTTTAAC
>NC_041222.1:72858178-72882539 GCF_002837175.3 Physeter macrocephalus
AAAGTAGCAGGATACAAAATTAATGCACAGAAATCTCTTGCAGTCGTATACACTCATGATGAAAAATCTGAAAGAGAAATTAAGGAAACACTCCCATTTACCATTGCAACAAAAAGAATAAAATATCTAGGAATAAACCTACCTAAGGAGGCAAAAGACCTGTAAGCAACAAATAACATACAAGGGAATCCCCATAAGGTTAACAACTGATCTTTCAGCAGAAAACTACTAGAGCCAATCAATGAATTTGGTAAAGTAGCAGGATACAAAAGTAATGCACAGAAATCTTTTGCATTCCTATACACTAATGATGACAAATCTGAAAGAGAAATTAAGGAGACAATCCCATTTACCATTGCAACAAAAAGAATAAAATACCTAGGAATAAACCTACCTAAGGAGACAAAAGACCTGTATGCAGAAAACTATAAGACACTGATGAAAGAAATTAAAGATGATACAAAAAGATGGAGAGATGTACCATGTTCTTGGATTGGAAGAATCAACATTGTGAAAATGACTATACTACCCAAAGCAATCTACAGATTCAATGCAATCCATATCAAACTACCAATGGCATTTTTCACAGAACTACAACAAAAAAATTCACAATTCGTATGGAAACACAAAAGACCCCAAAGCCAAAGCAATCATGAGAAAGAAAAATGGAGTTGGAGGAATCAGGCTTCTGGACTTCAGACTATACTACAAAGCTACAGTAATCAAGAGAGTATGGTCCTGGCACAAAAACAGAAATATAGATCAATGGAACAGGATAGAAAGCCCAGAGATAAACCCACACACCTAAGGTCACCTTATTTTTGATAAAGGAGGCAAGAATTGACAAGGGAGAAAAGACAGCCTCTTCAATAAGTGGTGCTGGAAAAACTGGACAGCTACAGGTAAAAGAATGAAATTAGAACACTTCCTAACACCATACACAAAAATAAACTCAAAATGGATTAAAGACCTAAATGTAAGGCCAAACACTATAAAACTCTTAAAGGAAAACATAGGCAGAACGTTCTATGGCATAAATCACAGCAAGATCCTTTTTGACCCACCTCCTAGAGAAATGGAAATAAAAATAAACAAATGGGACCTAATGAAACTTAAAAGCTTTTGCACAGCAAAGGAAACCATAAACAAGACGAAAAGACAACCCTCAGAATGGGAGAAAATATTTGCAAATGAAGCAACCAACAAAGATTAATCTCCAAAATATACAAGCAGCTCATGTAGTTCAATATCAAAAAAACAAACAACCCAATCCAAAATGGGCAGAAGACCTAAATAGACATGTCTCCAAATAAGATATACAGATTGCCAACAAACACATGAAAGGATGGTCAACATCACTAATCAGTAGAGAAATGCAAATCAAAACTACAATGAAGTATCACCTCACACCAGTCAGAATGGACATCATCGAAAAATCTACAAACAGTAAATGCTGGAGAGGGTGTGGAGAAAAGGGAACCCTCTTGCACTGTTGGTGGGAATGTAAATTGATACAGCCACTATGGAGAACAGTATGGAGGGTCCTTAAAAAACTAACAGTAGAACTACCATATGACCCAGCAATACCACTACTGAGCATATGTCCTGAGAAAACCATAATTCAAAAAGGGTCATGTACCACAGTGTTCATTGCAGCACTATTTACAATAGCAAGGACATGGAAGCAACCTAAGTGTCCATCGACAGATGAATGGATAAAGATGTGGCACACATATACAATGGAATATTACTCGGCCATAAAAAGAAACGAATTGAGTTATTTGTAGTGAGGTGGATGGACCTAGAGACTGTCATACAGAGTGAAGTAAGTCAGAAAGAGAAAAACAAATACCATATGCTAACACAACTATATGAAATCTAAAAAAAAAAGTTCTGAGGAACCTAGGGGCAGGACAGGAATAAAGACACAGATGTAGAGAATGGACTTGAGGACACAGGGAGGGGGAAGGGTAAGCTGGGATGAAGTGAGAGAGTGGTATGGACATATATACACTACCAAACGTAAAATAGATAGCTAGTGGGAAGCAGCCGCGTAGCACAGGGAGATCAGCTTCGTGCTTTGTGACCACCTAGAGGGGTGGGATGGGGAGGATGGGAGGGAGACTAAAGAAGGAGGAGATATGGGGATATATGTATAGCTGACTCACTTTGTTATAAAGCAGAAACTAACACACCATTGTAAAGCAATTATACTCCAATAAAGATGTTAAAAAAAAAACAAAGATCTCAGGTGGGAGCTTATGATGACTTGCCAGAAGGGTGGCAGTGAAGATGAGAAAAAAGTGGCCGTTTTGACATGCAGAGCAAAAGGGATAATCAGACAAGTGTTCAAACAAAATGACCTTCACTTTACATAGTCTGAAAATATGTTTTTTTTCCTCTCATCCTTCTCTCGTATTTTTTAAGCCATTCAGATTAGAAAGTAGAGTAGAAAATAATTGCCTTTGCATCTTTCTCCTAGACAGAGAAAATAAATGATGCATACACACAAATGCACATCACTTTACCAAAATATGAAGGCAAATAAGATGTTCCCAGTTTTCCACATTAAATTCTTCCATGTGATACATTCTCTCTTTCCCTCTCTCTCTCTTTCTCTCTCTCCCTCCTTCAGAAATGAGTAGACAGGCATAATGGCTTCTCATAATTACAAATCACCAAAAGACTAGTTTAATCAACTACAAAACATTTTTAAAGACTACTAGGAAGCACTGGTATTTACATTTGCAGGAAATCAAAATTCTTTCTTGATTTTCTATGGTATTTGTAACTTTCACACTTTAGTGGATGCTGTCAGTAAAATATCTGACATCATTCATTTTTCTATGCTTGCCAGAATCACTGGTTAATCAATGATTGTTGACATGATACAGGTCAGCCTTGTATGCTGGTGAAATGACCAAAGACCTTCACCCAGAAACCAGTCATGCCACCTCAGAGCCAGGAAGAGACAACACAGGACACTGCTTTACATTTCTAGAAAAAGATTTTGGCTTTCTGTACATTTCACACACACACACACACACACACACACACACAGACACACACACACACACACACACACAGGAAGCGGAAATATTTTGCTCGATTGCTATTCAAAAATTAGTTTGAACATAAATATGTTTAATTCATCTTTCAAGTATGATTAACAAAATATAAGCGTACCATATATTTAGTATTAATAAAGTAAGCAGTAGTGCCCTCTACTTGGAATAAAAGAAAGTGTCTCACTCTACATATTTTGTTATGCAAAGCTGCTTAATCTTCAGATTTTAATTGCAACTTGACCATATATTTTAATTTATTGTCTCACATTCAAAGATATTTCATATATTTTATTTAAAGGTAAAATGGGAGGCAGCTAATATCTCCTTTATGAATCTTCAGTTTAGATTTGACACTTCCTTTGGGAATATTAAAGATAAATTCTGTCACCCTGTTATCTAGAATCCAATGAGTCTTTTAAATATTTCATTCAAGTGTGAGACAAAGTGAACACATCCATGTAATTACCACCAAGATCAAAACACTGAATATGACTAGCAGCCAAGAATCCCACCTTCTTAGCATCCGAGTCATTAACAGTGCTACCAGAAGTAATCATTATCTAGGGCTTCCCTGGCAGCACAGTGGTTAAGAATCCGCCTGCCAATGCAGGGGACATGGGTTTGAGCCCTGGTCCGGGAAGATCCCACATGCTGCGGAGCAACTAAGCCCGTGCACCACAACTACTGAGCCTGCGCTCTAGAACCCATCAGCCACAAGTACTGAAGCCCACGTGCCTAGAGTCCGTGCTCCGCAACAAGAGAAGCCACCACAATGAGAAGCCCCCGCACCGCAACAAAGAGTAGCACCACGCTCTCCGTAACTAGAGAAAGGCCACGCGCAGCAACGAAGACCCAACACAGCCAAAAATAAATAAATTAAATAAATAAATTTTAAAAAAAGAAGTAATCATTATCTTGACTTCCATCATCATAGATTAACTTGTGTATTATTAATTCCTTATAAATATCATTGTATATTTCATTAGCTTTCTTGTTTCAACAATAAGCTTGTGAGAGTTAATTGTGTTATGTAGCAGTAGCTCATTTTTTCTCAATGCTGTATATTATTCCATTGTATGATATACCAACTTTTATGTGTCTGTTTTACTGTTAAATGACCTTTAGGTATTTTCAGTTTGAGGCTATTAACGTATGCTGCTTTGAAAATTCTTGTACATGTTTTTGTTGCACATATGCGTGCCTTTGTTCCTCTTGGGTGTATACCTAGGAGTGAAATTGTTGGATCAAATGGTAAGAGTATATCCACTCTTATTAGATACTGCTAAAACAATTTTCTAAGTTGTTCTACCATTTTAAACCCCCACCAGCACTGTATGAGAGCTCCAGTAGCTCTACATCCTCATCAACTCTTAGTATTATCAGTCTTTCGTTTTAGGCATTTTGGTGTATTATAATATTATCTAATTTTGACACTGAGGTTTTAACTTTCATTCTGAGAAACAATAAGGTTGAGTACATTATTGTTTCTTCATTGGCCATTTGGATATCTCTGTTTGGGGGTGAAAGAGACAGTGCATTTTGTTAATTGGGTTGTCTTTTTTTCCCATTGAGTTATAGGAATTACATATTCTGGATACAAGGCCTTTGTCAGAGAGATGTATTGTCTTCTACCAGTTGGTGATTTGTATTTTTATATTCTTAATATAACCCTCAAATGAATAATAGTTTTTAACTTATGTGAAATCTGATATTTATATTTTTTCCTTTATCATTAGTGCTTTAAATATTCTATAAAGAAATTTTCACCTACCACAAGGTAATAAAGGTACCCTTCCATCTTCTGTTCTGCTTTTAGCACTTAGACCTATAATCCATCAGAAATACATTTTCATGTATTCTACAAAGCAAGGGCCAACAGTCAGTTTTTCTTCAGATGAGTATTCAAAAACCCAGAACCATTTATTGAAAAGGCCATCCTTTTTCCACCAAACTGCAGTGTCATTTCTTTAAATGTATATAATTTGATGTATTTGAACACATGCATATACTTGCAAAACCATCTCCATAATCAATGTAAAAACATATCCATTATTTTCTCAAAAAACTAAAAATAGAACTACCATATGACCCAGCAATTCCACTCCTGGGTAATACATCTGAAAAAAAACAATAACACTAATTTGAAAAGATACACGTACCCCAATGTTCATAGCAGTGTAATTTACAGTTGCCAAGATATGGAAGCAACCTGAGTGTCCACCAAGAGATGAACTGATAAAGAAGACGTGATATATATATACACACACACACACACACACACACACACACACACACACACATACACACACAATGGAACACTACTCAGCCATAAAACAGAATGAAATGTTGCCATTTGCAGCACATGGATGGACTGGACGGCATTACACTAAGTGAAATAATCAAAGACAAATACTGTATGATATCACTTATATGTGGAATCTAAAAAAAACAACAAACTAGTTGTAAAACAAAAAAGAAGCAGGATAACAGATATAGAGAACAAACTACTGGTTACCAGTGGGGAGAGTGAAGCGGGAGGGGCAAGATAGGGGTAGAGGATTTTAAAAAGGGGGTTATTATGGGATTATATGAAATCATGTGTGTGAAAGTTTTGAAAACTGTAAAGCACTGTAGAATTTAAAGAAACTTTCATTCAAGAAAAAAAGAAATCCAGCATGGCACAGGGAGATCAGCTCGGTGCTTTGTGACCATCTAGATGGGTGGGATAGGGAGGGTGGGAGGGAGGGAAAAAAAAAAAAAAGAAATTCATTATATCCAAAAGTTTCCTCCTGTCTCTCCCGTTTTGTGTGTGTGTGTGTGTGTGTGGTAGGAATACTTAACTTGAGATCTACTGTCTTAACAAATTTTTCAGTGTACAATGCAGTACTGTTAACTATAGAGACTATATTGTACATCAGATCTCTAGAAGTTATTCATCTTGCATAACTGAAACTTTAGACCCACTGGATAGTCACTACCTATTTCCCTCTTCCCCTAGCCCCTGGGCACCACCATTCTACTCTTTCCTTCTATGAGTCTGACTATTTTAGATACCTCTTATAAGTGGAATCATGCAGTATTTGTCCTTCTGTGACTGGCTTATTTCACTTAGCATAATGTCCTCCAGGTTCATCCATGTTACCACATTTGGCAGGATTTCCTTCTGTTTTAAGGCTCAATAATATTCTATGCTATATATATCACATTTCTTTATTTATTTGTCAGTGGACATTTAGGTTGTTTCCATATCTTGGCTATTGTTAATAATGCTACAATGAACTTGGGAGTATGAATATCTCTTTGAGATCCTGATTTCAATTCAATATATACCTAGAAGTAGGATTGCTAGATTATATAGTAATTCTGTTTTTAATTTTTTGAAGAACTGCACACTGTTTTCCATAGCAGCTGCACCATTTTACATTCCCACCAACAATGTACAAAAGTTCCAATTTCTCCACATATTGTCAACACAGAATTTGCATTGTATATAGTTCTTCATCCTTTTAACTTTTACTGTTTGCTCATTATTTGTGTGTTTTGTAAGCAGAATTATAGGTATTTTTCTTTTCATTCACTGATAATCTTTGCTTTCAATTGGAATATTTAATCTTCTGGCATTTAATATAATTATGATAATATTTGGATTTGAATCTACCATGTTATAGTTATTTTATAGGTTCTTTTTCTTTTTACTCTTTTGTCTTCTCTGAAAAGAACTGAATATTTTTATATTCCAATTTTCTCCTTGATTAGCTTATTTATTATTCTTTTAAGAATATCTTTGAGATTAAAATGTGCTTCCTTGGCTTATTATGATCTAATATACATTATTAATTATGTCATTTGCCTGACAATGCTCTGACCTTAAAACTATAACTCTATATGTCTCTCATGTCTTGGGTTATTGTTGTCATATATTTTAATAATATAAGTAACCTATATGTAATACAGGTTACATATTTAATACATATTTAACCTACATATGTAACCCAATGTGACCTTATTTTTATTATTCTGCACAGTTACTGAGTCCTATTTTTCATCTCCCCAGGACAATGAGACCCTTAAAGGCTCTACGTAGTTTCTCAACCTCTTACCTGAGTCTTCCACTTGGTTTATCCAGGCGTAGGTCACATACAAATCACCAAATGTCTCAAAGTGAAGGTCAGTGCTGAGGTTGAGCCAACTTCTCTGTGCTTCCGTTATTTTCTGGAATCTTGGCTTGGCTGGCATGATAGCCATGAACTCTCATCTTTGTCTTCCCAATCTTGTAAGACCACTGATAATTCTGTTTACCCACTGTTCCTTGCTTGGCTTCCGACTTGGATTCTCTGCCTCTTCTTCTCCTCCCCATTTTAGAATTAAAGCAATGTAGAATCTCAAGCCCACATTCCTGAGTTCCCTTCTCTCCAGGACTTTGGCTCCTTCTATCTTGGTAGTTCACGGATCCCTTAAAAATCCCAGATTTAACTCTTATATATAGAATGGATAAACAACAAGGTCCTACTGTATAGTACAGGGAACTATAGTCAATATCCTATGATAAACCATACTGGAAAAGAATATGAAAAGAATGCATAATATGTATAACTGAATCACTTTGCCATATAACAGAAATTAACACATTGTAAATCAAGTATACTGTAGTAAAATCATTTTTTTTAATGCCAGATTTTTTTTTTAATTTGAGCTTAACTATTTTTCCCTCACAGGAAGAGTGGGTAGGCTGCAAGGTACTCCATCATATTGGAAAGTGGTAATCTCCCTGATTTCTCATGCATTTTCAACAGAATCCTTCTACTTTCTGGGTAGAAAATGGTAGAGGAGATGATGGGATGGGATTATTGAGAGGGAAAGTTACCAGATATTTGTCCCAAAATGTTATGCATATTTTATACTAACTTTATGTTACAAAATTTAGTCAATTTGATAATATGATCATCTATTTACTCCCTCTTTATATTTGTAATTATTCGAGTAGAAAGAGTTTTTTTTTTAACACATCATGGCACTTACTCTGGTTTGTTTATTTATTTTTTATTTATTTATTTATTTTTTTTTTGGTGGTACGCGGGCCTCTCACTGTTGTGGCCTCTCCCGTTGCGGAGCACAGGCTCTGGACGCGCAGGCTCAGCGGCCATGGCCCACGGGCCCAGCCGCTCTGCGGCATGTGGGATCTTCCCGGACCAGGGCACGAACCCGTGTCTCCTACATCGGCAGGCGGGCTCTCAACCACTGCACCACCAGGGAAGCCCCTGGTTTGTTTATTTTATAGAAGACACTGAAGCCTAAATAAGTTGAATTTTGTAATTATTCAATTTTGTAATTCAACATAATTATATATCAGCAGATCTACAACTGGAACATAGGTCTTGAGATTCCTAATAAAGTACACTTTTCCTTGTTTTAGAAGGTTTCCTAGCCAAAGAGTCAGGTATACTTCTTTCTTCTTACAAAGTTATTTTAACAAGACAGTGAGTTGTTCATGATGAAACATGCATCAGAAGTGTGTGTTATTGAATTGATCTTATTTCCATCAACATTAACATTAAATTTTAATCAGGTATTATTCCCACATTAGTTTCTCAGGTCTTTACTGGTTTTGTTATTTTCCTTGAGTTTTTTAATGTAACCAAGCAGACTAGAGACCATCCCTTATTTCAAGAGAAAGGTTCTTTCTTTGTTAAATTCCTTGTACATGACATAGTAATTGATTCTTTTATGCTTCAGGTGATTGATGATGATATATCCAATAAAAACTTTTCTTTCCATCAGAGTACTTATAAACATGTTTCTTTCTATTCTCTAACAGAAATATTGCAAGGAAGCAGGCATACAAAATTACATAATTTTAAACATAATATTAAACATAATATTAAATCATAATATTAAAAAAATCTTTAAAACATTACATACTTGGGATATCTCCCTTGATGTAACTTACATAAAATATTTCTTGGGAGTAAAATACCCAAGTATTGAAGTACCATGCTTTCCTTGTGACAGTTTATAAAATTCATATTTTTCCCAGATTGTCACACAACTAATGATCAAGATCCTTAACCAGCTAGAAAAGCTTGTCTTTTGTGCAATAAACTTCATCAACTAATGTGCACGGGTTTTGCTCAGCCCCATAAAAATATATTTGGAGGATATAATTAATGACATTCAATTCTTCTGAGATTCATATTGAAACCGAGCAGGACCCTGTGGGGCTCCTGGGCACGGGAGCCTTTCCATGTCTGCTGTTTCTTGTTTGTAGGAAATAGACTCCAGCCTCCATGACCTTCCCTGAGTTCCAAAGGGCAAATTCGAACAGTTGTTAACCAGGGAAGGGAGGGGATGCAGAGAAAAGGGAGGAGCAACCAAAGAACAATAGTGTAGGACTTCCCTCGTGGCGCAGTGGTTAAGAATCTGCCTGCCAATGCAGGGGGCACGGGTTCGAGCCCTGGTCTGGGAAGATCCCACATGCCATGGAGCAACTAAGCCCGTGCACCACACTACTGAGCCTGTGCTCTAGAGCATGCGAGCCACAAATACTGAGCCCGCATGCCACAACTACTGAAGCCCACGCTCCTAGAGCCCATGCTCCACAACAAGAGAAGCCACCGCAATGAGAAACCCTGAGAAGTCCGCACACAGCAATGAAGAGTAGCCCCCACTCACTTCAACTAGAGAAAGCCCACGCGCAGCAACTTAGACCCAACACAGCCAAAAAAATTAATTAATTAATCCAAAAAAAAAAAAAGAAATGTTTAAAAAAATAAAGAAACAATAGTGCAGCCTTGGAGCAGGGTCCTGGTTCTGCTTCAAGGGATATACATAACAATATCTTTGAGCTCTTCTACAGAACTAAAACCCCCAACAAATGGAAGATATTAGCATTCTTCATTCCAGAGAAGACTTCCTGAGGCCAGATTAAAGGAACCAGAGAAGCTCATCAAGCGATTACCTGAGACCAGATTAAAGGAGTAGAGGCCCTGCATGCACCATAATCTTATCAGCAACCTTGCCCTTGAACCATTGCTATAAAACTCCTTGACAAATCCTCCCAAGTTGGGACACACAGTTGTTGAGGGGCACGAGCCTGCTATGTCCCCTTTTGCCTGACAAAGCAATAAAGCTATTCTTTTCTACTTCACCCAAAACCCTGTCTCCAAGATTCAATTCGGCACCGGTGCACAGAGGCCAAGTTTTCAGCATCAATATTTTTAAATATTTTATCATTTTGGAAATCAAGATGCATGTTATGATTGCTAGCTTGCTATATTTAATTGGCAGCATTTTAAAAAATTTAATGATGTATAAAACAATGGTGTATCTTATATTCACTATGGTATCATGCAGTAGATTACTTTCAGTATTAACAAAACACTAGAGTTCTACAAAAGCAGTCAGATGTAATAGATATATGTTTTAACTAAATGATCTTTACCTACTTGAGTTTGGAGTTTTTCTCTGTAATTTGTTGAAAACCAATTCAGAAGTATGTTGTTTTGTTATATTTCTATCCCCAGAAACCTCATATTGATTCTGGATTCCAGGTGGGTCTTCCTCTCCTGCTCCTCAGTCCCGTTGGTTGTCTGTTACCGCCATATCATTTCACATACCTCTTCCCCTTATTCTTGCAGCAACAAAATCCTATTACCTTCCATTTCAGTGATCAGAAAGCTAATTTCTATCCTTGTCTCTCCTACTCACTTCACATGTCCCACTGTTTGCTTGGCTTTGAAATAGGATGGTAAGACACGCTATCATAAGAAATGTGTGTACCTAACAATGTTCTTGTGAAGATCAATTATGTGAAGAGCAATCAACAGGTATTAAATTTGACACAAACATAATCAATTTGGTTTTTTTATTTTATTCTTACCATATCTGGTGTATATAGCACAGAACTCGGTTTGAGACACTCCTGTTCACTGCTGGGACTCAGTCAGGTTCAGGCATGTTTAGCAAACTGACAAGATAGGCCTAATAGAAGCCTATTTACAGGGCTCGGGACCCCTGAGAAAGCCTTGAGCTATATCAGTTCCTGGGATTCAGATATATCTGGGCAGGTCTGGCAAATTGATCCGTCTGTAAGCAGGAGCCTTTTTTTTTTTTTTTTTTTGGTATGCAGGCCTCCCTCTGCTGTGGCCTCTCCAGTTGCGGAGCACAGGCTCCGGACGCGCAGGCCCAGCGGCCATGGATCACGGGCCCAGCCGCTCCGCGGCATGTGGGATCTTCCCAGACCGGGGCGTGAACCCGGTTCCCCTGCATCGGCAGGCGGACGCGCAACCACTGCGCCACCAGGGAAGCCCCTGAAAACTCTTTATAGAAAAAGCCTTCCTACATACGAAGGAGTTTAACCCAATACAAAGTTCTAGTCATCAGTGAGGAATACGGATTTTGAACCCAACATGGTGGCAGTGACTCAAATCTCTCCTTAGTCCTGACGTCCAGCAGGTCTGTCACTAGGACAGCAAAAATTTTAAGTGAAAATCATCCCTCTCAGAAAGGTAACTGCAATTTGAAGACAAAAGAACAAGATGGAGGAAAAGGAGGAGGGGAAGGGGGAGGAGGGGGAGAGAGAGGGGGAAGAAGAGATGGTCAAACACAATCCAGCAGTTTAGCAAACACATTAATAAAGAGAGAAAGAACACCAGATTTCAAGTGTCAAATCCCCTGCTACAAATCTCCCTCCCTAGAACTGGCTGCCTCTTATTAATCTTCCTCATTGTCAAGAGCAATCTTTTTGAAGCCAAGCTCTCACTACTTCACTCCTCTGTACTCTGATATGGTTCACCATTTCCTTTCAAACAAATTTCCCAATTATTTAGCCTATCATACAAGGCCCATCTGTCCCAGACTAATTTTTAACTTGTAAAATAAGTATGATATTAAGTAAGGGGAGAAGCATAAAAATGGATCCTGTGATGTATGAGAATTTGGTAAAATACATTTCAACTTAAATAGAAGCCACCTTTCTTTTTTTTTTAAGATTTGTGGATCCAAATACTGATATACCGACATGGCAAACCACGCAGTTAGTCACAAATTTTGCTACTTTCAATTCACAGACAACTTCAGCAAAATAAGACAGCATTACTGTTGTTCACTTTTCATCCCTGATACAATTTGTTGTGAAAGTGACCTTTCCGTATTGTAGTTTTTTACCATGAGACTCAAAGTAAGATGCAAAATTGTTTTCACTTTAGTCAAAGCCAACCGAATCTTATTATGATGGTAACACAATAAAGGCCTGATAGTTAAAATGCCATTTGTCTTTGTCATTTTTTTTTCTGCTCAAGTTAATATCACCATTTTCAGAAGATTCTGTTTTTTCTTATTTTGTTTGCTTTATTCCTTTTAAGGATCATTGCTCACTCCTTTATTATTATTTTAGGTATATGAAGTCCTCAGAGAAAAATAGGTTTTCATAATGTAGGGGAGGACAAATAATTTTCCCTCTACCCTTCTAGGTTCTTGGCCAAGCCCTCCCTGAAATAAAAACAAACAGAAGCTTAATAAACCTCCTGTTTACATGGAGAGATACCCAGAGATACCCATGGGAGATACCCAGAAGACTGAGTAACTCCTTGAAAAGGCCCAAGCCACCACCTTAAATACCATCTCCAACTAAAGACAAAAGACATTGCTGGGGGTGGGTAGCTGGTTATAGAAGGCTATCAGGAAAAGACAGTAAACCATGGGTAAGGTTGTTATGCAAATTTAGGTCATTGCCTTCTCCATTGTAAGAGTTTCTAGAGATTTTAGTCACCATCTTCTTCCTAGTACAGAGAGGGAGACACCCTTACAAATGGAGGTTTTCCTTATGAATATAAACATGTCTTATAAAAGGGTAACTGCTACTTAGTTTTCAGAGCTTTTACTATGTCTGCTGTTTCTTAAAAATAATCACCTAAAATAATCCTTATGTCAAACAGATATATTTTGGGGCGGCAAATTCTTCTCCCCTTTAATAACTTTCAAATGTGATTTCTCTATGCAGTTTATTTTATGTTATTAATATTACAGAAAATGAGATTTTTTTCACTAACAATGTTACTTTTCATAGAAAATATTTATCATATTCAACAGCATTCATTTTTTAATCCTTTTCATGTATCTACAGGTTTTTAATCAATAGGTATTTTTTCTATTATATACATTAAGCCTAACTTCATAAGAAATACATGTTTCTTTCAACATTCCATTAATGTTTGCTTATAAAAGAAGTTTATATGTAAACTAAGGCTTATCTATAAATCCAAGTACAACTTTCAAGGCTCTTCTCTAAGGGATGTGTTTTGTTTGATTTTCTGTTTGTTTGAAAGAGATTTTCTATTTGTTTGAAAGAGAAAGAATCATAACAGAAAGAAAGCTCAGCAGAATGGTGATTTTATGAAGAATCTGAGCAGCTCAGGGAATGGAAGAAGGGACCACAGGACCCAAGCAGCTCCAGGATCCCCAGAAACACACCTGGGTGCCTCCCCCCTCTTCCCTGTGGGAGCCCCTAGGGAGCACCACAAAGGACCCATCACCTCACATTCCCTGATCTCCTCAGACAGTTCCCACCCCCAGGCTCCTCCTCCTGGAAAAGGCTTAAATTCCTCAGCTCCTCCTGCCTCATCTTCATCAACACTTTCCTACCTTGAACTTTCCTCTCCTTCCAACTAGAATAATGGAATAATCTTCCTACCTTCCTCCTCCTGAAAAAGTTCCTCCTATGATAAATGGGCATGCCTGGCTGAGAACTGGGTCACTGATAAAACAATTATTTAACTATATAAATAGTTAGTGATAAAATAAACATTTAACTCTATAGTCATTGAGTGACTACTACATGATGGCATTGTGCTAGGGCCCAATAAAAAGGAAAGGACAAAAAGGAAAGAAAAATCATCAGTGTTCAACAGTTCAGTAGGAGAGAGGAACATTAATTAAATTATTACACAAAAGGATTGTAGCAGGGCCTGCTCCAATATCATTTCTTTCATCTTCTATAATAAATGAGCTTTTATCTGGGCAGAATAAACATTGTATTTCCCAGACTCCCTTGCAGCCGGAAATTATCACACTATAAAAGGAGAGGAGGGTTTGCCCTTCTCCTTTCCCCCTTCGTGGTGGCAGGCATGTGTACGTGATGATTACCTGTACATGCACAGGAGGGCTATACCCCTGGATGGTCGAGTAACAAGATAGAAAGAGGTCGTCCCTGGACGACCTCATGGATCAAAGCTGCTCTGCTTTCACTTTATCCCATCAATATCCCTAAACCCTGTCTTCAAGGAGGCAGATTTGAGATTTGTTCTTTGTCTCCTGGCTTGGCTGCCTCGTGAATATACCTTTTCTCTGCTGCAAACCCTTGCTTGCAGGTAAATGAACCCGATTCAGCAACAGTGCCATTTGGGCAGAAACCTGGAGGAAGTGAGAGAGTGATGATTCTGGTGAGGATCTGAGGAAACGGTGCCCAGGAAGAAGGAACAGGCAGTGGACAGACTCTGCTGTAGACAGACAGCTTGAAATGTGAGAGGAGCACGAAGAGGGCCAGTGTGACTAAGCTGCAGGAGCAGATCGACTTACAATAATCTAGCAAATGAAACATCCCTGAGCACATTATCTCTTGTTGGTGCAGCTCATTGTAACCAAAGTTTTTCTGCCTTAGAAATAATTGCTTAAAGAAGCAGAAGAATACCATTAAAAGAATGTTTTATACTGGGTTTAACCTAATCGGAAATCATAAATGATGATAGGTTGCTAAATAATGTTCTAACTCTGCCTTGACATGTTGCCATTATGATAAAGCCTTACACATAACATTGTGGCATAGGTTAAATGAAGTGTGCCATTCAACATCTAAGTGCCTTGAGGATCAACCTTCTGTGTGTCCCTCCTCCAGATCTTTCCAGTTTTGATTGGTTAGTAATGAAAATAAGAAGTACATTCCTTCTAAATACTATAGAAGATAATTTATCTATTTTTTTTTAATTTTTTTAAGGGAATTCCTTTATTTTTATTTTTTATTTTTTATTTATTTATTTTTGGCTGTGTTGAGTCTTCATTTCTGTGCAAGGGCTTTCTCTAGTTGCGGCAAGAGGGGGGCCACTCTTCATCGCGGTGCGCGGGCCTCTCACTGTCGCAGCTTCTCTTGTTGCAGAGCACAGGATCCAGACGCGCAGGCTCAGTAGTTGTGGCTCACGGGGCTAGTTGCTCTGCGGCATGTGGTATCTTCCCAGAGCAGGGCTTGAAACCATGTCGCCTGCATTAGCAGGCAGATTCTCAAACACTCCACCACCAGAGAAGCCCCTAGGCTCCTCGGCATGTGGGATCTTCCCAGACCAGGGCTCTAACCCGTGTCCCCTGCATTGGAGGGCAGATTCTCAACCACTGCGCCACCAGGGAAGCCCAAGTTATCTATTTTTAAGAGATAATGATAGGGGCAATATTTAGGAGATTGGGAGTAGGAACACACACACTTTCTCCTCTTCCTGGATGCCTACTGTCTCACTTCTCCTCAACTTCCTGCTGTCAATAAATTGCAGTAAATTAGAGAATTTCCATATAACAAAAAAAGAGCTTTAGCAGAATTCTCTGGGTTCATATGCCTTCACAAAATTAAGAATATTGCATGGATTTTTAAAAATTAGATTTGTAACATAATCTAAAAAGTGTTTTCAAGAGTTGTCTGTAAGATATATTTCCTCAAATATTCTGCCCAGAGCAAGATGTGAAGAAACAGTAACTGCATACAATATTGTTGCCACCCTTCCTCCATCTGGAAGCCCCTGAGGATTTCATGGCAGACTCTTACGGAATATATGAGTAATTCAAACCTCAGCTCATTTGATACCATGGAAGTGCTTCTATAAGAAGCACAATTATAGCAAATAATAAGGAAAAGGTTGTTAGGGAGGGAGAAATTTCCCCCTCTATAGCTCTTGAGTTCTTGTGGTTGGACTAATAATAAAGTTAACACAAGGCAGATTAACAGGAGAAAAAGGAACAAATTTTAATTCATGTGCATGGAGGTCTCAGAAATGGGACCAAAGAAGTGGCCAAAGAAGGCAGTGTTTATACTTTTCAAACCAAGAAACAATACATTTGTGAGCAATTGACAGAACAAAAAAACTTAGGCTTTGGGTGCTTAATTAGTGAAGAATCTAAACAGAGTTTGGGCTTGGGGTAGTAAATTAAAGAATAACAAGGTTTGTTTCTACAGGCTTCTTGGCCCAAATTCCCTGGAGATAAGGTTGCCCTTCTACCTCCAGATACATGGAGGGCACCTTTCACATGATAGATTTCCTGCTTTCAGGGAGACCCAGAGTAAGGTCTTGCATTTGCCATTTCGTAAGTAACTTTAATTCAAAACAATCAATATGCCAGTGAGGCATATTTTGGGGCCGCCTGCCCTGGGCCTCCACAAGGTGCTTAGTCTTTTAATGATAGGAAAAATTTTAGGAATAAAACTTTTGATGCAAAAGTTGATATTGTCTCATCTTGAAACGTAAATGGATTGGAACATACTGGTGAATTAATTGGCCTTGGGGATTTAGTTTTCAGTAAAAAAAAATAGTAGTATTTCCAGTTCATTCTGGCGACTGGCTCAGCAACCTCCTTTCAACTTCTCACTAAAATACTCAAAGACAGAAAAAAGATAGATACTCCAAACCACAAAGAAAAACATAACTATCAGACAGTCTAACACTATAACCTTGGAGGGATTGACAACAACTGCAAGGCTGATAGGGCTAGGGTTTAGAAAAACAATTCAGAATTCAGCAAATGACATACACTGGCTTCAATTTATGGGAAAATAAAAAGCCTAAAAATATAGGCAGGAAAATATTTGTTCTTTCACACTCTCTGTGCTTCTGACCCAGAAAACTAGGGATTGTGTCAGTAAGAAAATCATCTAACTGTTCTGTGCCTGTCAGGTGCCAAAGGGATATAAACCTACCCATGCCCTGCTTCCATTTTCCTAAATTCAAAATGAGATAACAAATCCCAGAGAACAATCATATTATAATATTAGTAGGGAATTTGGGGACTGGTGAAAACTCAGAGAATTCTGAAAATTATATCCATGTATACAGCACTATACTCACAATCTTTACTAAAGATCAGAAAAGAAGTAATATTAGTATCTCAGTTCACAAATTACATTGCCATGTAAATAAAAATTCTTACAGATTCTAACCAAAAAATTACTAAATTAAGAAGTGAGTTTTCCAATGTCGCTAGACAAAAATGAATATACAAAATCAACTTCATTTCTATAGATTATCAATTAACAATTAAAGTATGAAATTTAAAAATACTAGTTATAATAGCATCTCCAAAACATAAATTTTAACAAAAGATGAGCAGAAACCCTACACTGAAAACTATACAACATTGTTGAGAGAAATTAAAGAAAAGAATAACAAGGTTTGTTTCTACAGGCTTCTTGGCCCAAATTCCCTGGAGATAAGGTTGCCCTTCTACCTCCAGATACATGGAGGGCACCTTTCACATGATAGATTTCCTGCTTTCAGGGAGACCCAGAGTAAGGTCTTGCATTTGCCATTTCGTAAGTAACTTTAATTCAAAACAATCAATATGCCAGTGAGGCATATTTTGGGGCCGCCTGCCCTGGGCCTCCACAAGGTGCTTAGTCTTTTAATGATAGGAAAAATTTTAGGAATAAAACTTTTGATGCAAAAGTTGATATTGTCTCATCTTGAAACGTAAATGGATTGGAACATACTGGTGAATTAATTGGCCTTGGGGATTTAGTTTTCAGTAAAAAAAAATAGTAGTATTTCCAGTTCATTCTGGCGACTGGCTCAGCAACCTCCTTTCAACTTCTCACTAAAATACTCAAAGACAGAAAAAAGATAGATACTCCAAACCACAAAGAAAAACATAACTATCAGACAGTCTAACACTATAACCTTGGAGGGATTGACAACAACTGCAAGGCTGATAGGGCTAGGGTTTAGAAAAACAATTCAGAATTCAGCAAATGACATACACTGGCTTCAATTTATGGGAAAATAAAAAGCCTAAAAATATAGGCAGGAAAATATTTGTTCTTTCACACTCTCTGTGCTTCTGACCCAGAAAACTAGGGATTGTGTCAGTAAGAAAATCATCTAACTGTTCTGTGCCTGTCAGGTGCCAAAGGGATATAAACCTACCCATGCCCTGCTTCCATTTTCCTAAATTCAAAATGAGATAACAAATCCCAGAGAACAATCATATTATAATATTAGTAGGGAATTTGGGGACTGGTGAAAACTCAGAGAATTCTGAAAATTATATCCATGTATACAGCACTATACTCACAATCTTTACTAAAGATCAGAAAAGAAGTAATATTAGTATCTCAGTTCACAAATTACATTGCCATGTAAATAAAAATTCTTACAGATTCTAACCAAAAAATTACTAAATTAAGAAGTGAGTTTTCCAATGTCGCTAGACAAAAATGAATATACAAAATCAACTTCATTTCTATAGATTATCAATTAACAATTAAAGTATGAAATTTAAAAATACTAGTTATAATAGCATCTCCAAAACATAAATTTTAACAAAAGATGAGCAGAAACCCTACACTGAAAACTATACAACATTGTTGAGAGAAATTAAAGAAGACTAAACAAAGGGACAGTCATACCATGTTAATGAATGAGAAGACTCAATATTGTTAAGATATCAGTTCTCCCTAAATTGGTCTATAGATGCAATGCAATCCCAATCAAAATACTACACAGCTAAAAAAAAAAAAAAATACAAGGCTTTTTGTTGAAACTGGCAAGCTAGTGCTAAAACTTAGATGGAAATGCAAAGAACCTGAAATAGCCAATCAGATGAGGGAAAAAATATAATTTTATTAAATGTTATGAAAATTTTGTGCTTGTTTGTCATGCAGCATTATTGGGGAAATGGTTAACTATACAGAACTTCATAAGAAAAAAGAAGTATATCTTAAAACATGTAGCTTTGTCTTTGGGGCTGAATGGAAATTAACAAACACTTCAAAGGAGAATGAAGAATAAGAAAACCATTATAGGAAGCTAGAAAATGACAAAGCATGTTATATAGAGGCAAAAATTTGTTTTAAAATATTACCTATAATAACTTGAAAGACAGAAAATATACCTAATGAATTCATGACCTTGAGCAAGGAGGTATCTAGGTAGAATGCTAAAAGCATCAGCTGCTCATTCTAGCTGCATGTGATAGGGTACTACAAGCAAGATTATAGCTTTGATATAACTAGACAGTATACAAACATAATGAGAAAACTTTGAAGGCTCAAAAATTCCAGCACTTGCTGAGTTGGAAGGTAAAACTATGTCCTCTACACTCTATATCTCTATGTAGACCCATGATCTCTGTTTTTTTCTTTGTTCCTTTCTTATAATCTTCTCTTCTTTCACGTACATAACACTTACCACATACAGTTTTTGCTTGAATTTCCACAGTATAGCCAAACTTTGAGCCATTAAAATTAACCGAGCTGAAGTATATCCATTTATTTGAAAAAGTTTGACAATAAATTAACTGAGAGAAAAAAGATATCCAATAAGTTAATATGGTAAGACCCAGTTTTTGTTAAAAAAAAATAAAATACTTTCCCTAAAAGACATTACCAGATGACAAACATCATAGTATTTCAATGGTTACCTCTGAATAGTAGGTAGTAAATGAAGGGATTTATTTTCACTTTTATTTTTAGTTTTTCTGCATTTTCAAATTTTTAAATATAAACATGCTTTGATTCTGTATTCAGAAAAACAACAACCAAAAAGAAAGTCAGGTTTTAATTGACAAACGAAGAAATTATGAACATCGAAATCTTAAGTGATGCCATCTTATTTCCTACAGCCAAGCTATATATTGGGAAAAGTACATTTCTAGGCAAAAAAAAAAAAAAAAAAAACAGAAAAAAAAATAAACAGTAATGAATAAAGTAACAGCTGGCATGTACTAATTAGATTGTAATTGCAGGCTGCCCACAGGGACCATTAAATATAAAAATTGTTTCTCACCTAAACCACTAATGTGTTTTTAAGATAACACCTGATTAATGATTTTCCTACTCCCAAGATGAAGTTGGTCAGTTAACTTCTAACCACATTTATTTTCATATTTTATTCCTTCAAATTGCCAACAGCATATTGTTCCAGGATTATAATCACATGGGGCAATTGTTAGAACTTTAGATTGAATGCTTGATAAATAAAAACATTCCTGTAATTTTACCATTTGCACAACATGGATGGACTTGGAGGGCATTATGCTAAGTGAAATAAGTTAAAGAAACACAAACATCATATGATATCACTTATATGTGGAATCTAAAAAAATACAACAAACTAGTGAATAAAACAAAAAAGAAGCAAACTCACAAATATAGAGAATAAACTAGTGATTACCAGTAGGGAGAAGGCAGGGAGGAGGGGCAATATAGGGGTAAGAGGGGGAAAAAAAGGGGTTATTATGGGATTATATGAAACTTTTGAAAACTGTAAAGCACTATAGAATTTAAAGACTCATTCAATAAAAAATAAAAATAAATTTTAAAAAATTTTCTCTTAGACACTTTTAAAGAAATAGAAACATTCCTAAAAATAAACAAGAACACCATTTTTAACTTAAATTTAGTAGTTTATTATCAATGTTTCCAAAATTATTATCCAAAATATTAGAGAGGGTTTTCCCTGATGGTCCAGTGGTAAAAGAATCTGCCTTCCAATGCAGGGGACGTGGGTTCGATCCCTGGTCAGGGAACTAGAATCCCACATGCCGCAGGGCAGCTAAGCCCACGCTCCACAACTATTGAGCCCGCGCACCTCAGTGAGAGAGCCTGCGTGCCACAAACTACAGAGCCCACATGCTCTGGAGCCCATGCGCACCACAACTAGAGAGAGAAAACCCGCATGCCACAACTAGAGAGAAGCCCGGACGCCGCAACTAAGACCGGATGCAGCCAAAAAAAAAAAAAAAAAAAAAAAAACTAAACAAAGAAAGAAAATATATTAGAGAATATTTATCCTAATACTGATTTTATAAAAATGTAGTGAGAACAAATTCTCAACTTAAAATCTAAAAATTGTATACTTAAATTCTAAAATCCATAACCACAAGGCAAGCAACTGACACTTTTTGAGTAACTAAAATATCAGAATCAGCCTAGCCGTCAAATACCATTAAGTGGATCTTAAGTATTGCCTGGTGAGATTAAAAAAATGTTTTAAAGCCAGCTGTCTATCACTTTACAGGCTCAGGCCTCCTTGGCATGTAGTTTCCAAGGTCAAATAGTCTGGTGTTTAGATTCAGCTGAAGCAGCCTTCTCATCAGTCCAACTTCCACAATGTGCAATGCCCAGAAATGGGTGCTGCAGGAAAACAGTCGTAGGAAGGTGAAGAGGCACAGTGGCCACTTGGCCACTTCACAAACAGATAATTTTATGCTAAGTCTGCTCCCATGATGAGAGCGCAGAAGCACTGCAAGAGAAGCACCTAAGGCTTCAAGGAGAAAAGGACGATGTTCTACCAGTTCTGTGTTGGGCACAGAAGGATTAAGCCACAGCACTTAAGATGAGTATTTAGGGACTTTGTTGTAAACAGATTATAGACTTAGATTCTGCCCACACAAGGAGTTTTGCAAATTAAGTTTTCTAAATAGTCTGTCTTACAACTTTGTTTTTTTAAATATTCAGTTTCATGACTTTAGTTTTCATTCTGCTACTACTCCTCTCTGTAACTTGGCAAGGCAAGTTGCCTACACTTAGTATTTTTTTAAATTAATTAATTAATTTTATTTATTTTTGGCTGCATCGGGTCTTCGTTGCTGCACGTGGGCTTTCTCTAAGTTGCAGCGAGTGGGGGCTACTCTTCTTTGTGGTGTGAGGGCTTCTCACTGCAGTGGCTGCTCTTGTTGCGGAGCACGGGCTCTAGGCACACAGGCAGGCACGCAGGCCCTTGGGCCCTAAAGCGTGTGGGCTTCAGTAGTTGCAGCGCGTGGTCTCAGTAGCTGTGGTGCACAGGCTTAGTTGCTCCGTGGCATGTGGGATCTTCCTGGACCAGGGCTCGAACCCATGTCCCCTGCATTGACAGGTGGATTCTTAACCACTGCACCACCAGGGAAGTCCTACACTTAGTATTCTTTAAAGTTGGATGCAGCATACAGTGAAGAAAAGACTCTACTATTATAAACTGTGGATCCCATGGCAAGTCCTTTAAGATCTATGAGTTTCAGTTTGCTGACCATTAAAATGTGGATAAAATCCTACTTAATATACCAAATTTTAGAAAGAATAGAACTAAAACCAAAAATCACATCATAAAATGCATTTTAAAATTTATTTTATTTCTTATTATGAATATTTCTAATAACAACTGCCTAATTGCCATGCAATGAGGAATCACATTTCTCTATGTCCATAACGTTTCCACAAAAACTGATGTTCACACACAGAAAAGACACACCCTATTAACATTATTAGTTAGTAATGCAGAAAACTTATTTTTTCTATCTTGGCATGTGTTTAAGTGAAGAGCACATCACAGACGTAATTGTTTAACTACATCATTTTTAACAATGGCAAACTAGTGGAAAGACTTTTTCAGAGAGAGAAACAATTCTCCTGGTCTCAATATCAGTCAGGCTATTCATCTATATTTGGTTATGCCTTTAATTCCTTTCACTAGACTTTTATCTTTTATTACTTTTAATCCTGTGTCATCTGATTAAAAGTATGCCTGAGTGTACGGAAAATTAGTGGAAATTAAATTTTATGAAGGAATTTAGGTTGTAAGTACTCTAGATTACCTCATAACTCACTTCATAAATTTATTTCTTAATTCATCTATTTGCAAACTCAAAAACTGTTGTATTGATTTTCTTAAAGGGGATGTGGTGGAGTGCAAAGGTGAAATTGGTAGGAAGAACACATTAATTTGTGGTACTCTTTGGACAATATGTTCCTTTTATAGCAAAACTCACATACATGTGGAAAAGCATGTTGTCAGTATTAATCATTCAGGGGTAAAACAACCTACCATTTTAATCAGAAATGTCAATGATATAGGCTTTTACAGTAGCTACTGAAATTTCCAATTTTACTGTGAAAATCCATGTAATACTCATCTCTCTGTCTCTGTGCAAAGAAAGTAGGATTCATTTTTGCAGATGTCACACCATGGAAAACTAGAACAGGGTGATCCACTGAAATGTGAGTTACTGAAGATTGACAAGTCAGCATTTTCCAAGTCAGATGGGGTAGTGCATGCCTTGCTTTGTTAATATTCTTAATTATATTTATTATTGATTTCATGGTGATATTTAATATAGCAAATAATAATAGACTTCAGAATAAAGGGCAAAAGAATCTTTCAAATAAATATGAGATTCAGTCCACAGATTCTTAGATTATGGAATAGAGGGGTGAATGAGTGGGCATATTGTATGTAGACAATGCCTCATGTTTTCAAATCACCTTTTTATTTAATCTTTCATTAGAAGATCACAATATTTCTGTATACATATGGGACTATCCATAAGAAACTATCTTCCCATTAAAAAACCTCATTAAAATATAACTTGTAAATGTACTGCTGATGGGGTTATACTAACTTCTTAGTCAGTGAGGAAATTGCCAATTTAAAGTATAATTAATGAAACATAAGCTATAATACTGTATGTGATAATGCCAATGATTTGGGTAATTAAAAGGGTATTTACATCTCAACCAGCTTCGACTGGGCTAGAAGAGGCCCAATCCGCTATCTCAGACACCCATTGAAGCACGGAAACTTCGCTCAGAGAACTGTTAACAGGCGATTGGCCAGCAGTCTTTCCGCTCCCCCCCTCACCCTGCCGCATCTTCGTCCACTCTGGAGAGGGCAATGGAAAATGCAATGGCATCTAATCAAGAATCACAGCCGGGAAGCTAGAGTCAGAAGAAAGACCAAACTCCACCAAAGTTTCTTCTTCGTCTCCTTCCACAAATCCAGAGGAGAGGGGATTAAGCACACCGCGTAAAGGAGCTCCAGAAACGGGCGCGAGGCGCGGCTGTCGGCGCGAACAGCAGAGACGGGTGTGGGACGCTAGGGTTGCTGCTGCCACCACCAAGAGGCCTGTGTGCGAGCACAGGTCACTCTCCACACCGCCCCTCCCGGGAGCCTGTGCAGCCCGCCACCGCCAGGGTCCCGGGATCCAGGGACAGCTTCCCCAGGAGAACGCGCGGCGCGCCTCGGGCCGGTGCAGCGTCACGCCGGCCTCTGCCGCCGCAGGCTCGCCCCGCATCCGTG
>NC_041222.1:72882560-72883084 GCF_002837175.3 Physeter macrocephalus
ATTAAAGCTCCACAATCAACTTGAAGTGCCCTGCATCTGTGGAAAACCTGAATAGACAGCAAAATATCCCAAGTTGAGGAGGTGGTCTTTGGGAGCAAGATATACTATTATTTTCCCCTTTTTTCTTTTTGTGAGTGTGTGTGTGTGTGCTGCTGTGTGAGATTTTGTCTGTATAGCTTTGCTTTCACCATTTGTCCTAGGGTTAGACCGACCCGGTTTTTTTGTTTTGTTTTGTTTTGTTGTTCTTTTTAATACAAATTTTTCTTCTTAATAATTATTTTTTATTTTAATAACTATACTTTATCCTACTTTATTTTGTCTTCTCCCTTTCTTTCTTCCTTTCTTCCTATCTTTCTTCCCTCCTTCCCTCCTTTCTTCCTTCCTTCCCTCTTCTTTCCTCCCTTTCTTCCTCCCTTCCTTCCTTCTTTTCTTCCTCCCTTTCTTCCTCCCTTCCTTCCTCCCTTTCTTCCTCCCTTCCTTCCTCCCTCTCTTCCTCCCTTCCTTCCTCCCTTTCTTCCTCCCTT
>NC_041222.1:72887089-72951250 GCF_002837175.3 Physeter macrocephalus
TGGGCATATACCCTGAGAAAACCATAATTCAAAAAGAGTCATGTACCACGATGTTCATTGCAGCTCTATTTACGATAGCCAGGGCATGGAAGCAACCTAAGTGTCCATCAACAGATGAATGGATAAAGAAGATGTGGCACATATATACAATGGAATATTACTCAGCCATAAAAAGAAATGAAACTGAGTTATTTGTAATGAGGTGGATAGATCTGGAGTCTGTCATACACAGTGAAGTAAGTCAGAAGGAGGAAAACAAATACCGTATGCTAACACATATATATGGAATCTAAGAAAAAAAATGTCATGAAGAGATTAGTGGTAGGATGGGAATAAAACACAGACCTACTAGAGCATGGACTTGAGGACGTGGGGAGGGGGAAGGGTAAGCTGTGACGAAGTGAGAGAGTGGCAGGGACATATATGCACTACCAAATGTAAATTAGGTAGCTAGTGGGAAGCTGCCGCATAGCACAGGGAGATCACCTCTGTGCTTTGTGACCATGAGAGGGGTGGGATAGGGAGGGTGGGAGGGAGGGAGACGCAAGAGGGAAGGGATATGGGAACATATGTATATGTATAACTGATTCACTTTGTTGTAAAGGAGAAACTAACACACTATTGTAAAACAGTTATATACTCCAATAAAAATGTTAAAAAAAAAAAAAAAGAGTATTTGCAAGTGGATACTGAAGAATGTGCTCCAACAAGATTGATAAGGGGAGAAGTCCTCTGGCTGATGATTCTAGTTCATTATAATTATATGAATTATAATTTATCATATATAAAGTGATATAAAACCATACTGCTATATTTATTTTGACCCTCTACTTACCAAGTACTATCATCTGAAATTGATTTTGTTTCTTAAATAATTGTTCCTAAGGCAAAGAGAATGCACTGACCAACAATTACAGATATTCTAGGCTGTCATTTCTCCAATAGATCTCCAAATTGATCCATTTATATTCTGTTCTGTAAAGACACCAATTATCAATTTGCTTGATGCAGATTATTACTCTCCCAAGACAAAACATCACCCTGGTGAGCTAAGTCAAATCAATGAGAAATTAAACCCAAGACTGTTTAGGACCTTGACAAGGACTGGCTTTCCCACTGCTGCATTCCCAGACCCTGTGGAAAACAGCAAAATGGCTTTTACTTATGTTTTAAAATATATTTTCCTATATACAAATTACACAAAGGATTAAATAATAGTTCAGACATTTAAACTTTTCTTTAGTCACTCTGATTATTTTTTCTTAGTTTATTATTTTAAGGAATATATAGGTCACTTAACTTCACTTAACATCACTTAACCTCCCTCCATCTTAGTTTCTACATTTATAAAATGAGAATAATTCCACCCACATTTTAGTGTTGTTCTCAGGATTGTGGTGTATGCATCACAGTATATGTATTAAATATATTACAATATGTATTTATATGTATATAAGAAGCATAGCACAAAACCTGAAATATAGTTACTATTACCATGGTAGAACACAAAGTCCCCAGATCTCAGCACTGATTTTTTTCCAGCCGGTATCACATGCTGCTGCCTGTAACATCAAACCATCTTTGAATATAGGTAGTCTGGCAGCTCCAGTGCCCCAGTGCTGGCTCAGGCCACTACCCACACTTGCTCCAGACTCATTACCTACTACTTTGCTAAGACACATGTCATGCCTAGCATATTCCTCTACACAATCCACACCACCAATGCCACAGCTGCTTCATTAGGGATTGCTGCTTGTCCCTCCTCTAAAATGGGTATGGAAGTGAATATTCCTGCCTTGCATGGAGCTCCTTAAGACTAGATCCCACAGTATGTGTTGGATTTCTACATAATCCACCAGATTGTATGCATAATGAGAAATGGCTGGATGCTTTGGATAGCTTTTTTCAGAAAGGGACTGACTCTGAGACAGATACTTTCATTTTGGAGGTTTATTGAGGAGTAGACTCAGAAACAACATCTGCAGTGGTGTGCTGGAGCCAACCTGTACCAACTTGCAAGAAGCAATTATGTGCATCTTTTCTCACCTCTGTATTCAATGATGTCAAGTTGGTAGTTTAAAATTGGCCATAGTGGGAATTTATGTCTTGGAAATTGGCAAATGCAACAAATAAGGGTGTCCCCACCACCACCACCACCAGACACACACATACACACACACACACACACACACACACACACACACACACACTGGGAGATTCTATTGTTAAACAGTTACCAGCACACCACTGTCTGAAAGAGAGGAAGAAAAGCCAGGACTGGGCAGAGGAAGAAACTGATCTTACCCACCATAATAAGTCTTAATCCACAGGCCAAGAAACCAAAATTGGTATTCTGCCAAATATTAAGTACATCTACTCTAATTTTGTATTCAGGAACTGGGTAATGACTACTGGTCCATGGTCCCTAGTGGACATGCTTTTTGACAAACTTGGGCCAGAACTTTATTTATCACCTGGCCCACCTACACTCTGATTCTAACCAGGGGATTATGATGACACTTTGGGTTCCCAGGTATCAACATCAGTTGAGACTCTACATCCAACAGTCCTTGAAATATTTGAGTGTTCTCCTTTCCCAAGTGTAAGAATTACCCAAGTAAATGACTTAATATATGCTATAAAAATATCAGCAGCACAACTTCAGATTACCAGCAATGATGTACCTATTTATGGTCCAGAGATTTGGTGCAGAATGTCTGTTAGGGACTGTGATCTCCTAATCTCTTGTCACCGATAAGAAAGTGAAGGAAATGGGATTAAAGAAAGAGAAAATGAACGAAGGTGTATTGCAAAAGAAGCCTCAGCCAATCCCACAGGAACCAGAGTATAACCTTGACCAAGGCAACTCCCCTCTGCTGAGGGTAATTTCCATAGAGGGACTCACCCCAAGATATTTGGTACCAAGAGTGGTTCTAGGAAGCAGACTCAGCTCTGAGTCCTTGGCAGTTAATATTTTGTCAGCTGAGGGAGGGTCCTGAAGCGGGGGTTCTCAGCAGCATACTACAGTGTCCATTACACTGGGTCATGTTAAAATAAGAGTCCCTGAACTACATGCAGAACCATTATTCTCCAACAACCTTAAGGATTTTAGTTCAGCTTGGAACACCAATTTTCTTCTCTCAGCCTACATTCTCCCTCATCAACTCTTAAGGTTTTTCCTTGAAATTTTGCATCCTCACACACCCAAAGACTTTCAGAGATGTTTATATAGAAATATTAATCAATTTCACTTGGGTTTGTTTGTTTTCCAGAAGGTTTTTCAGCTACCATATAAAGTGAGTTAATTCAGAAATATACCAAAGATGAGGGAGAATTTCCAGCCTCATACAACCTACACTAATGATGCTTCTGCAGAGCTACCTATTAAAATTATTATCACTGGTCCAATGCTGGTAATTTTTAGTTATACTGAAGAAATTTTTCAGTAGATATTTAGCTTACAAATGGATAGGGTGCAGTCAGCAGGAGGAAGAAAAAATAATCCTCTCATTAGGATAACCAGGCAGTTAGAGAAAGACCCTGACATATGGGTAATGTTCTTAGAAAGTTTCAGAAGCACAGTTATATGGCAATTGCAATTAGCATCTAACAAGGAATTAGATTTGTTTATACACGCTTCAGGGGGAAGAAAGATTATGGAGGATATTGCCAAGGCACCAAGTGTGCTGGAAATTGATGAAATATTGAATGACATCCTAAAAAATAACTTTTCTGGAACTGATACTCAGGTCTGTATAACTGGCCATGCTGAGAGAGGAATGAGCTAATAGGTTTCAGGGTGATTTTCTACCCAAACAAGCTTGGAGTAGCTTGAGCAATTAATAAGCTTTCTGAGCTGATTCAAGATTATAGGAAAAAATTGTAATGTGCAATATGCTCTTGAGGGAACTCTTAAAAGCCATCTCTGTGATTGTCAAGGATGACGCCATAATCACAATGCTGGCATCCATAGACCTGACTCAGATTTCTGTGAATCCAATATTCTCATTAATTTTATTCCTTTTAGAAATCTGCATCAAGAACTAGAAAACAAAATGGGCTTTTATGCATTCTGGCAAGATACGATGTCCTAATGTGAATCTATACTGATTCTTGACCTCATATCAGGGTTGACATTCTCCGATTGGATTTGTAAGGGGAAGAGAGTGACTTACTCCCACCAGACAGGTGGTAGATGGGGAAGACAAAACTCAGGAAAACCTAACTCCTGAAAGAGCTGATTGAAAACAAGACTAGTTCTGGACCAGACCATTTGTAAAAACCACATAGCCAATGACTTAACGTGTTGCATGGAAACCATCTGTGCTGAAGATGGTTGTGTATATATGATACTAGCTTATATAGGTTTGATTGTATTCAGGAAAACATTGAAGATTCCCTGTTTAACTATACATAGCAGAAAGCTGTGTATCCACTTTTGCTCACTAACAAAAGCTTTAAATTAGGTGAGGAAAGTATGACTTAAAGATGAGTTAGACAGAAATGCAATTATTTTATTCATCCTAGTATTAAGACTGGCTCAGTGTACACTTTCTATTTCCCTCTCTCTGTCATAAACATTTCTATTTTTGAATAAAATAATAGAGTTTGGTTTTCCTTTTGTACTTTGGGTCTAAGCAAAAAGAATGAAATATGGATATGGCTTGGACCCTGATTTGTCTATAGTATGCACCCCTCTTTTTCCTCTCTGCTGCCAACCAGGCTGTGCTATGAGAACTATAAGCCCCAGCATATGGATGTTATACACTATGGTAGGAAGCCTGTCCTAGAATATTTTGTACTAAGGTGGGGTAGGGGTTGAGTTGGGAGAAAAACTTTCATGAGCATATTTCAGGAGACTCCAACGTATAAAATATTAACAGCTGTGTTATTACCCTAAGGGGTAATATAAGTCACACACTATATCAGGTTCCTATGTCAAGATATTATTTTCCATTGTTAATACTCCAATACTTCAGATTTAGTCTTCCTATATAACACTGTAACCCACATATAATAGTGCTGATAATCACATTGACTCTGTGGTTTTACAAATGGCCTGGTCCAGAACTAATCTCCTTGTACTCAATCAGCTATTTCAGGAGTTAGGTTTGCCTGGGCTTTGTCTTCCCTATGTACTACCTGTCTGGTACTTTCTCTAAATATTTGAGGTGGTTCACAATGACACCTGCCCAAGGTACATTCATTTCTCATTTTATCTCTATCACATTTGCATTGTCTTTGTGATCCAAGCAGCTAGAAATATTTTGGATTCCCAATAATCTGAGGATAAGAGCAGCCAGTAAACCATAGCAACACCCCCAGGAGGAACAGTTTTCTCTGAAGACTTTAGGAGTCCTCTGGGTGAGAGATGAGGGGTAGTACATCAATATTTAATGCTGCTTTCTGTTCAGATAAATTAATAGACCTTCTGGAACTACAATCTCAGCTGCCCAATTCTGCACTGTGTCAACCTCCATGAAGGTAGACCCAGGATCCATGAAAAGAAAAGCTATTTGTCCTCCTCTCCACAGAAAAAATCAATCATCTGATGTTTTATTGTTTCTTCAGACACTTTGCTATGTCCTATTCTGATTTACCTCAGCTTAGATTCTTTACCCCATTGTGTATGACACTGCCTTATCAATATAATCAACTCCTTTTCCCAATTATTCTTCTATCACAACTGGCTGAACAACCCATGGCCTGGATCAATACAGCTGTTAGTTTTTTCCAGGATTATATCTAAAATCCTGAACGATGCTCAAGATAATCTCACAAATTTGCAGACTGGTACCAGTTTAAGTTCATGGTTTTAAAATTTAGATTGTCTATCTATGAAGTCCAGCAATTCAGAAATTCATGGCATTGCAATGTTAGAAAAATCAAATCTTCCTGTGTTGCAAGCAATAAAATGTAAGATAAGAAAAAAAAAGGCACTGAGGAAAAATATCCCATAAAACCTTTCAACTGGATAAAATTACTCAGAGCAAAAGTGAAAATAAAGGATTACCTACTCTTCAGGGGTCTGACATCTGCATTTTAGCCCTCATGAAGTTGAGAGAGAGAAAAAAAACTATGCAGAGAAGAAAGCAAAAATATAGAACATATCTGGAGAATATTACTTTGAAAAGAACCCTAGAGGTAATTACTGGCATATGGAACTGACGTCAACCAAATAAAAATGAAATCTAACAAATTTTGACAGTTATACTAAAAGCTTGAACTAAAAATTCATGTGACTGTTCAAGGTTTAAAATAATCCTTTCTCAGATTTCCCTGGTGGCACAGTGGTTAAAAACCCGCCTGCCAATGCAGGGGACACGGGTTCGAGCCCTGGTCCAGGAAGATCCCACATGCTGTGGAGAAACTAAGCCCGTGCACCACAACTACTGAGCCTGTTCTCTAGAGCTCATGAGCCACAACTACTGAAGCCCGTGCACCTAGAGCCCGTGCTCCGCAACGAGAAGCTACCGAAATGAGAAGCCCGCGCACCGCAATGAAGAGCAGCCCCCGCTCGCCACAACTAGAGAAAGCCCGTGCACGGCAACAAAGACCCAACGCAGCCAAAAATAAAAATAAATAAATAAATTTATAAAAAATAATAATAATAAAATAAAATAACCCTTTTTCTGAGCAGATAGTAGAATGAGAAAGCAGTATACCTCCCAAGGAGGGCATATTTCACGACAGCACCTCAGATGTGGCCAAAGGGGATATGTAATAAAAAGGAAGCACCTCACCATAAGGTAGAGCCACAGGCTACAGAAAACAGTGGTAAGAGAGCTGCTTCAGAGGTCAGATTAGGGCCTAATTAAGGAACATTCCCCACCACGAGATTACAGTGTCCTCCTAATATCTGCCATCAGGATTTCAGATTTGTTACAGACCAGTGACTACTGTGTATTTTATATCAGTCCCATTTCTAAATGGAAGTACTTATTGTATGTAAGCAAAAAGCATTCCACCATCATAAATTGTGTTTTAAGAGTGGAGAACTGTGTGTTATAGTTCCCTAGGCCAAGAAGAGCTATACCTGGATCTAACTGAGGGACTACTTTGCATCCTCCAGAGATCCTGGACTTAGACTATAACCCTGTGACTGAGTAAGACATTTGGGTTTTCTCAGTTAAGAAGGGGATTAGTAAGCTCTGTGTTTGGGTAGAACTGTGAACTAAGATCTGGTGACAAGAGAGCTGAACTATGGTAGTCATTATTAGTGCTCACAATATCTGTTTTGCCTCTCTTTCTAGGCAAGTGAACGACAACACTTCCCAATGTTAATTTTCCTTAAAACTAGATGGGGCTAATTGACGAGTTCTGGCCAATGGTCTGTGAATAGAAGTGACATATCAATTCTGGACTGAAGCAGAAAAGAAACAGGTGAAAGTTCTTTATGTCCTTTCCTCTCCTGCTGCAAAAAACATGGAAGCCTCATGGTGAGGTTCTAGAACCAAGAGATTTGAGCAGCCAGTATTAAGGAGTCAATGCATGGAGAAGAGTTAACCTGGAGTATTCCTGCAGCAAACTGAAACAAATGAGAAACTGTCATTGTGTTAGACCACTGAGACTTTTTTAAAATCCACAGAATAACCTCACTTATTCAGACCCGACTTTAATGAAATCATGCACATTTAATTTAAAATCTAAATTATCATTCAACAGTATTTTCCCTCAGCATTTTGAGGATGTAAACCCATTATATTTTGAGATCTATTATTACTGAGGAGAAGTATGTTGCAAATTTAAAATGTATCCTTATAAGTAATCTTTATTTCCTTTCTGATAACTTTTATAATAATTTATTTTAAAAATCATTCCGTTTTACCATGATTTCTTTGTGTGAGATTTATTTTCATATTTTTCCTGCTTGAAACTCAAGATACTCCTTCTATTTGAGAATTTGTTTTTCTTCACTTTAGAAAATTCTTAACCATGACTAATGAAAATAATGCCTATTAGACACGTATTGGCTCTCATTCTGGCTTCCATATTCCTTAAATAATATTTTAACGTTTTCCATCATTTTCTCTCCCAATTGTGCAGTCTAAGTGATTTCCTCAGACTTACTGTCCAGTTCATAAATTCTCTTTTCAGCTGTTTAGTTTACTGTTCAGTCTTTGCATTCAGAATAGTTTTTACATATAGACCTTTTAAAACTTTCTAATTCTTTTTACACATTTTTGGTTCCTATCTTATGACTACTGTTCTTTTATCTCTTTGAATAATTTAAATAAACATTATGAACTTTTTTTTCAGACTTGTTATTTCTAGTTCTAAGCATCTAAATTCTCCACTTACTGGATCTGTGATTCTCTCCCACAATGGTTCCTTCTGTGTGATGTGAACACTTTCACTGGGAGCTCATCTTCATCCTGTCATTCTGTATTCCATTTTTTGGGAAGTCAAATATGCTCTGGACTGAGAAAATGTCTGACACCAGCAGTTTCGTGCTCAACACTGCAAGTCCCAGGTATTTCACTGGCTCTTAATTTCTTGATCCCTCACATGCAACTCACATAATCTTGAAGTTCTCATTTTTCAAGGGTATTTTGCCCCCATGGACAAGCTAATGGAAGGTAAACTTTCTTGCTGTTTCCGATAGGCTAAGGTTGGAGTTTTCTGGTGTTCATTTCAGGGATGGGGCAGCCCTTGATGATTCTGACTTTAGGCAAGAAGCTTAGTACTAGTTCCCTAGGAACTTGAGATCTATGGTTAAACATTTCTCCTTCTGTGTGTATCTAAAACACAGAACCAAGCTGTTAATATCTCAATATATTTTTAATAACCCCATGGAGACGTTGGCAGAAGCCCCTGCTCACAGCTCTGATGTTGCATGTTTTCTTCATTTCTGTCCCATGGCGATTTCTCTCTCTTGGTTTTGAGCTTGGCTATGTTTCCAAATATACTTCGGCTTATTTTAGAAAGCATTCACTTGTATATAGAGCTATTTGTGTCCTATTTGACATATTTTTTGTGAAATCTAAAACTTAATCTTCATGATACTTTAACTGAGATTGAACTAGAAATATGAAACATAATAGGTATCTATCACATTTAAGAGAATGTCATGGGTCCACATTTACTCAATATTTCTTATACACTTTCAATATTCCAATAAGGCTTTGAGGTTTAATTTTTGCAAAAACATGAACATCTGTCATTGTTTATTCCTGAGAATTTTTTAAACTTACTGGTGCTGTATTGTCTTAGCAAACTCTTCATTTTTAGATATAGATATTAACCCATTAGGAGACCACTCTATTAGTCCATTTAGAAGAAAATGTGTCTTGAAATAGAGCAGTAACCATGGAAATAAAGAAAAGCTCAGATTGAAGAGATATTTTAAAAGTATGATTAACAGGATGTGATGGTCAGATGTGAGGAATGGAAAAGATAGAGGTATCAAGGGTGACATCCATGCTTCTGCCTTGATGGTGGATGGAGGTGCCACTGAAAACTGGTGAAGGAACAGATGTGGGGTGAAGGATGGGAAGATTAGAATATAAAGATAGGAAGTTTGTAATAAATTTATACTAAGCTATCTTTTTATTGAATAATTTATTATGCCATTGAAGGAAGATATTTTGGAGTAAGGCACAGCTTCATGGAAACATATGAGCCACTAGAGAGGCTCTGAGTCGCTAGAGAGGGCAGGAATGAGGGGCTACTAAGAAGGCCCGGGATCTAGACAAGATATCTGAATGTCCTCTCCCAGAGGAGTTGTGATGAGGTCAGAAGGTCAAGAGCAGCTTCTTTTCATGCAGTTGGAGGCAAGATATTTAGATGACATTCAGAACACTCCATTTTCATATCTGACGCATTACAACTATTACAGTCTTCAGTGATGAAAAAATAAAATGTATCTTTCTGTATTGAAAACGTACAGAGGCAGAGACCTTTTACAAAAATAAAATGTCCAGTTGCTTGAAATATTCTAAATAGATATGGCAGTGGAGAAACATTTCCTTCTCAGCAGCACTCTAGGATCTTTACTCTGGAGTCATCAGCACAGTCATTAGCATCTTAATTTGGCTGTGGGTACCTTGTGTGTGAAGTAGATGGAGTGTGTTTTTTAAAGGTTTCCGCTGGACGGTCAGGATGTGATCGAGAGTTGAAAGATAGCCTGCGGCACTTCTTGTCCAACACTGTGCAAGTCCCTAATGAGACACCAATGATTTCATTGCGAGACAAATATGTGCGAGGGACTAATAAGCCAGTTAGAGCCACTATCAGAGCAAACAAGCCACCTAAGTGACAGCATGACTGAAATGCAGAGCACATTCTCCTCTGCCTTTGCTGAAAACACAAATTCATATGCAGGCACACTCTTTGTCAGTTTTCTTAAGGAAATTATCATGGAATTTAAGCGTTTCAAACTTCAGAGTTGACTTTTTTCCAGGCAAAGAGAGTATTGTAAAGTTGCACCAAAAATGAACCCACAGAAACATAACCAAATCCATCATGGGAAAAGGAAAAGGTCATATTGCTGTATTAATTGCTTTATCGCCCTTCCCACCAAAAACAAACGACAAGATCCATAGCATCATGGAATTCATAGTCATCTCTGCTCTAATAGAGAGGGAAGTCAGAGGAAAGGAAAAGAAGAAAAATCTCCCCAATATAGCTTCCTTTATGGAGTGCAAGGACTTTGGGAAAAGATAAGAATGTCTTAATTAATGAGTTAATTATTTCTACAAACATATATTAATGTCCTACTACTAATGAGGCTTTTGTATGCCCAGGTGAACAAAAATGAGGACTGCATCTCCAGTCAAGTTCAGGTATGCATGGCCAGCCATTAACAAACTTATAAAACAATGCTTTTGGTGTCTTCAGCCTCTTTTTTTTTCTCACACCATTTCTTATTTCCCATTACTCTTTTCTCCTTTCAGTCATCTACCTTCAAAGCTCCTCTCAGAAAAATCCCTGACAACATTCAATGACCTGTTTAAATGGACTATTTAAAACAACTACAATAGGACAAGAGAGAATGTTCCTTATGGTAATAAAACGCATAAATTTAAACAAAAAGCCTACAACATCGTACACATTAGTGAAAATCTTAACATGAATGGTTGATAGCAATATTTTTAGTAATTTTTTTTAATTCCCCACTTGTTTGTTTCTTTCTAATCTACTTCACAGGCAGTTGAGAGAGTAAACATAATAAATTCTAATTTATTATGAACACAATAAATTAATGTTTAATTTATTTTAAACATAATAAATTCTAATCATGTCACCTCTCCCATGAAAACCTTTCAATAGCTTTTTAATGATCTTAAGATAAAAATCAAATCCTTAAAGGAGCCTTCTAAGCTTTGCATGACCTCCTAATGCTATCTAGTGCCCCTCTCCCTTTAGCTCAATAAGCATCAACCAACTGGGCTTTCTTTTAGATCTTTCCACATCAAGAGATGTTATGCTTCCTTTGCCTGCACTGGTTCACTGGGCCCTACGCGCTCCCAGGTCTCAAGCCACCTCCCCTGCACACACACACACACACACACACACACACACACACACACACACACACACACACTGTCTCTCTCATCATCTGCATAATTCATCTTTCAGTTCACCATTCAAAATATCAGTTCCTCTCTGCTCAATGTTATGTGGCAGCCTGGATGGGGAGGGAGTCTGGGGGAGAATGGATACATGTATATGTATGGTTGAGTTGCTTTGCTGTGCACCTGAAACTATCACAACATTGTTAATCTGCTATACTCCAATGTAAAATAAAAAGTTTTTTAAAAAATCAATTCCTTTGAGAATAAGAAGTCTTCCTTCTCCTTCTCCATCATTCTCTCTCATAGTACCATGCTTCCCCTAGCCCTGTAAGACTTTTCACCTGTGGTTACTATATTTTAAATGTAATTACTATTTAATTTCTTTCGTAACCTCTACAGGGCTAAGGGCCATGTTTGTTTTGTTTAATAATGTAGGCCTGGCATACATACGCAGCCTGGTACATAGTAGGTATTCTATAAGTATTTATGGAATGAATAAATGAACGACTAGAATATTAAGATCAATAAAATGAGAACACATCATAATTTCTGAAATTAGACTCAAATTAGTTCTGAGTTTCTTGGCAAATAGAATAAAAAGAGGAAATTAATCAAGTTTAATCAATTGTATAAGGAGAATCAAACCATTTCTTCAAGGCAACAAAACGTTTCCTATTTCCAAAGAATGTAGAAAACTTTCTCAAAGAGATAATTGTCCTTTACAGTTCTAATCACAGTTTATATATGGGTATGATCATCAATGGGTATCTGCTACATTAGACTCCAAACTTCTGAAAGGCACAGTCCCTGTCTGTTTGACTTACCAAAACATCCCAGCACATAACACAGTGCCTGAAATATTAAAAGGCTCTGATAGTAACCCATTTATTCTTTCATTCAACAAATATCTACCAAGCAGTTATTATCTGTCCAGCACTAAGATAATAAATACAATGAGTAACTGATGGAAATAGTATATCTTATCATTTTATAGCAACAGTAGTCACAAATTTCATATGGCTGCTTTAGGCTTTTGTTGTTTATGCTGACGTTGTTGGCATTTGATAAAGTATGAGAGAAAACATTAAAACATGGTAAAACTACGTAATAAGGAGCATAACAAAAGTTTTCCACACGTTTCACTTTTTAAAGGTTCAACCTGTTTTAGGATGGAATTTGGAGTAAATAGAGGAGATAGGAAGACCACTAGGTAACACTTCTCTAGCTGGGTTTATGCCAGAACCTGGAGAAAAATAACACTCAACTCTGAGCTTGCTGACGACAGCTGGTAGTGCTGGAGTTCCTCTGTGCTCACTCTGGTTCCAAAATATCCTGCAGATTGGGGCTGGTTCACCAAATTTTCTTTTCTTTGTAGCAGCAGTCAGTAGAGAGTCAAACTACTTTTCCTTCTTCTTTCAAGTCAATCTAGTATTTTCAAAACTTATGGTTACCCAAGGTGTGTGTGGGGGGGATGGGGGTAAATGAGGAGCTTGGGATTAAAATATCCACACTACTATATATAAAAAGGACCTACTGTATAGCACAGGGAACTACACTCAATATCTTGTAATAATCTATAATGGAAGAGAATGTTAAAAAAGAATATATATATTTATATATGTATAACTGAATCACTTTACTGTACACCTGAAACTAAAACAACATTGTAAATCAACTATATTTCAATAAAATTTTTTTTTAATCTAGTGTTTTCAGCTTCCCAGCTCCATGTAGCTATTTTCATCTGAAGCCCTTTACAGTTAGCTGCTATACAGAAATATGTAGAAGGGGAATAGGGACACCAAAAACAAGATCATGATTCTTGGGCTATAGTTTCTGATTCCATTTGGAGATGGCAGTTTGATATTACACTAAACTTAGGCCATTCTATTTTAATTTCCTAAAGTACCATACACTAGTCATCAAAGGAAATGAGTCATCTGATCTCTCCTCCTTCGAGGGCATGTTTTGAAGCACAAAGTTGGGAAGAGGCAGTAGAAGATAACTCACTCGTATTTCCAGTGGATTCTTTGTATGTGTAAGGACCTCCCCCATAGTGATCCATTTCCTAATTCCTCTGCACCTCATGAAATCTGATCATGAACATCAATGAGCCTCCTGAGATTTCTGCAGCAAAGATCACTCCACGTGTACATGAAGTGAGTTGGGCAATAGGTGAGCTCAGTCTTCCTCATAAAGTGGGACTGGATGGCTACTTTCTGCTAAATGGATACATCCTTACCAGAGCCATGGCTTTGTTGAAGTCATTTAATCACTCTAGATATCATTTTCCTTTACTATAAAATGGGGACAAAAATATGTCTTGTTCATTCCACAGGATTTTCTAAGGATAAAGTGATATTAGGCATGTGAAAGAAGTGCTCCCTAAAATTTCCAGGGGTGGGAAGGATATGAGTTTACCTCCTCAATCTTGATGAGCAAAGACTACTCTATCTTTTCCAGGCATGTTTTATTTCTCTTCCACTCCATTTTCCCACAGAATGGATGTGAAGTTTTTGAGTTGAGGGTTAAAGGAAGGCTTGCATCTTCTACTCCCATTAATGTTTATCACCAGAAATATATTTTACATACACAGCAGATTCCTCTTTTGCCTGAAAATATGCATACTTAAATCTCTCTCGATGAAGATATTAGAAACATTTCTATGTGATTTTAAAATTAAATTTCATTTTAGCTCCAGTTATTATCAAAATGCTAAATCTATTTGGACATTTGAAAAAATAATGCAGAATAAAGTACGCAAGCTTTACTTATTTATTTTTGCAAAGCAGGAAAGAATATCAAAGCAGAAAAACCAAAAGAACTTCAAAAAATATAAAGTTGCACATCCTACTTTCAGTGAAATAGTCCAAATAAGAGAATCAAATTGCTGTTAACTCTCATTTAAATAGCTCACCAATATCTAAAACAAATGAGTCACAAGCTTGTTTCTGTATCACTTATCCCAGATTTCCCTTTTCAGGAACATTTTTGAAATAACATCAGTGATAGCTTCATCTCATTCTCTGGAAAAATAGAACAGAAAATTACCCAGCCCTGGTGCACTAGATGTAGAAATGCCTAAATTATTCAAATAACCCATAGCAGCTATGCTTGCACAGACTTCTGAATGATTCTCTTTGATATGAGTTACTTCCCTACAGTGGGCACTCAGCTCTAATCTTCACTGCCCTTCATTTCTCAGAATTTTCTACTCTACATTTCTGTTTATTTGTCATAGGATTGTCAAAGCCCTAGTTGATTTCTTGACTACCAAATGTGGAGGCTTATATCAAATTTGTTTTCAGTGCCTTTACCTAGCCAGGAAAATGAGTGCCATTCATTCACTCCATCATTCAAAAACACTTATTCATACCTTCGTGTACTAGAACAATGCTAAATATATGACAATCAGAGATTAAAAGCCAGAGTTCTTGCATTCAAGGATGTCACCACTCAGTTGGTATAGACAATTAAGGAGATAATTACTATATAGATACATACAAAACAATCACACACACACACAGATACACAGAGAGAGAGAGGGAGATACACACAAATTACGATAAAAGTACAGATAAAGGGTAGCTAACTCAGACAGAGAGAAAAATCAGTCAAACCTTAATGGCAATGATATTTGAGCTGAGCCTCAACCAGGGGCAAATTTGGTCCCCAGTGGATATTTGACAATGTCTAGAGATATTTTCACTTGTCACCCCTGGGAGCTTGTTCCTAACATCTAGTGAGTAGAGGGAAGGCATGCTGGTAAACAGACTACACAGCACAAGGCAACCCTCCAAAACAAGGAATTATATGGCCTAAGATGCCAAAAGTGCCAAGGTTGTAAACCTGTTGCAAAGGATGAAAATGCAATTTAGATTGATTTAATCAAGAAAACGGTTCACATATTTGAAAAGTCCAGTGTTATATTCATTCACTGAACAAGTAAACATCAAGTGCCTACTAGGTTTGGGTGATGTTGTAGGTACAGGACATAAAGTGTGAACAAAACAGGAAAAGTCCAGGCCTTCACGGAACAAATATCTCACTGAAAGGAGATAAACCATAAACTAATAGCAAATAGGTAAATATATAATATGTCAAATAGTAGACATTCTAAGAAGGAAAATTAAGTAGAATAAGGGATACAAGTCATGTTAGAGAACCAGTAGGGGTTACTGAATATAAGGTGATCAGAGAACAGCTTCCTATTTTAGATAGGATGGTCAGAGAAGTTCTCACTTATCTGGTGACATTTGAGCAAGGATTTGAAAGAAATGAGGGGGGGAAACCATGGAAATATTTGGGGAAAGAACATTCGAGGCAGAAGGTACAAAGGTCCTGAGAGAGAAATGTGACGGAAATAGTAAAGGAACCACAAGGCCCATTTGACAGGAGTGCAAATGGATGACAGGGAGAGTGGGAGGAGATAATACCAGGGTGGAGAGGAGAGAGCTGGTTCAGCCTTCCACGCCCATGGTACCATAGGGCAACCCGGGCAACTGCATTTACTGTGAGTGAGACAGGAAGGTTCTGAGTAGCAGCTAACAAGATGGGCAAGTTTGAGCCAGAGGATGATATAACTGGAGATGCATATAACAGACTGACTCTGGCTCTTCTGATTAGACTGTAGAGCAGGAGACAGGTAGGAAGCTACGACAATAATCAAGGCAAAAGATGATGATGGCCTGGACCAGGATGTTACGATAGAAGGAGTAAGAAGCGGTTAGAGGCTAAATACCTTTTGAGAGTTGATAAAATGTATCAATAGAATGGATATGAGGTACTGCAGAAAGAGAAAAGTCAATGATGATCCTGGGGATTTTTGCCTCCTGAGCAAGTATAAATGGGGGAAAAAACTGACATGTTTAAGAAAAAGATGGACTATCATGTGAAGGAGAAGACAGAATAAAATGAGATCAGAGAGAGAGGCCAGGGATAGCATCTCTAAGTAAGGGTTAGAAGGCCAAAATAAGATATTTTTTATGTTATTCTAAATGGAAAGGGAAGCCATCAGAGGGTTTTAAACAGGACCGACATGAAGTGATACACATTTTTCAAAGATTCCTCTGGCTTCTCTGTGGAGATTAGATACATAAGGCAACAGAATGAGGAACATCCAGTTGAGAGGTGATTGCATTAATCCAGGCATGACAGGCTGGTGACCTGGACTGGATAGTAATGGTGGGAGTGAAAAAACCTGGAAGAACTGAGCTATGTTTTACAGGAAGATCCAACAGGTTTTATTGATGGTTTGGTTAAGAAAGATAAGGGAAACAAAGGAATTAAGATGGTTAAGGAAATCAGTCTCCCTATCAATTCACACTCTAGCTATGGTCTGCCAGCATTTAATCAGAAAGGCCACATTCTTTTTTTTAATTTAGTTTATTGAAGTATAGTTGATTTACAACGCTGTGTTGATTTCTGCTGTACAGCAAAGTGATTCAATTATACATATATTAATATATATACTCTTTTTCATATTCTTTTCCATTATAGTTTATCACAGAATATTGAATATAATTCCCTATGCTATACAGTAGGACCTTGTTATTTATCCATCCTACATATAATAGTTTTCATCTGCTAATCCCAAACTCCCAATCCATCCCTTCCCCACCCCCCACCTTGGCAACCACAGGTCTGCCTTCTATGTCTGTGAGTCTGTTTCTGTTTCATAGAAACAGAAACAGCTTATAGGTTCCCAGCTTTATAGGTGAGTAAGAAAAGTCACTCCTGGCAGGCCGAGAAAATAAGACTTGTTGGGGATCTCAAGAAGAGAGGAATTCATCCAAATCTATAAGTACTGCAGATAAAATCTGGTGACAAGTTCTTGGCTCAGCTTCCTAGGCTCAAGAGGCTTCTAAAAGTCCAGTCTGAAATTCCCTATAAGAGCTTTCAGCAAAGCAAACTTTAAAAGGCATATGTAGTTAATTACCGTTCTTGCTGTACCTCTGTAAATAACCAGGTCAAACCTAATGAGGCCACATTTCTTTTATGATGGAAAATAACCTTACTTTGATTATCATTGATCAAAAGTGAGGTGACCATGGAGAGAAATTTTATGTTTCAAGAGAAAACTACAGCACAGCCTTATGCATTATCAGATTCTGGTCCTATTAATCATCTTCAAGCTATTTTTTACCTTTTTGTAAACTGCATTGTATTGTCACCTAGCTGTAAATTATACTAGATCCTGTCATCTTGCACAAATTGTCAGCCCTTACAAAATTTTAAATTTTTTCAGTTTCCTTCAACATCTAACTTCAACCCTACAAACTTACATTTTAATTTTTCTCCCACCCTTCTGACTTGGAGTCACTGAAAACTAAAATCTGACACTCCTCACACCCCAACCCAAATCCTTACTGGGATCCTAGATTGTCTTATAGCTAGCCTTTCCCCCAGGCTCTGAAGAAACCCTGTGAGCTGAAGCCAGATGACTTGATACAAACTTCAAGGTCTTATCACTGGGCAGTGGACAACCTTCATTCCTGGAGCTGCAGCTGTGTGAGCCACTTAGGAAGTTCACTGCAACTCCCACAACTTCCACGCTCTGCTCTGGAAAATAACCATGACTGTGGACAGTCTTACCAAAACATCTCTAATGTCTAAGCTATCACCAAAAATGTTGCGACTGCCAATTGGGAAATCTGTCAGAATGCCACTACAATCCTCACTGCACCATGTAAAGATGCCTCAAGCCCAATGTCTAGGAATCTTCTCAATTGGCAGCCCTCTGGACTCAGGATCTAAGTTTAGAGTTGGCCCCAACCATTAATCTTTGTTCTCCTTTTAATTTCCATAGGAATCCCCCTCATTAAATGCCTGATTGCTCACACCATCTGGCAAATATCCTCTACTGCCAGGTCTCAGCAGACGTTTCAACTAGTCCTTCAATCACAGAAATGTGCTAAACAAACTACATGGACTCGCTTTCTTAAGCATTTCAGTGGATGCCTGGCTTCCCTGGAACAAAAGGGAGGACTGACCAAGACCCAGGGCCTCAGCATTTCCCTCAGCCTGACTAACTTTCAGACATGTTTCTTCCTGCCTCTAAGACCCCTGACCCTCCCTTTCTTGGAGCATTTACCTCAAAAAACATGTAATTGTAAATTCTTTCTCTTTACTTTTGATATATAAATCTTTTCAATAACTTCTTGCCAGTTTTACAACCCAGGAATAGCTTTCTCAAATACCAGGGAGCCATCCTTCTGAAATGTAATCACTGAAGAAGATAAAGTCCCTATCTCCCAGTTTCCCTGGGAGGGTATGAACCTAACTTTGGAGGGCTTCTTACTCCAAGCTGTAAAATTATCGCATGCCATGAAGATACAAAAAGTTTATTTTTCCTTTGGATAAAGCCAGTTAGCAAACAAAGATAACCTAAGATCCTCCTACCCCAGCTCTTTGTTACAGCAGAGTTGAGCTCAGACATAATTGTGGTCTCTTACAACTACTGTAATAGGCTTGAATAAAATCTTTTCCTGTTTAGCACTGTCTCATGCAATTTTTGCTTTGACAGTGACTATCGTGATTTATCGAAAAAGAACCTAATAGTTAAGACAGACCAAATGGACTAAGTCAATTGACAGCAATCTGAACAACCTTGGACAAAGTACCCTCTCTAAGCCCCAGTCTATTCATCCTTTTTTTTTTTTCCATTTATTTATTTGGTTGCACTGGGTCTTAGCTGCGGCAGGCGTGCTCCTTTGTTGCGGCTGGTGGGCTCCTTAGTTGTGGCTCACAGGCTCCTTAGTTGTGGCATGCAAACTCTTAGTTGCGGCATGCATGTAGGATCTAGTTCCCTGACTAGGGATCGAACCGGGTCCCCTGCGTTGGGAGTGAGGAGTCTTAACCACTGCACCACGAGGGAAGTCCCTACTCATCTTTTTAATCATGGATATTATCATAGGATTTTTGTAAAGATTAAAATCGCTAATGTTTGTAAAACCTAGCATACCACCCAAAGAACTTGATCATCTAAGAAACTGTTAATACTTCTTCTTCCTAACTCATCTCCTGCTCTCTCTGACCCCTTTCTCTTTTTTTTTTTCTTTTTGTGGTATGCGGGCCTTCCTCTGCTGTGGCCTCTCCCGTTGCGGAGCACAGGCTCCGGACGCGCAGGCTCAGCGGCCACGGCTCACGGGCCCAGCCGCTCCGCGGCATGTGGGATCCTCCCATACCGGGGCGCAAACCCGGTTCCCCTGCATCGGCAGGCGGACGCGCAACCACCGCGCCACCAGGGAAGCCCTCCCCTTTCTCTTTTTAAGCCTTGTGTTGTTTTAGGCTGATAACCTACAACCCTATTTTATAAAACATTTTCAATAAATGCAATCTTTTGGGGGCAAGTATCATTTTCTAAAATTAACTCTCACCCTTTATTAATACTTGTTCTCTCATACTGGGAAATGTGAACAGTAAGTGCCCTTTTCATGTGTTTCATTCATCTGTTAAGTATCTAGAGGCCAGTACTTCAATCAATACATACAATCTTTTGGAATTAAATTGCCCTCTGTTAGGAAGCTAGAGAAAATGTCTTCAGATGATGAAACACTTTGTGTTTATCTGAAACACTTTGTGTTTATCTCCATTTCCTTTGTTCAATTGTTTTGGAACAAATACACATTTTTGCCTAATTTAAATATCACCTGTGAATGTTTGTAATCATCCTCAGGCGGCATAATGTAAAGGAGTAGGTGGGTGGGGAGCATTTCCCACTCCTAAAAATAGTACTGTGTTTCTGAAAGCTTTTTTTTTTTTTCAGTTATTTTGGTAAATTGAATCATATTAAGTGTGGAAGAGGCACAGACTGTTTAAAGAACACCTGTAATGATTGACTGGATTAAGGAAATAATTTGTCTCCTCAAAACTCGGATCATTGTTTACCCGGAAAAAGAGGGACATTCTCAGTGGAGGGTGGGCTATGAAACTACTCATGTCCCTCACACAACCAAGTTTGGTGTGTTGACCTGAAACAGACTGCCAAATACTTCTCCAGCAAACACAGGTCTACTCGGGATCAGCAGAGAACTGCAATTTGGGGTCTGCAACCATGGCAGCCAGTGCAAGTCCCGGCAGGGCATAGGAAGGAGAACACTTTTATAGAGGAGAAAAGGAAGCTGGGAGGGCTATGGTAAACGAAGAGTCTATGGCTTTTCACTGGCTAAGTCCTTGCCAGGAAAGAAGGAGTCTTTTTTCTTCCTCTTGGGCTCTGCAATCCTCATAGGGCGTAAGAGTGCCCCCTTCTGGTTTCCCAACTCTATTTAATTGGGGTTTCTGTTTATTCATTGTTTTCCAGGTGTTTGATTTCCCCCACGTACTGAGATCAGAAACAGAATGCTGCTCATATTGATTTGAGCATATTGTATCGTTTGGGTAGGAGAAAAAAGACAAATGATTGTTAATGAAGTACAACTTTGGGCACTGTCATAGGGCAGCCAGTTGTCCCAGTTTGCCCGGACTGTCCCAGTTTTAGCACTGAAAGTCACGCATTTCAGAAACTCCTTAGTCCCTGACAAACCTGAGTTGGTCACTGTTGGGGAGGAAGAAATTTTCCTCTACCTTTCTAGGTTCTTCTGGCTGGTCTAAGAATTAAATTAGCATGAGACAGATTAACGGGAGAAAAGCAAACAAGTTCAATAGCATGTATATATGTGAGAGACCCAAGAAAACTGAGTAACTTGCCAAAATGGCTGAAGCCTTCACCCTAAATGCCATCTTCAGCTAAAGACAAAAGAGGATGCTGAGGGTAGGGGTTTGATACTTTAAAGGGGAAGAAGGCAATTCACATGAAGATGGTAAAGCAAATGTTTGATAAATAAATGTTTGCTGGGCCATGCAGAGACAATAGGACACAAAACAGATTCTGATCTCTAGGTCCCGTCAAGTCTCCCCTACCATACCTAGACCATATACTTTGTTTATATCTCTGGTGATAGCTTTATTCCCAGAACAAGCCCTTCACCTAAATTCTTTTAGGGAGTAAAGGGGGAGGTAACAAGAAGAACTTCCTGATACTTCTGCTTCTTAAAAATAATCAGCCTAAATCAATCCTCATACCAAAGAAACGTATTTTGGGGTAGAAATTTTGACTCCTCTACATCACCCTAGCTTTGTACCTTCTTTCGTTCTTTCTAACTTTTTCATCCTTATGGGGAACTTTAATAGTGGATTTTGATCATTTAAATACTTATCCATTAGTTTACTCAATTATTTTGCTATATTATAAGCAACTTTTTAAGGTTAACTATACTTGGGCCCATTAACTATGGGCACACAGCTTAGTGATTTTATCAGTGTCCCCCCTAGGCAACAGCAACCATACCAGTTATTTTAACAGAGAGAACTTAATATAAAGAATTGTTAACCAGTGAGGGATTGAATATACAAACAGACAATGGCCAGATCATATGTGACAATGGAACTCTGATCCCACAACCTCTCCAACAATCAACCAAGTTTGGTCAGGAGTTGGTCAATGACAACCTGCTTCCATATCTTTGCCCCTGCTTCCAACTTAGGACCAACCAGCAAAAGCCAAAAATGCCCTCAAAATCAATCACGTAAGATGGCCCACTTCTAGCTAGCCTAGCCCATTTCCAGCTTCTTCATGCAGACAATCTCCAATCAGGGCACACCCGAAGCCCTTCCTTTATTTTTTCACTATAAGGCTTTCCCATTCACATTCCTGCCTTCAAGACTCTGCCAAATGCAGGCGATGGTGGATATTCTGAGTAAATCGCCTCTATTTGATTTCATCTGGGTGATTTTTGTTTCTTTCCACACCAGGTTTTGGTTACCCAAAAAGGCACAAAGGGGGCACTTTAGTTATCACAGAAGGTGTAACTGCAGGAAGCATCTACTAGTCCTAGGTCTGGGGGAACAAAGGGAAGAGGTTAAAATTATTAAAAGGTAGAAGCTTGGAGAGAGGGCCTTTCACATCAACCCGGGATGATAATGTGATAACTCAACCCTCCACACCATAGGTTGAAACACAGGTTACACACAGATACCTTATAAAATATTTACATTATAATAATGGAATTGACGTTCCTTACTGAGGGCCTACTCTGTACTAAGCCAGGTAATATTTAAAGCATATATTAGCTGTTCAAAGTATGGTTCAAGAACCCCTTTCAAGGACTCTGCAAAGTCAAAACTAATTTCAGAATAATGCTGAGAAGTTATATGTCTTTCTTCATTGTGCTGGCATTTGTGTTGATGATGCAAGATTAATCATGGGAAAACCTGATGGCACCTTAGTATGAATCAAGGCACTGGCCCCAAAATTAAAACGTACAGTAATAATTTTACTCTTCCCAGCCATGCACTTGTAAGAAAAAATTAAAAACTAAAAGCCAGCCTCACTTAAGAGTATTTTTAATGAAGCAATAAACATTATTAATTTTATTAAATTTTACCTCTTGAGGGCCCATCATTTTAATATACGGTAAGATTAAATGAAAAGCACACATAAAGTCCATCTGCTACATACTGAAGTACGTGTTATGGTTGCCTCAAGGAAGACCACTTGTGTGATTATTTGAGTTGCAAGCTGCACTTGCCACTTCTTTCATGGAATGCCATTTTTACTTGAATAACAGCTGAAACACAAATAATGGTCTTTAGACTTGGGTATTTGGCAGACACTTTCTTGAAAATGAACAAAGTGAATCTGTCACTTCAAGAAAAACAACTAACAATATTTGTGGCCACTGATAAAATTTGAACTTTCGAGTGAAAACTAGAATGTTGAAGACTTGTATTTACCATCATGAGCTTGACAGCTTTCCAATACTTAAAGACTTTTCTGATCCAATAGGTCATGAATTTAACAAATGTGATTTTTTTTTTTTTTTGGATATCCATATGTCAACATTTGGAAGACCTGCACAACTCGGTAAACCAATATTTTCCAACTGACCCATGTACAATGCATAAAATCATACCTAGGTGAAAGATCCATTCAAAATGCAAGCCAGACCAATGGATTTGAATATTACAAAACACAGAATGTCCGCTGATATGGTTTAAGATTCCAGAGTGCAACTAACCTTTTTATAAACTACCATTTGTTGAGTTTGCATGGAATATCAAAAGAACATATCCACAATTACCTGAAAAGTCTATAGGAGCATTCTTCTCTTTTCCAACTCCATATCTGTGTGAAGCCACATTCTCTTCATGTACTTCAACCAAAACAATATATTTCAACAGATCAAATGTAGAGGCATATACAAGAGTCCATCCGTCTTCAAGACATTAAAGAGATTGGCAAACTATAAAATAATGTCAATCTCTAAAGTTTTGTTGGAAAATATAGCTATTTTAATTAAAAATATGTCATTTAAAAAAATATATATGTCATTTATGATAACAGGTAATGGGTTTATTATTGCTATTTGTGAATAAACAAATAGATATAAAATATTTCTCAGTTTTAATTTTTAATAGAGTAAATATCAATAGATAGAACTCATGTAAATAAAAAGCTTTTTGAGATCCTCAATAATTTTTAAGAGTTAAAGGAATTTGAGTCAAAAATGTTTGAGACTATTGTCCCCAAATGTCTCTTATAGTTTTTTCCGCCCAAATTAAGCTCCAATTAAGAATTATGCATAATTGCAAAAAAAAAAGTTTGAGAACTGCTGCTTTAGATATATCATCTCATTTTATCTTCAATCATTCTTTGAGATTATTATTGGATTTTCAAATGAGTTGCCTGAGATTCAGAGAGAATAAGTAACTTGCTTAAGGTCACTCAGCCAGTTAGTAGGTGCTAGAGTTTCTATAATTAGCTACTGGGTGTGTATATAGTTGACTAAAATAGTACAAAACAGCCAGGTAAGGCAAATCAGGAAAAAAGAGCAGGATAGTAGGCATCTGATAGTAATTGATCAAGAGATAAAAATGTAGGAAACTGAGGTTTACAGAATACATACTTTTGTGACCAGCACCACAGAAATTTTTGCATGCCCTTAAATTCTATTGGGGAATCTTGTTATCATTCAGAGGGACAACCAACATCATGCTAGCTTCTGTGAGGGTTATAGTGCATTTGGCTGGGATGTGTGTGCCCAGCATTGGTTATATATTTGGGGCTTCTAAATGCTATAGCAGATGGCTGAACAGATTTGTCATCAAATGATTTAGATCCTTGGGATGGTAAGTACAACATTTGGCCTTCAGTAAATGCCTAGAAAGAAAAGGAAGGACGGTAGGGGCTTACATGCGTTGAGTACCTGTGGTCTGGATGGTTCATGTGCATTACATCTCATTTCATCCTCACAACAGTCCCTAAAAGGTAAGAGGTTCTCTCATGTTTAAAATAGGACCAATGATAAGACTTAAAGAGGTACTGTGAATTGTTCTCAGGGGGAAGATGAGTGAGTGCAAAGTAGACCCATCCTCAGAAGTCTGGGCCCTACATGGAGGCCAAATTTTGAGAATAAGTGGCAAAATCTCACTTATCAGAACTAGAATAGTCAAGGCATGATTACCCACATGGCCACCTCCATTTTAAGTCACAAATATTTGATTTAAGTGATATCCTGAAGTCTGCAGCCAGATGTTTCCAGTTATGGGAAGTGTAGAGCAGTAGAGACCAAGGTCCAGGCAAGACCTGACAATGAGAGCCATCTAAAGGTATTACCTTTAAAGATTATTAGCATTCTACTGTGCTCACCTCCATACTCTCACTTGAGATAAATTTTTAATGTATTAAATTTGCATAATACATAATTCTAGATTTATTTTCCTGACAACTAGTTAAGCTTGTAAGGAGAGCTAAAATTCTACTATATTTGAGTATGTGTTGTCTAAAAGATTTTCACATCATTAAAGAGTCACATGATGATGATGTTTTTCCTAATTATATGTTTACAAGGTATAACGTGTACATTAAAATAATTTGTGCATCTTTTCATGGGTGTGGGGTGAACATAGGGATGGATGCTTTTCCATGAATGGAAGCCTATCAGACCATTTTTTCTCTATGTCAAGGCAGGAAGGTGGAGCTTCACCTGATTTTAGGATAAACTTGCAGTCCTGCTCAAAGAAACTGCCTTCTTCAAGTTGTTCCTTATGCCATCACCACCTACTACATGGTCCCAAAAGAAAGCCAGATTCTCCAGCAGGTCACTGCCAGCCTTGTGACCTTTGACAGAGTCCAGATTTCATTCCTTTGAGACCACAACTTGCCAAGATATGATTCTTATTGGAAGACCAACCAGAAACTATGTTGGATTAGAGGTGCTGAGATCCAGTTCTGACCACTTATGCACTGTAAGAGCCATAGAAAAGATTTTACAAAAGATGTTTTATAAAATAATAAATAGGATTAACTTGATAATTAGGGCAAGATAAGCTAACTAAGGCCGAGGGAGGACACTGGAGCTTAAATTGTGTTGATAGAATTGAGATGACTCAAGTCATCTTCAGCTTTTCTCTTACTCTCGTGCAATGTTTCTGCCAAGGATGCCTCTACAATTCCCCTATTTTGTGCGGTGCCTCCTACCCTCTAAGATCTAATGTAATAGATTTATATATCTTATATTTATTCCTACTTATTTTAAGGTTTTGGTCAATGGTTTTTTCCCCCATCATATTTCTCCTTGTATTATTTGTTCTTATTAAAACATTTGATTTTTTAAAATAACTGGCCACTTCATTAAAGCTTCTTATGTTCTAAAAAAAAAAAAAAAGATCTAATGTAAGAGTTGTCTTTCTCATGGTGACAATCATAAGTGAGTTCTTCTTTCTTCCTCAGAACTACAGCAGCCGAGTTTGTTTTTATGGTGTCACTCACCCTTGCTGGTGTAATGGACTCTGTGTTCCCTCTTTTGTTGGAGGGAACCTCCTCCTCATTGGCTTCCTTTTCTCATATTGAGGGGCTTTTGTTAGTGGAGCACTCTTGGAAGAACGACAAGATGATTGATGAATTTGTTATAAAATGCAAGTCGGGCCAGCTGGACTTCAGGAAGCACGTGCTGTGGTCTGCTATTGCAAGGCTTCTGTCTTACAGAAGTTGGCTACTTCTCTCTTCAAGAGTTGTCTGTGCTTTCTCAGGTTTTCTGTGATTGGATAAACCTATCTAATTCTGGGATGCAGCATTAAAAAGACCACTATTGTCATATAACTAAGTCATATTTTCCAAAAGCCCTATTAGTAACAAGTTGGTGTTTTGATATCTAATTCATTTTTCTAATTCCTTTGTCTCTAATTGAATGGACAAAGGAACTGTTAGATATTGCCCTTCTAATGCCCTAGCTCAAGGACAAAGAGAAACAGAGTAGAACTTGGGTATTGACATAATACCTGGAAATTAAAGCATCTGCTATGGCCCAAGAGAGGACTGTTTCTAGACATTTGGTTTCAGCAGCCTTCATTGTGTCATGTAACTTGAAGGAGTTTTTTTGTTTACTTTATTTTGCTCGTTTTCTGTTTTTAGCTATGTTCTGAATGCACAGCTTTAAAATTTAGACTTTAGCAAGTGATTATCATGTGCACTTGAACCTTGTCAGGTCATCAAAGTTTATGACAGCTGCAACCACAGGTAAGTGGCTCTTTCATAAAGGCTGGGCTGCAGGCACCAGGCCAAAGCAACATATCCAGAGATCTGCCCTGTGGGCCTCACATGGACGCCACTGCAGTCTGAGCTTGAATTCCACAGGTGTGGCTTGGCCTCACATTGGGTGCAATGTTGTAGTAGGGTGAGCCTTCCTAAAGCATCAATGGATAGGCAAAATTATTGTACTGTTTCTCAGACAGATCTATTGTGCAACAGAGTTCCACAGAACACTAGTAAGGGTCTAACTATAATGTTAGTACCATGTCTGGGTAGATACTAAGGGATTGGTCCACAGTCCCAAATCTACTCCTCATTCAGGAATCAGAAGACTATGAAGAAAATAAGCTTACATTCATGAAATTTGCCCATAGGCCTAAGAACCACCCCACCATTTGTGTTGAAACTAGCTTTAGATTTTAGATCCAAATTAGGCTTCACCTGAAGAAGAGAAGATTTTGTTAACTACCAAATAAAGAGACGTGGGATCCTTATGATAAAGAAAATCTGGCAACTTCTTGGATTGCTTCAGGCTCCCTACTAGAATAGGAGCAATTGAAGAATGAAAATCAAATAAAGAAAAGCATACTGGTTAAGCAGAAGCGAGAGAGAGAATGGCTTAGGGGATTGTTGAGATGTTAGCAGACAGACTAAACAGACATGGAAGAAGTCAGAACTTAAAAGTCAGAATAGATGAACACAGAGTGCAAAAGGTTCTAAATGATCCTAAAGAAAGTATTAGAAAAGGAGGACATATTTTGGTTCAGTGGTTCTCAAACAATGCTGACCTTAGAATTACTGGAGGACTGCATCCAGACCAAGTAAATCAGAATCAGTACGGTTGGGATCTGGCAACAGTGTTTTTAAACCTCCTAAGTGACACCAACATGCAGACAAGTTTCAGAAGCAATGTTTATTTTTTTTTTAATATTTATTTATTTTGGCTGCACTGGGTCTCAGTTGTGGCACACAGGATCTTTTAGTTGCAGCACGCAGACTTCTTAGTTGCAGCATGTGGACTCTCAGTTGCGGCATGCAGATTCTTAGTTGCAGCATGTGAACTCTTAGTTGCAGCATGCATGCAGGATCTAGTTTCCCAACCAGGGATCAAACCCGGGCCCCCTGCACTGGGAGTGTGAAATCTCACTCGCACTGGACCACCAGGGAAGTCCCAGAAGCAATGTTTAAACAGGGAACCGTTTAATTGTTTTAATTGTTACTCAATTAGAAAGAGTGTCTAGCACCGAACAAAATCCAGCAGAGGAACAGAGGAAAGACGTCAGAGAGCAGACCAGAATGATTCCTGCAGAGGGAAAAGGATCTGGGTAACTATTGAACAGCACCCCATGAACGCCAACAGAAGGAAAATCCATAAGATCAGCTGTGCAAAATACTCAGTGTTCCAGCGTGAGTTGCAATTAAAGACTGTTACTGAAGATGGAGTGATAGAATTAGGACCATGCTCCAAAAGGTTATGGAAATAGATACTAAATATGAAGCATATTAAATGGAAGACATGAAGGACAATAATGGGTAGCATTGAGGCCTGGGTTAGATGTTGAACTGTTGGAAGAGCACCACCTAGTGGGATCACATAAACCGAAAAAAGAAAGCAAAAAAAATGTTAAGCAATAACATTTTTTGGCAGACCCAAAACTTGCTGATTTCTTATCTCTTATTTGGGAGACCCTCATAAAATAGAATCTAGAAGATTATGTTAAAGAGATATTTCTTGATTATATATTCTTCTATGGGAAGAGAAAGCATCTATCTGGTTGGTAAAGTTGGATCTGCAAAGCTTCCTTCTTGAGATTCAATTCTGCAGGAAGCACAGGCTGAGATCTATTCTTCCGCACTGATGGTTTACAGGGGCCACCCTCCTCATAGGAAATGGAAGAGGGTCTGACTGGAGGGCACATCTGTCTAAATCTAAGTATATTGTTAGGAATCCCATGGTTGCCTCACATCAAATCCACATTCTTCAAAAACTCCATCATACCAAAGCTGGCATTTTGATCCTATTTTCATGTCAGTTTTGTCACTCTCGGTTGGTTAAGAACTTGATTTGGGAAAAGGTTTATAAAATACTGACCTCCTGAAAACCCCAAGATTCTCTAGTCTTTACTACACTGTAATTTCCTCAATAATAGAGACCTTCATGCTTATATTGGCAATAGTGTCTCACACATTGCCTTACACATAATAGTACCTCCATAAATACCTGTGAAGTGAGGAATAATGTTGGTTTTTCCCTACCTTTTCACCCTGATGTGAAGATGAAAGTCTTTGTATGTCACTAACTGACACTTGCCTCCTCCAACATCTGACTAAGGAGTTTTTGAGCTCAGCCTGCCCGCTCTAGCTGGAGCTGGTTTCTCCTTAAGCTCTAGTAGCAGTTAGTGGCGGCCTATGTTCAGATGGCAACATCTCTCTTTAAATGCCAAGGTCAAGATGAGTCCAAGGAAAGGAGCATGAAGAAGTTATCAGGCCTTGGAACTCAGCCTGACATCCAGCCCAGTTCACCAGCAATGAAACCAGCGGAATGTGGGGCAGAACGCACAGCTAAATGTAAAAAGTGTACATCTAAAATACACACCCTGGGACTTCCCTGGTGGTGCAGTGGTTGATAATCCGCCTGCCAATGCAGGGGACATGGGTTTGAGCCCTGGTCCAGGAAGATCCCACATGCCATAGAGCAACTAAGCCTCTGTGCCATAACTACTGAGCCTGTGCTCTAGAGCCCGCGAGCCACAACTACTGAGCCTGAGTGCCACAACTACTGAGCCCACGCGCCTACAGCCTGTGCTCCACAACAAGAGAAGCCACCGCAAAGAGTAGCCCCCGCTCACCGCAACTAGAGAAAGCCTGCACGCCGCAACGAAGACCCAACGCAGCCATAAATAAATAAATAAATAAATAAATTTAAAAATTTTAAAAATAAAATAAAATACATCCCCTGGACAATTTCTCCTTTACATATTTGATATCCCAAAATAAGACATCCCCTCACATCCTCTCTTTAGAACTGGTTTATATATCTACCCCCTTCACCCAGCTCCATGATAATTAAGGCTCAGATCCTTTCTAGAATGTAAATGACTTGAAGTTGTTGTAACAGAGGTCATAGCAGTATGGAACAAAGAATACATGGAAAGTATTATAAGCAGCTCTTTTGCCCCTTTTGCCCCTTTCCTGTTTGTCTATTTCTATTCACCTTAAATGTTAATTATAATAGTGAGATCACCAGGTAACATTTAACCTAACTCCTGACTTATGCTTTACTAAATGCACACAATACCTTGCCTAACCTGTTGTTTCTTTCCCTAGATTAAAAGAAGTAGGAATAGAAGAATCAAGTAGTTAAAGAATGACTAGCTCTCTACCCCTAGCAGGACCCTTAGCAATCCTGCAGGCAGATCACACAGGCAAGATAACATCTGAAGAAAGAGTCAGCCAGTCCAAACACAATGGAGAAGGATACAGAATCCAACCTCCTGCCTCAATGATTCACTGAGATTCTTCCCTCTTTTTTCCCTTTAAAAATTGTCATGGCTGAGCAGAATCTTTGGAATTGGTCTCAGGACATGAGTCCACCTTCTCCCCAGATTGCCGGCTTTTCTGATTGAAGCAACTTTCCTTTCTATCAACATTTGCCTCTCAATTATTGGCTTTTGTGCAGCAAGCAGCCAAACCTGAGTTCGGTAACAGTATCTCAGGGCCTTCCTTAACCTCATTTTTAAAAGGATGGGTATTGTGAGAGAAATATAAGAGAGAAAAAGATATTTTATATGTAGATCCCTTAAAATTCAATGTGTAATTAAATTCTACCTATTCAAGATAGTCATATACATCATTTTTCCAGGCATTGGACAAGAATATTAAAGGGCATTCAGTATGTCAATTCTGGCTACTCCAACCCTAATTCCAGAAAAGGTATTGTCAAGAAGGAAGAAATTTTCCTCTACTCTTCTAGGTTCTTCTGGCTGGTCTAAGAATTAAACTGACATGAGACAGATTAACAGGAGCAAATCAAACAAAAGTTTAATAACATGTATACATGGGAGAGACTCAGGAAAACAGAGTAACTTGCCAAAATGGCCAAAGCACTTACCTTAAATACCAGCCTCAGCTAAAGATAAAAGAGAATGTTGGGGGAAGTGGTTTGGGACTTCAAAGGGGAAGAAGGCAATTCATGTAGAGATGGAAAAGCAAATGTTTGGTAAACAAATGTTTGCTGGGTCATGCAGAGACAATGGCACCCAGAGAGAAATTTTAACAAACAGACTTTGCTACTTTCCTCGCTGTCTCCACAAATAGTTCATACCATAGTTATCTATGACGATAGCTCCCTTCCTGAAACAGGTTCTCTATCTAATTCTTTTAGGCAGTTGGGGGGAGGTCAAAGTTTCTTCCTGAGTCTTGTGGGCCTTGATTGTTTTCATGCCAAAGAGACATTTGTGGATAGCAAGCCTTGCTCCTCTCTACTCCTAGCCCAGAAATGCAATGCAGCAGGAGCGAACATTGAGGAGGAACAACTAACTCAGTTTGGGGGCATCAAAAAAGGCTTCTCTGTGGAAGTGTTTCCTATTGCTGCTGTAACAAGTTGCCTGGTAAACAAATGTTTGCTGGGTCATGCAGAGACAATGGGACGCAGAGAGGAATTTTAACAGACTCTGCTAAGTTGGCTCCCTGTCTACACACCTAGTTCACACTGTAGTTATCTATGTTATGACTCCCTTCCAGGGACAGGTTTTCTATCTACATTCTTTTAGGCAGTTAGTGGGTACGTCAAAGGTTCTTCCTGAATCGTTCGGGCCTTAAAAATAGTCAGCCTAAAGTAATCCTCATGCCAAAGAGATACATTTTGGGGTGGCAAATTATGCTCCTCTACAGCACCAAGAGCTCTTTCATTTTACTCTGCTTGGCAGACCTTCACTTGCAACAACCATCCCTGAATGAAACGGAAACACTCTCCTATGGGATATATGCCCAGATTATCTCTTTTTGTTATGTATACTCTATTGTTCTCCACTCTGAGACCCAAGCACTTTCTTCCTTTTTCCACATTCATTGGATCAACCTGAATTTCAAAAGATGTTTAAAGAAAAAACTGCCTCACTCTACTTCTTACATATGCAAATGATCTTCCCTGTGACTTTTCTAAAACTGCAGCTTAATTCATGTTTCAGTCACAAAAGCCTTGTTACTCTGCCTTAGCCTAGGCTCAGAGTCATCAATCTAGAACTGCCAAGTCCTTTGGTATTCAGCACACAGATTACTTCATTTAATGACAAGTTTTATTCCTGAATTTTAATGGGGCCTATTCTAACTTTTAATTGCTTTGAAAAACAAGATAATTTTAAAGAAATCTACACATATTTGGCACAATCATAAATGTTTCAAAAAGAAAAATCTCATGCTGGAAACCTGTGAAAGACTCATCAGTTAAAGTAAATAGGGAAGAACAGTTGCAGGATTAAATTTGCATTATTTCACATCCAATTGGGGAAATTAAAATGTTAAACTCTAGTTAACATCAAAAGCAAAGGACATGTTAAACTTGTCTCTTAAATTATTAATTGACTAAAATGATTTAATTACAAATTCTCTATGTTCTATTACTATAGAAACATACTTCCTGGATGTCAGACTATTCTTTGGTCACTGAATTTTGGAGTTTTTCCCCTATTGATATTGAATAACAATGGATTCTTCAAATGGCTTCATTCTACTATGATCAGAGTCCATACAGCTCTATGCAGCTGATCCTTAGCTTTTACCTGTTGTCATATACCACCTTGTACCAAAAACAGGAGGTCAAGAGAAAGACCTCTTTTCCAGGAGAACTAAAAGAACTTCAGACGAGTACCCTGCCTCTCAGATGTTCCCACTTCTATTTTTCTTTCACTTGCGCTTCTGTTTATGTTGGAAAAGACTTGCTAACAAGACTAAAAAAAGTGAGGGGATGATAGCATAAATATAGACAGAGAAACATTGCATTTAAAAGGTAATCCCTTCTTAGATCAGATTGGTGATTACCAGAGATGGGGGTGGGCGGGGAGAGGAAACTGTATGAAGGTGGTCAGAAGGTACAAACTCCCAGTTATAAGATAAATAATTACTAGGGATGTAATATACAACATGATAAATATAATTATGATTAACACTGCTGTATGTTATATATGAAAATTGTTGAGAGTAAATCCTACAGTTCTCATCACAAAGAAAAAAATTTTTTCTATTTCTTTAATTTTATATCTATATGAGACAATGGATGTTCACTAAGCTTATTGTGATCATTTCATGATATACATAAGTCACATCATTATGCTGTACACCTTAAAGTTACAAAGCACTGTATGTCAATTATATCTCAATAAAACTGGAAGAAAAAAATAAAAAGATAATCTCTTCTTTCCACATACTCAGGCTGCATGAATTCACATGAGAACTTTTATTTCTATTTGGCAACTCCACTGTACTTCTAAACTGTGGCTCTCACTGCAGAGTCACTCCCATACTTGTGGAAGCAGAGAGATTGTGAGATGTGATAAACCCCGTGCTCAACTGAAAGTTGTTCTGCTTCTCATATTTTTTATTTTTCCCTATATTTTTAATTGTGAAAATTTTTAAACACATCAAAAAGTATAGAAAGTATCATAAAAAATATACCTCTCTTCTCGGCATATAAACCGTTATTTTTGCTTCACTTTTTAATATAAATAAATAAAACAATGCAGATGTAGCTGGAGTTCCAAATGAAAACGGCCCAAGTTCAATTTTTCTCCATCTCTCCCCAGAAGCCACTGCTAACACTGTTAAACTGTTTATGTGTATTCTTCTCTCCATGTTTTTATATTTTAACTACATGTTACCTATCCATGAGCATACTGTATTATATTATGGGTTTATCAAACTGATGTGAATGGTATCATGCAATATGCAGTGGTTTGCAACTTGCTTTCATTCTCAATGATGCTTTTTTAAAAAAATTCTAACCTTATTACTACATATTGATATTATTCATTTTAAATTACACCATTTAAGTACACCATTGCATAAATACAACACAAGCTGTTCTTTCACCCAAATGATAGCTGTTGAACTTGTTTCCAATTGTTCATTTATGCCTCATTGTGATTATGATATTTTAGGACTTACTATTAGTAGCATCTACTTTTTTTAGTCCCACCGTGCTTTTAAACTCCCAAATATGTTGTTGCTATTATTGTTGTTGTTACTTTTAAATTTAAAGTCCTATTCATTTATTTTTTATTTTGAAAATTCCTGCTTGGTTCTTTTATGTAAAATTTTCCTTTTTTCATGATGTCCTATTCTTACATTATGGTTTCTATCTTTCTTTCATCTCTGATCATTCTTTTAAAAGACTTATTTTAGAGTCCTCAATACATTGCTTGTTATTGGAAATTCTTGGGCTGTTAATACATCCATTTGTTACCTGCATTGACTTTCTTAGATGACTTGTTCCCTCAAAATAGTTCCTGATACTTTTTGACATCTTCAGTGGGAATTTTTTTCCTCATAAGAGATAACCTCATAGGGAAGTTCCACATTTACCTGCTGTGGGTCTTCAGCTTTCTTCCACAGTGCCACAGTGTGTTAGATTTTAGTTTTAGCTCATTGTTCTGGCTTGAGTTCCTCTTGGCATCTAGATACTTGGGATTCCTCTTCCTTACCTTTGACATTGACACTACCCTAAGGTTTCCTGTCGTTGTATATTTCACTCAGCATTTCTGTGATTGGAAGCATTATCGGGGTTTGCTCCCCTCTTCTACTTTCTAACAAATACTTCCAAATCCTTTCTCCAAGCTTTCTCAGCCTTATAACCAACCACTGTGCCCACAGAACATTCCTTTGACTATAATGTAAAAGGAAGAGACTTTCTATTTGTAACTTGTAATTTCTAGAAATTTCACTTGCCCATTTTATCTCTGTTTGAATATCATTTTCCTTATTTATGCAATTTATTTTTCCTCTGAAATTTGAAATCCTTTTCCACATTTCATCCTTAGGATAAGAAACACTGAAAGATAAAACTAAAGCTTCTAGAAAATGTGTATGGTTTTATTCATAAATTTAACTTACAGGAACATTTTATTCAAAAGTAATTACAGAGGGGCTTCCCTGGTGGCGCAGTGGTTGAAAGTCCGCCTGCCGATGCAGGGGACGCGGGCTCGTGCCCCAGTCCGGGAAGATCCCACATGCCACGGAGCTGCGGGGCCCGTGAGCCATGGCTGCTGAGCCTGCGCGTCCGGAGCCTGTGCTCCGCAATGGGAGAGGCCACAACAGTGAGAGGCCCACGTACCACAAAAAAAAAAAAAAAAAAAAAAAAAAAAAAGGAAAAAGTAATTACAGACATATTGCTTTCTGACCTTATTTCATGTATAGATTTGTTGTTTTGTTATTCTTTTCCTAAGATTGTGTCCTTTCAAGAAACCCAAAATATTCTTTGTAAATACCTTATATAAATATGTCTTGTGATCAATTTTCAAGGAAAGAGTTAAAGTGAAATACATAACAGGGGAGATTATCCTTGAGACTTTTTACTTGAGAGTTATAAGGAAAGATTTATACTACCAATTTGAGCTTAATGAGAAAGAGTACAAATTTACTAACCTTAGGTAGTATTTCTTGATGACTGCCTTGAAATTGGGCAAGAGGAAAAACACACTGTGTGGTGTTTTTCCCCTAACATTCAATAACATTTAGGAAATTATCTTATTACATTCCAAGGACTGATAATATCAGCTATTTACCAGTACTGACTTAAGATTTCAAAAACTATAGGATTAAAAAATCTAAATCTACTTTAAATTAAAATAAATTTAAGCCTCCTGGATAAGTTGGCATCTATTATACTTTTTTTCCTGAAGCTGAAGAAAAATTCTATTTTTTGGACCCTCCTGAAAAATTAACAACACAGAATTGGAAAACCATAGTCATCTAAAGATACTCAATGGCCTCACTGAGAAAAAGAAATTCAGAGAAATCAGTTAAGGGTCAAAGCCATGATCTGGACCTGATTTTATCAAATTCCAAATTCTGTGTACTGTCCACTTTATTGGTTTCCCCACATTACAGATTTCCATGGTCTGGCATGCATTAATGAAAAGGCCTCTGTCCTAGAAGTCAAGAAATTTACATTCAAGCCTGGACACTACCTCTCCCATTCTTCCCATTTTGGGTGTCTTAGTGAGAAATAGTACAGAAGCCTTAAAGATTAAACATAAGACATGATACCATAAAACTCCTAGAAGAGAGAAAAGGCATAACACTCTCTGACATAAATCCTACCAATGTTTTCTTAGGTCAGTCTCTCAAGGCAATAGAAATAAAAACAAAAATAAACAAATGGGACCTAATCAAACTTACAAGCTTTTGCACAGCAATGAAAAGAATAATAAAAAAAAAAATGAAAAGACAACTTACAGAATGGGAGAAAATATTTGCAAATGATGCAACTGGCAAGGGCTTAATCTCCAAAATATACAAACAGCTCATGCAACTCAACAACAAAAAAACAAACAACCCAATCAAAAAATGGGCAGAAGACCTAAATAGACATTTCTCCAAAGAAGACATACAGAAGGCCAACAAAAAATTGGGCAGAAGAACTAAATAGACATTTCTCCAAAGAAGACATACAGATGGCCAATAGGCACATAAAAAGATGCTCAACATCACTAATTATTAGAGAAATACAAATCAAAACTACAATGAGGTACCACCTCACACCAGTCAGAATGGCCATCGTTAAAAAGTCTACAAATAACAAAAGTTGGAGAGGGTGTGGAGAGAAGAAAACCTCCTAAACTGTTGGTGGGAATGTAAGGTGGTGCAGCCACTATGGAAAACAGTATGGAGGTTCCTCAGAAAACTAAAAACAGAATTACCATATGATCCAGCAATCCCACTCCTGGGCATATACCCAGAGAAAACTATAGTTCAAAAAGATACATGCACCCATATGTTCATAGCAGCACTATTCACAATAGTCAAAACATGGAAACAACCTAAATGTGCATCAACAGATGAATGGATAAAGATGTGGTACATATATACAATGGAATACTACTCAGCCATAAGAAAGAAAGAAAAATGCCATTTGCAGCAACAGGGATATAACTAGAGATTATCATACTAAGTGAAGTAAGTCAGAAAGAGAAAGACAAATACCATATGATATCACTTATATGTGGAATCTAAATTATGGCACAAATGAACCTGTCTACAAAACAGAAACAGACTCAGACACAGAGATCAGATTTGTGGTTGCCAAGGGGGAGGGGGGAGGGAGAGAGATGGACTCGGAGTTTGGGGTTAGTAGATGCAAACTATTATATTTAGAATGGATAAACAACAAGGTCCTACTGTATAGCACAGGGAACTATATCCAATCTCCTGGGATAAATCATAATGGAAAAGAATATAAAAAAGAATGTCTCTATGTGCATAACTGAGTCACTTTGCTGCATAGCAGAGAAGGGCACAACATTGTAAATCAACTATACTTCAAAAAAAAAAGGTGAAAAAAAAAAGAAATAGTACAGAAGGCTTGATATCGGTCAGCTGGAAGCTGGCACAGCTAGACCATGGGTTTCTACTGAACACAAGCCATGTCACAAGAGCACCAACATCAGCTGAGGTCACTCTAAGATTGTGATGGAGTGAGAAAAGCACAAGAGCACTTTGTAATCATATCTGATCCTAGACAAACATAAGAACAGTATGCAAACTACAGAAATATCCAACACCCAGCTATCATGAGTTCCAGATGCTTTTTTTATTTAATCAATTACAGCTTTATTCCCACTCTGTTTCTCCTGCATCCTAGATACAATACAAATAGAATTACTCCCGCTTCCTGATAGTACCTATCCATAGCAAACCCCTGCCTCCTTGCACCCTCCTTCAAATCATCTAACATAAAGTAAAATTCTATAACAAATCTTCCTACACCTCTTATTTTGATGCCCATCCTTGCTCATCAGGTCAGTCTCCTTTGTTGCATCAAGTAATGAACTCAACTTCTTGTGACCTGAACTGTCTCTGGTGGCCTTTCACTGGTAGGCATCAACAGAGTTCCCTGGAATTTTACAGTTTACCCATCTACAAAAAGAGGAAATTGGACTATTAACATCAGTCTAATACTCTCCAAGGGCCTTTCCGGTTGTCATGCCACAGCCATAAAAGTTTGTTATTTCTACCCCTTTCTTTTGATTTTGTATGATATTCACCAAATTCCTGAGAAACTACAATAATGATTGTTTCTATTTTTCACAAGAGAAGATTTACAATAATTAGCACCAGCAATGAGCTAAAAGGCAATTCTCCAGTGGTCTCAGTCAGAGAGAAAGATTGAATAATGCTGTTATACAATCTCTACAACTTTGAAGTCAGAAGTACCAGATTCACACTATAAATAATCCTGTAATCATATATGCAGGCTTTATAATCTTTTCCTTCCTCTGAGATTTTAACTATTTTACAGAAATTGAAGAGTGGAAGTAAATTTTTTGGCATGACAGTTTATAAATTAAATGTGGTTAAAAGCAACTAAGCGATTAAGTTTCATTCATGCAGCTATAATGATGAAGTCAGTAAATAACATTCAATTTAATTACATTTCTGATACACATGATATGTAAGTTATGCATCATAATAATCATTTGGATTAGAAACCTTTTTCTATCTCTTGTTGAAATTTGGCTGAATGGATCATTTGGAGTTAATAAGTTTTGATTAGAGAATGAAGATTACTCTCTCTGTAATTGGGATACATTTATTTAAATTCCAATGAAGAGGGATATGAGAGGAAATGGTGCTAGTGAAGGGAAGAGATCCATATATAATAATCAGAGGCAAATCGACTGCCAGACCAAAGAAGACTATGAACAAGGAGAGAGCAGCAACACTGGCAAAAGAAAACACCTGAAAAGATAACCTGTAGAGAAGCAGATCTTACTAATGATAAGAGGATTATGAATTAAGATGGTCCTTTTGAATTATGGAAGCAAAGACATTCTTTGGAAAAGTGCTGAAGCAGTCAGGAAGAAATCTCGGTAAAACAACAGCAATGGAATAACTAAAGTGTTTCTAAAAAGTGTATATTTCCTCATATCAAAGGATATTTTAAATGAAAATTTTAATCATTCTGCCAAATACACTTGCTGCTGATGGTTTGAAAGGTGGCTTCCTTTATTTTATAAAATAGGTGCATTTTGTAGGCAGCTGTGGGGCAGTATGGTCAGACCTGGGTAATAATTCCAGATTACTCACTCCTACACAGATCACTTCCTCTTCCTTGTCCTCAATAAAACAAGTCTTGAGTAGCCCACTGCTACCCAACATCTACCTAAAGGATTATTCAAGAAACAGTATTTTATAGAGACCACCCAAGACCAAAAGACAACCTACAGGATATACTAACTCCTCACCATGGGGATTTTCTAAATTCTGCAACTTTATCAGTTTGGAGTTCCAGAAATAATATATATTAGCTTAACCTCCTAAAAAGGAGCTCACTGGGTTACAGTCACTATCACACCTTCACCTTTTACTTCTGAATATTTGGAAGTACACATATCGAGAAGTTTCCTTAGTTATTCAATATCCTTGATATGAGAATCAATGTAGTAAATTCTTCTGGGAATTTAGCTTTTTGGGTAATTTCTATTGCTGTATTTTCAAATTCACTAACCTTGTCTTCTGCAATGTCTAATCTGCACTTAATCTATCCAGTATAATTTTCATTTTAGATAATGTATATTTCATCTTTAGAAGTTCAATTTGAGTCTTTTTTATCTTCCATATCTTCCTTTGACTTGCTCATGTTTTCTCATCTTTCTTGAACATATATATTTATAATAAATGTTGTAACATCTTTGTCTACTAATTCTGTCATTCTTCATTCTTGTCATTTATAGATATACATCTATTGAATAATTTTTCTGCTGGTTATGGATTAATTTTTCCTGTTTCTTTGAACACATGGTACTTTTTATTGGATTCCAGACATTATGAATTGTACACTGTTGGGTTGGATGGTTTGGGGATTTTTTTGTGTAACTTTAAATATTTGTGGGCTTTGAACAGGAGTGCAGTTACATTACCTGGAATTAGTTTGATTCACTGAAGTTGATTTTTATTTTCTTCTAGTGAATCCAAAATGCCTTTGGTGTAAATTTTGCCCTATTACTAGGCCAATACCTTTCTGAGGACTCTAATCAATACTTCATGTGTTTGATCATCTTTCATTTTAGCTGATAGCTGATAGAAACACAAACTATGCACATGTTACATGTATTAGCTCATTTAGTCCTTAAAACAACCTTAGGAGGTACACTACCATTTTTACCATTTTTACAGATGATGAAACTGAGCACCAAGATATCAAGGTCACACAGCTACTAAGAAGCAAAGCTATAATTTGAACAAAAACAGTCTAGTTGCAAAGCTTGTACTTTTAATCACTACATTATTTATTCTCATTGTTCTTGTTGTCATTATTATTAATGGCAGGCAGAGAATACAAGGGCAAACTTATAAGTTTATGTCAGAGTACACAAAGCAGTATGTCCTAGTAAGGGAAATTGGATAGGACTCACCCTATAAGCAGACAGCATATGGAGATACAGACAAGTAAGCAAATTAACATACACCCATAAATGATGACAAGGTTAGAGAATTATGAAGACTGAGATGGGACTCTCTGACACTGAGATTCTCTCCAATAATCAAAGGTCTCTTAATGTTCCACACTCTTCACTTTAGAAATGTTTCTACCCATTCTAAATATCAGATCATTAATAGGCTAAAACCTTTTTTGTCCATGGTAGGAAAACCCAAGCTTGGTTCTTTTCACTCTGAAGCAGATGAGAAGATGAAAAAATAGGTTCTACAAGATCAGTCAAACAACATGCCAAGTGGAACAAAGGAAAAAAACAAAAACACAAAACACTTGTATTTAGAAAATTATTGGGAACCAGAACTCAAGAATTCTAGCTCCTGATCCAGAGCTCTAAATGAAAGTTGGGATAAGTGATGGTCACAAAACTTATAATACAAAAAAATCATAACACTAGGGGCTTCCCTGGTGGCGCAGTGGTTAAGAATCCGCCTGCCAATGCAGAGGACACGGGTTTGAGCCCTGGTCCAGGAAGATCCCACATGCCTCGGAGGAGCTAAGCCCATGCACCACAACTACAGAGCCTGCACTCTAGAGCCTGTGAGCCACAACTACTGAAGGCCACGTGCCTAGAGCCCGTGCTCCGCAACAAGAGAAGCCACTGCAGTGAGAAGCCCACGCACTGCAACGAAGAGTAGCCCCTTGTTGACACAACTAAAGGAAGTCCACATGCAGCAACGAAGACCCAATGCAGCCATAAATAAATAAATTTATTTTTTTTTAAATCATAACACTAAACCCCCGTGAGAATATCTGATAATGAGAACTAGCATATCTGACATTTATATTATACTTTGGAGTTTCCAAAGCGCTCTATAATAATAATCACTGTGATCACTGTAATAATAATACTCTCTTTGGTCCCCAGAACAGATATTTTTTCCTGTTGAACAGATGAAGAAGTTGTGACTCAAAGAAGTCACATGCCAAGATGTCTCATACTGGACAAGAACTAGACTCCTGACATTGCATTCTTGTCCTGTGTGATGTCTGTGCCACACAATTTGAGATGCCTACCACTAGCCCAAGGTAAATAAAATTCAAAGATTTTGGGCCCCCGACAATTCCAGAGATCCTTTTCCCTTTAATATTCATTTTTTGTTTCTCAAAAATTATTTTTAAAATTTGTATGTTTTAGACCAGGGAAGTTCTCCTTCAGAACACAGGTTGGGCTCAGTTCAGCTCCATGCATCTTTCATTTTCCTCGGACAAATAGCTACCTGGAGTATGTTCCACTCAGAAACAACGACAGAGGTCTAAGTGACAGAAGCAGAACCACAAAGTGTCTTTTTTCTTTTTTTTTTTTTTTTTTTTTTTTTTGTGGTACGCGGGCCTCTCGCTGTTGTGGCCTCTCCCGTTGCGGAGCACAGGTTCCGGACGCGCAGGCTCAGTTGCCATGGCTCACGGGCCCAGCCGCTCCGCGGCATGTGGGATCTTCCCGGACCGGGGCACGAACGGGTGTCCCCTGCATCGGCAGGCAGATTCTCAACCACTGCGCCACCAGGGAAGCCCCCACAAAGTGTCTTTTAAGGCCTCTTCTCAGAACTTGACATTGTCACAAACTAAGGGATGGGGAAAGATGCCACACCCTCTGGGGAGATGTTCTGCAAAGTCACACAGCAAAAGCTGTGGATGTCTAATTGTAACACAGGGAGGGAGTGAAGAAATGGGAACTTTCATCCAATCTACCACACTACTTCTTATTTTATTTTGTAAGGCAGGTTTGTATTCATAATGTATGTATGTCAGGGCCAAAAAAAAAAAGTGGGCCCTTGGGAACATAGAAATACTGACTTGACTCCTGCTGCTACTTCTACTTAGAAACGATGAGAATTCATCTTAAATCCTGCCGAACCCACTAGCAGCTGGGTATCATGTACTGTGATTGTGTCACTTCATAACTTAGAGTTACTTTGTACTGAAATCTCTCTTGGAATCTTAAGGAAGATTACACAGTTCAAATAGAGGTGAATTTCGGGCAAAAGTCAGTTGGAGACATAGCTAGCAAAATTTTACACTCATACTAAAACAAAATTGCCTATAAAATCTGAGCCCACGTGCAAAGTGCTCTGCTAAACGAAGAACACACTCAGCGTTGGGGATGCTATATTCGCATCCGTCGACTCGTATGCTTCTCAGAACAAATACTACATCGTACTCCCACGTAGCCACCACCTAGGAACAGACACCCCCTGCCCCAGATTCACATACACATGCAAGGTAATACAAACACAAAAGAGTGAAAGAATGAACGGAGAGTTCTTGAATCCGAACTCCTTTCAATTAAAGGGGGCACACCAAGTTGGACCAATCTCACTCTCCGCTTAAAAATTAATAAATAAATAGCTGCAATAAACATTTAAGAATTGAAAATTGACTTCTTATTTCTTCTACATCGTGAAGTGTGAGATCTTGTTATCTTGTTTACCCTAGGATACTGATGCTAAAGATCATTTTTCCATATTGGGTACCAGAACTATAAACAGATACAATGAGCATACTTCCTCCTAATTCTGGTAATCCATACCCATGTGTCCTGTGTTAACTCTGCCACTGGGAAGAAACCTTCTGCTAAACAAGCATCACTGAGGTTCTATGTTGTCACATAAAGTATCTAGCATTTGTCCCCTGAAAATTATTCCCACAGCCATGGCCCTGGTGCAGGGCCTCATCACCTCCTGTCTGGATTATTGGAATAGTTTCCTGCTTCTCCCTCCTCTTCCTCCTCCTCTTTCTTCTCTTTCCTCTCCTTCTAACGCCAGCTTCCCCCATGTTTTTTAGAGATCTGCCGTTCTCTCTAAAACACAGATCTAATGATTTCACTTCATTAGAATAGCTGATAGGGCTTCCCTGGTGGCGCAGTGGTTGAGAATCTGCCTGCCGATGCAGGGGACACAGGTTTGTGCCCCGGTCCGGGAAGATCCCACATGCCGCGGAGCAGCTGGTCCCGTGAGCCATGGCCACTGAGCCTGTGCGTCCGGAGCCTGTGCTCCGCAATGGGAGAGACCACAACAGTGAGAGGCCCGCGTACCACAAAAAAATAATAATAATAAAATAAAATAAAATAGCTGATAGTTAAGTGGAGTGCTGCCCTTCCCTGTCTGTCCTGCACTAACTCCAATCATTCATTCAAAGCCTTCCACACTCCACCTGTTTTCCTCCAACCTACATTTCCAGCCTCCTCTCCCATTAATCCCTTGACTGACGCAGGCCTCATGCACGCTGGACTGCTTGCTCTGCCCCAGTGTTCTCCTGAGCATGGAGCCCGTTGATCACGCTGCCTCCTCTGCCTGGGACACTCTTTACTCCCCCATCTGAACCTGGCACAATAGTACTCACCCTATAGTAGCTTTTCAGCTACTCAAATTCCTGGAGTGTTGTGGTAGCAGCACTCCCCTACTCCACACAAATCTGTGGCCGAGAACTTTCTAAAAGTCAAATGTTACTCTGCCTAAAATTCTTCAGTGGCACTTGAGCCTTTTGGAATTCAGTGCAAATCCCTCAACACATTGGCTAAAACCCCTCGTCATCTGGCCTGCTTCCATCTTTCCTGCCTCCCCGCCCCCTTCCCACGCAGCCTATAATGCCGTCATTTTAAACTCCTTGCAGTCTGCAAAGTGGGACACGCTTTCTCCCCGCTCAGCAAGCTTACATGTATGCACCTTCTTCCTGGCACACTCTGCCTTACAGTTGGCAGGTGAACTACTCCTTCAAAGACAAGCTCAAACAAGGTCTTTCTCACGATGTGGATCCTTAACTTCCGCCCTGGATAAGTCAGTTACTCTCCCAATCCTGCTCCCATAACCCCGCTTCATGCTTCCAGTTCCCTCTGGACAGCCTTCTACTCTAACAAGCTGTGTGCTTGCTTTGCTTCCCCGATTGAGCTGTGAGCTCTTTCAGGGCTCTGCAGTATACAACAAAGCCAGCAAATACAATAGATTATAGAAGTACCATAAGAGAAGGAAAGATAAAATGCTAGAGAGTTCCTAGGGGAGAAGAGCAATCCTCCAGAGAAAGGGACTCATTCATTCACTCACTCATTCCTGTGTCCACTCATTGCCTAAATACAGGCCCTGTAGGTCTACCCACCTCTTAAATCAAAACACAGATTATTCTTCAGAGGGCCCATACTGGGACACCATGCAGTAGCTGTTCTGTCCATCTTGCCTAAAATATGACTGTTCCTGTGAATTCTCTTAGCAGATCAGGGCTTATAGGCAAACTGCAGTTCTTGGATACCTCCTAGTTTTTTTCCACAGTCAATAGTGCACTCAAGCCTGCCATAGCCATAACCTCACTTGGCGTTAGGACACTGCGGTGTTAAAGGGAGCTCTTGCCCATTTCCTACAGACAGACTTCAGGTTAACAGACCTAAATTCAGGGCTCTGCCCTGTCCTAGGGACAGAAAAGCTGGAAATCAAGCTAAGCCTAACGGAACCTGAGTCCATCTCTCCACGAGAGGGGGTCACCACAGCATACCCTGCACTGCATCATGGTCTCCCCATTAGGGCACTGACTCCAGGGCATCAGATTGCAGCAAAAGGGTCTGTACAGCTTTCTTTTCCACATCCATTTCTCTTTCCTAGAATCACAAGGTGATTTCAAATACCTCAGTTCCAGACATTACAATCTATAACAGTTACGGGTGAGGCACTTAATCCAGAATTAGGCATGCGCACAAGTGCAAACTACTTGAAAAGCTAAAAATAATCCCCAAGTTTTCAAAGGCAGCTTGCTTGAGACACTAGTGACTGAGACACACCTGGGAGGCATGACAGAGCGAGGCAGGTAAGAGAATGTGCATCTGAATCAGTTGACCTGGCTTCAAGTCCTGGCCTGGCCACTTTCTCACTGTGTGATACTGGGGAGTTGCTGAACCTCTTGGGCCCCCGTTTGCTCATCTACAAAGGGAGGTATTGTTAGTTTTTATATATTTATACAAGATCTTTTATAAGGATTAAATGAGGTCATTCCCATAAAGTGATTTTGAGCACATTACTTGGCACATGATAAGTGCCAACAAATGCTTATTGTTCCATTGTTTCTGTTGTGTTGTATGCAAATTATCTACAGAACAATATTCATAAAATCATTGTGTCTTTTCCTCGTAGAGGTAGAGCCTCATAGAGGCTCAAAGCATAGATAAAGAGTGCCTGGAACGTAGATCACTGCCCATCACATAGTGAGTGCTGGACAAATGATTCCTCAACCATTGATCCATTCCTTCCTTCCTATGCAGTCATTTCTCAAATTTCCATACTAATAAAGAGGGAAAGAGACGCTAACAAATCAAAATGTTTGATAATCCAAAAATAATATATTCTTGGCTTATTAGAAGAGTGTTTTATACACTTTAACAAAAGAATATGTCCAATGTTCATAAAACTTAAGTCAAAGTGATCCTTTCACTCAATCAACAAATGCTAATTGAGACTATGGCCACACTTGGCACTGTGTTGACTGTCCATGATATGCAAGAGACCAAGACCACTGAACTCTGCCCTCATGGAGTTTAAATCCTAATGGTGGCAACTAGGGCCACTTTATGGCTTTCATGGGCCCTAGGCACTTTTGTGTGCCTCTTTCTCCATAAAAATATATTTAAAACTATAATTTATGGCTCTGTTGGAATAAAGGTGAATTTTTAATACTATATGTTAAAACATTTGACCTAGAAATTCATTTTTTATCTTTTGATTTTAAAAGAACATTTAAAAAACATTTTTGTGGACCCTTAAGAATATTTTGGGCCCTAGGCACTATGCCCAATGGAGAAGGTGGCAACAAAGTAAAGTGAACATGGGAATAAAATATTACAAGTGGCTTTTTTTGCTGAACAATTTGAAGGTCAGTTGCAAACATCATGACATTTGACATCGAAATACTTTGGCAGTCATCTCCTAAATAAAAGGACATTCTCGTATGTATCCACAATATCATTGTCACACCTCAGAACATAATTCATGAAACTACAGTATTTTAGCCTATATTACTGACCCACATCATATAATTTTTGTATTTTATATTGATACTTCTATTTTGAACCAAAATTCTATTACCCAATTTATATTATTTGCCACAATTATTTTTGGGTGACACTTGACTGTGTTAAAATACTCTCTCACTTTTAATGTTTAAAAGGTTTCTTCTGCTGAATTGCTAGTGAAGCTTTATTGAGACACATAGTTCTCTATCCTGTATTCTTTTGTTGTCATCCTTTGATAATTTTTTTCTTTCTCCCAAAAAACCTTATCCCATACTCCTCTTCAGAAGTTTTTTCAAGAATCCAATTGCCTAGGCTGAAATACTAGGAAAGAGAATTGTCATATTCCATTGGCTGGGTATCATTTTATAAAGTACACGTGACAGTTACTGAAGCCAGCAGGCCAATGTAATCATAGATCTTATCTCTACTGTCTTATCCACAATGTATTCTTCAAAATAAACAGGACATGAACTTAGGGCAAAACTTCAATATAAATGGGTGATGATCTCATGACCTGGTGAAGGCAGGTTGGGAGAACAACTAAAGTTGTTGTCAGTATACAGGCTTAAATAACAATCCTGACACATCTACTTAAATCATCTTAACCTCTCTAAGCCATGGTCCCAGCTGAAAACCAGAGATGGTAATAATACAGCTGTAAGATTAAATGAGATAACCTGCGTAAGGCACCTAACATAGAATCTACACAACATCTGTCTCCTTCCCCCTTCCCTATTTTTCCCTACTGTTTCCCTAAGACCATCCCCAAGGACATCTGACAAAAAGAGTTATGCCTCCCCTAAAACTTTCATTCTTTCCACACAAGAGTCCCAATTTGGGGCCTTGTCGACAAGTAACAAAATAATGGGTAATAAGAGATAATAATAGAGATGGATATTTGGCTTATATGAAACATGTGAAACAAAATACTCAACATTTTCAGTAATGAAAAACAGTTAATCAAGATTTCATTTGCTAAAGTAGCCCGATAATACTTCAATCGTGCAGAACAATGAGGAAGGAGAGTTGCTGTATGTAAATAAACGTCTTATCCTGACTAGTTCGATCTACTGCATTCAGTGCAGCAGCATCTAAAAATACTTGCTTCTGGGACTTCCCTGTTGGTCCAGTGGGTGAGACTCCACACTCCCAATCAGGGGACCCAGGTTAGATCCCTGGTCCAGGAACTAGATTCCACATGCATGCCGCAACTAAGAGTCTGCATGCCGCAACTAAGAGTTCGCGTGTCACAACTAAGACCCGGCGCAGCCAAAATAAATAAATAAATAAATGGATGAATACAAAAAAATAAAAAATATAATAAATAAATAAAATAAAAATACTTGCTTCCACTTCTGAGAAGATGGAGTAGACACACTTTTCCCTATTCCTCCTGCTAAGTACAACTAAAAACCCTGGACATTATATATACAACAAACAGAAGAAGACTCTGAAAGGAAGAGAGAAGACCAATTAGGGTCAACAGAACCAGGGGAACATGGTGGTGAGTTCCCTGGATTTTCTTTTTGCCTCAAATATCCCAAGCTGAAGAAGCTGGCAACCCAGAAACATCAACAGGTAAAGTCAAAAAAACAAAAATTAACTTGCTCCCTCTTAGCCAAAGGACCAGATCAGGGGAAGCCTAAGAAGAGTTTTAGGTAATAACTGCTCTGTTGCAGCCAAACACCAGAAAAACAAAACAAAACTGTGGCCCCACCCCCAATCACCACCAGCCCAGAAAAGACTGAGTGGAGAATTTATACTTCCACATTTGGGAGGCTACAAAACCCCAGCAAGGTGTTGTTAGAGAAGGGCAAGCAGGGAGCTGGAACTTTCATCCCAGCTGCCTGATAAGGAGACCACTACCACCCCCATCACCACCCCAACCCATGAGTTTTAAAACTCAATCAATGTAATCTGCCATATTAACACACTAAAGAAGAAAAATATCACATGATCATATCAATGATGCAGAAAAAGCAATTGACAAAATTCAACACCCATTTATAATTTTTGTTAAAAAGTTCAGAAAAACAGCAATGGGGAGAACTTCCTCAACTTGATGAAGAGTATCTACAAAAAAACCCTGTAGCTAACATTGTACTTCATGGTAAATGACAGAATGCTTCTTCCTAAGATTGAGAACAATTCAAGGATGTCTACTCTTACCACCCTTATCCAACATAGTGCTGGAAGTTCTAGCCAGTGCAAGAAGGCAAAAAAAAGAAGTAAAAGCCATGAGAATCAGAAAGGAAGAAATAAAAATGTTTGCAGGTGACATTTTTGTCTACAGAGAAAATGCCAAGAAATCTGAAAAAAAAAAATTATAGAACAAATAAATGAGAGTTCAGCAAGGTCACAAAATACAAGAAAACATACAAAAATCAATTATATTTTTATATATTAGCAATGAGTGTGTAGACACCAAAAGTAAACATACAATATCATTTCCAATTGCTCAAAAAATGAAATAGTTATGTGTAAATCTAACAAAACGTGCAGGGTATGCATGCTGAAAGCTATGTAACACTGAGGAAGGAAGGAAGGAGGGAAGGAAGAGAGGGAGGGAGAGAGGGAGGGAGGGAGGGAGGGAGAAAGGGAGGAAGGAAGGAAGGAAAGAAGGAAGAAAAATCTAAATAAATGGAGAGACATACTGTATTCATGGACTGGAAGACTAAACACAGTAAAGATGTCAATTCCCCCTAAATTAATATATAGGTTTAACAAAATTCTATCAAAATCCCAGCAATATCTTTTGTAGACATAGAAAAAATTACTCTAAAATTGATATAGAAAGGCAAAGGAACTAGAAGAGTAAAACAATTTTGAAAACAAAAAAGAAAGCATGAAGAATCAGTCTACCCAGTTTCAACATTTATTATTTAGCTATGGTAATCAAGGCTGGTTGTTGTGTTTCAGATCATCATTCATGAAACGGGCCAGACCGGGATGCAAGATCTGGATCATGGGAGAAGTTCCTGCCATTGAGACAGAGTGACCCACATTTATTTTCTACATTACTTGTGATACTGTGTGACCTTTCTTCCTCCTTCCCAAGTTTATGTAGACACCAGCATGGGATGCAGTTCCATTTGTTTCCCCTAGGGTTGATCTTTTTTTCTGATTGCTTGCCTGTCTCTAGTATTCTGTTGTGTCCTCAGAAACTATTTCTCCCTGTATATGCAAATTGTATGTTTATAAGTGAAAATATTAATACATTAAATGATTGTTAACCTTAAAAAAAATTGTAGATCAATAGGACAAAACAGAGAGCCCAGAACTAGAGTGATACAAATATGCCCAACTGACTTTTTTTTTTTTTTTTTTTTTTTGCCCAACTGACTTTTGACAAAGGTACAAAAACAATTCAATGGAAGAAAGATTGCCTTTCCAATAAATGGTGCTCAAGCAATTGAGCATCTATCAGCAAAAACAAGAAAAAGAAACATATAAAATTAAACCAAAATGGATCACAGACTTAAATGTAAACTGTAAAACTATAAAACTTTTAGAAAAAGGAAAACAGGAAAAAAATTTTTGGAATACAGGTCTAGGTAAAGAGTTCTTAGACTTGACACCAAAAGCATGAAAACTTGATAAGTTGAACTTCATCAACATTTTTAAACTTTTGCTCTACAAAAGACCCTGTTAAGAGAATGAAAAGGCAAGCTACAGACTGGGAGAAAATATTTGCAAACCACATATCTGACAAAGGCCAAGTATATAATGAATTTTCAAATCTCAAAAGTAAAAAAATCAACAGTCCAATCTCAGAAAATGGGCAAAAGGCATAAACAGACATTTCACTAAAGAAGATACACAGACTGCAGATGAGCACATGAAAAGATGTTCAACATCAATAGCCACTAGGGAAATGTAATTAAAACCATGATGAGTTATCACTACATATCTATCAGAATAACTAAAATTAAAAAAAAAACAGTGACAACATCAAATGCAGGTGAGGATGTAGAGAAAGTTATTCATACATTGCTGGTGTGAATGTAAAATGGTACAGCCACTTTGGAAAACAGTGTGGCAGTTTTGCAAAAAAACCTAAATTTTCAAATTATCCAGCTAGAGCACTCCTAGCCCAGAGAAATGAAGATATGCTCACACAAAAAAACATATACATGAATATTTATCAAAGCTTTCTTTGCAAAAACTGGAAACCCAGATGTTCTTCAGTGGGTGAATGGTTAAACTGTGGTATATCCATACTAAAGACTACTACTCAGAAATAAAAAGGAATAAACTATTGATAAATACAAAATACTAAATGAATCGAGAGAATCGTGCTGAATGGAAAAAAATTATCAAAGGTTGCATACCGGATGGTTCCATTTATCGGCCAGGAGTTAAGGAAAGAGTTGCCTTAGAAGGGAATTGGGTGTGGCTAAAAAAGAGCAACATGGGGGATTCCTTGTGATGATGGGAATGTTCTGCATCTTGACTGTGTCAGTGCCCATATCCTGGTTACGATATCGTCCTATAGTTTGGGTTAAAGGGTATATGAGATCTCTCTATACTATTTCTTACAACTGCATGGGAAACTACAATTGTCTCAAAATAAAAAGTTTAATCACACACATTCTCACACACACTCACACACACACACACACACACACACACACACACACACAATGCCTAATTTGCCAAGAAGTCATGCCTCTATTCTTGATAACTCAGGAGCTCATTAAACATGTGACTCTAAGCAGGGACTCAGGACTTCAAGCCCAGGCTGTGTTGTCCAAACTCACCATCTCTCTGACAAACATTGCTTTGATATAATGTCACTGGAAATAGAGTGAGCCTTGATTTTCTGTAGCGCTCATTAAGTAATATTTGTCAGCTGACCTATTTGGGTGGTTGTTCTGACTTGATGTCATGCTGTACTATGAGCTCCTGAACCAAATCTATACCTCAGCAGTTTGTTCCTGCATCAGTTACCATCCTAGCCCCAAACAGTGGCTGTCAACCATGGCTGAACGTTAGAATTGCCTGGGGAGTGAGTAATTCAGTCAGCTGGGGCTGAGACGCAAGCATTATTTAGAAGCTCACCAGGAGATCCACATGCTGCCAGAGTTGAGAGCCACTGGTCCAAAACAAATAGACAAAAACCCACCCCATATTAAAAAGAAAATGGCCAATGATCACAGATGTAAAAAATAACAGCCAATATTGGCAAAGATGAGGAGAAACCTCCATTCTCATTCATTGCTAAAGAGAGAAAAAAATAATTTCCAGACCTTTCTGAAGGGCAATTTGACATCTCTATGGAAATATTCCAGCGAATATGGCGGAGACACCGGCATCCTGGAGGGAGCCAGAGAGCTCCTCAGTCTCCGGGGAGGAGCTCAGCCAGCCCCCACAGGTGTGCTCCATTAGCAGCCTGACCCTCAGGCAGCAGCTTGTGAAGTATGAAGAGGCCTCTTTGAGGGAAAGGCAAACATAGGCTTTACCAGTGGCTCCATCTGTGCTGAGCTGGGGGGAGTTGTGGGGGAGGAGATAGTCACAGCAACTCCTTTTTTTTTTTTTTTTTTTACATCTTTATTGGAGTATAACTGTTTTACAACAAAGTGAATCAGTTATACATATACATATGTTCCCATATCTTTTCCCTCTTGCGTCTCCCTCCCTCCCACCCTCCCTATCCCACCCCTCTAGGTGGTCACAAAGCACCAAGCTGATCTCCCTGTGCTATGTGGCTGCTTCCCCCTAGCTATCTATTTTACATTTGGTAGTGTATATATGTCCATGAAAAATGTCATGAAGAGATTAGTGGTAGGACGGGAATAAAACACAGCAACTCCTTTTTAAAAACTGTTTCTTGGTCCCTTTAATCTTGCTTCAGGTGGTTTCTTGGCTGCTCCTCCCTTGATTAGCAACCGTTTGAATCTACCCTTTGGAACTCAGGGAAGGTCATGGAGGCTTGAGTCTTGCCTACAAGAAACAGGGGACAAAAACAGGCTTCTATGCCCAGGAGCCCCACAGCGTCCTGCTCGGTTTCAAAAATACTGGAAAAAAGAGTTGTACATGATCAAGATTTTCTAAGATTAGATTAAATTTAGTTGGGTAAATGGATTTTGTTGGGAGAGGTCTGGGGCAAGACTGGATTTGGTCTCTCCCTCCAAAGTTTTCTTGAAATCCTGCTTTTAATAACAGATAGTATGAGTTTCTTTGCCTTTAAGTGTATTTGCTTTTGAAATCTCTTTTAACTTTGGTTAAGGAATAAGTATTGTCTCACAGTGACCTATGATCTTATTAGACCAAGTGTTTAAAAACTTTTGACAAACTTCCCAAATATCAAAATGTTAAATTTCTTTTGACTTCCAGCTAAGTTTGGGATGCTTTAGAGGGCCCCTGAGGTATCTCAAAGGAAAATATTTAACTAGGATTATTTCGTATGTTAAATTAAATGTAATCACATACATACTGTTTCTTAGTTTGCTACGGTCTTGTCTCTGAGATGCCAAGTCCCATTGGCTTTCTGAGCTGGGGGACCAGTTTCACAGGTGGCAGTCTTAAAAGTTAGGGTATTCAATGTTGGGTCCAAGCCCTTCACTCCTCAGGGAGAAACTGGGAGTTGTAAGCTCCCACCCAAGTGTAGGTCACTGTGTCAGGGGTGAGGTTTATAGTAAGAGTGTATCTCAGCCTTTCCTACTCTTTTTGATGTGGGTATTTTCTCATTCACAGTGTGTAGGAGTTGTTCAGCTAATGTCTGGATTTCTTTTACAAGGAATTGCTCCACGTGTAGCTGTAGATTTCATGTCCATGGGAGGAGGCGAATTCAGGAGCCTCCTATGATGCCATCTTGCATTGGAACTGTCCCCTTTTCATTTCTTAAAATCAACAGTGTGGCTCTCTGCCCTTAAAGATAGGTGGTACTTGACCAGCTCTGCTGGCATTAGGGCTCCCAGGATCTCTCTTTATTAATTCATACAAATGCATGTGAATCTATAATTATCTCAATAAAAATTTCAATTAAAAAAATGCATGACTAGTCACACAGTTCATCAGAGTTGATCATCATAACAGAATCATATATACCAATTGTATGATGAAATTTATGCTACACTCTTACATAGTTCACTTCACTTTTTCTTGCAGTATATTTATATTTAGGTGACTCATTTCTGTGACACTTTATTTCTTCAGCTGTTAATTTTTGGTGTTTCTTCCCCTACTATGACTAACTTTTCTGTTGTTTATTGCTAATGGTACTTTTATCTCTTTGTTTTTTATTGTTTCATCATAAAAGAACTTTAAAATCTGCAGTAAAATAGCTTTCCAAACAAAGAAAAGAACTGAATATAGCATACTAGAAATAAACATGAAAATTCCTGCCCAGGGTACTTGGTCATTCATTTTTAACAGTGCCAAACACTATTCTAGGTACTGAAGATACAACAGTAAATTGAAGTCCCTGCCTTCATGAAGGTCACAATCACCCAGGTTAGAAAGAAAAACAAGTAAGTATGTAATATAATATCATACTAAATACCGTAAAGAAAAATGCATCAGGGTAATTGTTGATAGAGAATGATAGGGGTCTAATGTAGATGGAGTGGTGGCCCTACACAGCTTGTCTGAAGAGATAACATTTGAGCACAGATCTGAATTACATAGTAGAGAATATATGGTATGTAGCTCATAGTCGCCAAGAGAAAAATCAATACTGGCTCTTCTCAGACAGATGCTTATTAATTCTTGATTCCCAGAGGAATTAATAGAGAAATGGGTCCTCAACCGAACTTATCTTTCAATCCACAGGTTAAGACATTTGGTTAGATGAAAAAGGGTCAAATACTTAACGCCCCATTCTTTTTTCTTTCTTAGACAAGATACATTTATTGTCTCAGAAACACATAGCCAACTATACAATCACTGTGGACAATAATTCTTTAGTAGTTTGATGCATGAAAATTGTTATTGGTCTGCTACCACTAGTTCTATCATGATTCTTTTTTTTTAACATCTTTATTGGATTAATGCCCCATTCTTTCATTCTCCTTTCCTTTGATATTGTTTAAAAGCTTGTCTAACTCCAAAAGGAAAAAAAAAAAGCACCATTTTAATGAACATTGCAATTAAGAGATGCATCCCCAGGAAACTAACACCCTTTGAGCTGCTGTGATGTTGGCCTTTTCCTGATTTGAGGTCAATCAAGTTATGGTGTCTCCCAGGGAAATTCCTGCATGTAAAATCGTTGGACTCACTATGGCTTCCCTAAATCCTCCTAAGAAGCTCAATCTGCAGATTAGAGTGGGCTACTCCTTTTCAATTAACTCTCTTTCAGACTCAGTCACTGTCCTTGTCTTCATTTATGTCAAATGATGCTCCCTGTGGAGACAGGCAGCCGGTTATTCTGAGCTAACTCAGATAATCCTTATGAAAATAACCTCCTCCCTTGAGCAAATCCATCCATCAGCTTCACCTTGATAGGCCCCTGTCAGATAGGCCTGGTGTCACCTCTGGGTCCCAAATGGTAGGCCTCCTCCCCACCCACCCCACAACACTGCATCATCAGCATTGGGACACTGTTTGCAAGGTGCAAACTGCATGTGGAGATTTTGAGCCATTCACTTCTTTGAAAGTTTAATTCAATTCAGGAAATGTTAGCCAAACAAGTATTCTAGGTTTTGGGGAAACAGTTGTGGAATCCTAGGATAGCTTCGCCTAAAAGTTTTCCTTGGAGACAACAGGGCATGTTCTGGGGTTGTTTCTGGTATCTAGGTCAATAAATGCCAGATCAATGTTTTTGTGAGACAATACCTTAGTGAGTGACATGGAGGGGGATACAAGCTTTGAGATCTGATCAACTCTAGGGTCAGTGTGAACACCTAGGTTGGAAGGCAGAAGTTAACACTTTCTGTTCAATACAGAAAATTGCCTGAAATGAAAGAAGAGGAGTCATGGGAAAAGGAGGTCCTGGCAGTTCCAAAAACCTTCCTCAGCCTTCCTAGCACCCCCCGCCTTGTCAGGTTACTCTCTAAGCTCCTCCTAGAATATGTATAAGCCACTATCTTTTGACTTTAGAAGTGATCTATCTTGGCCTCTAAATTCAAACTCACATTAGGATCGAAAGTGAATGGGGCCAACATTTGCAGCAACATGGATGCAACTAGAGATGATCACATTAAGTGAATTAAGTCAGAAAGAGAAAGACAAATACCATATGATATCACTTGTATGTGGAATCTAAAACATGGCACAAATGAACCTATCTACAAAACAGAAACAGACTCATAGACATAGAGATCAGACTTGTGGTTGCCAAGAGGGGGCGGGGGGTGACGGAGCTGGATGGACTTGGAGTTTGGGGTTGGTAAATGTGAACTATTACATTTAGAATGGATAAACAACAAGGTCCTAATGTATAGCACAGGGAACTATATTCAATATCCTGTGATAAACCATGGAAAATAATATAAAATAAATAGACAGGGCTTCCCTGGTGGAGCAGTGGTTGGGAATCCGCCTGCCAGTGCAGGGGACACAGGTTCAAGCACTGGTCCGGGAAGATCCCACATGCCATGGAGCAACTAAGCCCATGCACCACAACTACTGAGTCTGCGCTCTGGAGCCTGCAAGCCATAACTACTGAGCCCATGTGCCTAGAGCCCGTGCTCCGCAAAAAGAGAAGCCACCACAGTGAGAAGCCCGTGCACTGCAACAAAGAGTAGGCCCTGCTCGCTGCAACTAGAGAAAGCCCGTGCACAGCAACAAAGACCAAACACAGACAAAAATAAATAAATAAATAAATAAATAATTTTTGCAAAAAAAAAGAAATAAAGTGAATAGGGCCAAACAAACAGTCCCCTGATGTGATCTGCATGAGGATTATTCCTGAGAGCAGTATTGGTCTTTACAAAATGGCAAGATGGTGGGCCTGTCATGGGCAGTGAAGAGCTAGTGAAGCATGCAATATGATTGTTTCCTATTTTCCCTTTGTTACTCAGAGAAATGAATGGAGACTATTTACTTCTCATATAGCATACCTCATTAGCATAACACATCCTAAGGTAGATTGGTGGACCCCATGGTACAGAGTCATGCACTTTTGGAAAAGGATGACCAATCTATGAAAAGTCATTGGAGGCCAGGATTGCATACTGCCTCCTCCCGTAACTGGATAATGAATTAAAATCAAGGACCATGAGTAAGAGACAAATAATAGGAAATGTCAAAAGAGGAAAAAGAGCTGTGAGTATTGCTACCAGAACTATCACCAGCCAGAATATAGGGGGAATTGAAGACTTAGGAAGAGCTGCAGATTCCCTGACACAAGAAGTGAAACATCTACAGGTCTAGACGTAATAAGCAGGCCATGCTGACTGGCACAACCCTTGCTCCCCTGGGGAAGGTAACACTGGGGAATTCTACTTTTGGAACCTGGAAAGACTATGAAATTTGGTTACCAAATCAATAGAAATTCCAACATTTGCTCATTTACTAAATAAGTTTCCTTCTGATCAATTGTGACAAAAGACTTTATAGACAGAGAATCCAGGCTGTGGTAGGGGTAGTGTCTGTTCTCTTCATTTTGTCTAATCTATCATCTATACCCTAGCCTGAGTAATTGTTCTGTAGCCTAAAAGTAATTTTGTCATTCATGTTCTGGTAATCATTCAACATTTTCCCATTACAATAAATAGCAAGTTCAAAATCTTTAACGTAGCTTATGAAGCCTAAAAAATTTCTTAGCTTCTTCTCTCATCAATGTCAGTATATAGTCATCCTGTACATAAACGGCATATTTTTCCATGAACGAGCCAGGCTTTCTCACCTCAGATTATTCTCTCTTCCTGGTTCCCCCACTGCATCACTAAGCTAACTCCACTCCATCCTTCAGGTTGCAATTTAGACTTTACTTTTTCTAGAACATTTTCCTTAAACTGCATTACAGAAGGATTAAGTAAATTAACAATTTCCCTAAATCCCTCAAATTGCATTATGAACCTCTCCTATGTGTTCCCACGGAATCTCATATTCATTCCATAACGGTGCTTATCACACTGTATTATTAGAGTTAATTTATCTATAATCCCTCCCCAGTCTGTAAATTTCTTGAGGGAAGATACTACATCTTGTTTATCTTTACATTCTCAGCAGAATAAGATATCTTAAATGAATAAATAAATGAATGAAAACAGCTTTGTCACTAAGAGGCAGGAGACCTGCATTCAAGTCAACACCTCATTATTTAACCTTGTTTTCAAACAAGCCATAAACTCCCTGTAGGAAAGAATACAGAAGTAGAAATGTCATCCTCCGTCTGCACAAAACCAGCTGGCTGGGCTCGTCAATGCCTTTATAGTCCTGTCAACACTACAGTCAATAGCTCCATAGGCAAAAGATTGCAAGATACATTGGGTTGCTCTAAAAGACACCAGACAAGCATTCCAGGGCACGCTGAAGAAGAGGAAAGATGAACAGTCTCCATAAATGAATTGATTCAAAAAATCTCTGTTCTAATTGTTATGGGAAGGAGGGAATTAACTGAAAGGACCAGTATAGTAACATGAATACTTGGCCAGATTATGCCCCAGCTCAGTTCTCTAAGACTCAAGTGTTATTTTAGAAACTAGCCTTAATTAGGTAGGACTATGATCTTTGCTGATTAGAATTTATTTATTAATTTTTAGCATAGCTTCCAGTTCTCATTCTGGCTGTTAATTGGGCCCCTTTTCTTGAGTGAAAAATGCTCACCTGGGCAGAATTTGAGCATTTCCCAGCGCTTTCCTCCATTTCGCATCTGTCAGGTTTAGGCAAGGGCAGGATCCTCCCTGTTCTAGCAGAGCTTTGCCCCTGTTTTAGCTGACATGCAAATATAGAGTGTAATCCATCATGTTTTATTTAATAGAGTCGCTGAGAGAAAGGAAAAAGGAAATTGTTGTGAATTAAATGTCCTTGTCTCTTCAGGCAAGAAGATAAAAGTTCTGATTGATTTCTGAGATGGCTGGAAATAGAGGTATTAACGCAAAACAATGATTTTTTTATGTTCCTATTCTCTGGAGTGTTGCAAATGGTAGAGAAAATTTCATTTCAGAAACAGATTAAGAAAGATTTTCTCCCTTGCTAGAACAAGCAATTTTGGTGAAATCAAGAAGCAGAAGGTGAAGAAGGGGTAGGGCCTGGAGATCTACTACCAGTCCTGGCCCTGCTATGTTGCTTTGGTGGCCTTGGACAAGCTATTTACTGTCCTGACCTCAACTTCCTTAATATTTGAAGGTCTGGTTAGATATGAGATCTAAAGTCTCTTCACTGCCTGTAATACGATACAATTCTTTTTCCTTCTAAATTAACCCAAGCCATAGGCCTTAAGTAGACACCATCCTCTGGAGGATGCTAGCCTGTTCCACCCTCTAGAATCTTGCATAAAATTATCAGCAGAGATTCCACCAAGTTCTGCCACTTCTCTTCAACAGTATATGAAGAAATTATTCTACTAAGAATTTTATAGTAATGAAAAAAAGTATAAGGTGTTAAGTGTTAAGTGGTGTGTTAACCCCACACAATGGATTGAACTTGACAATTTACCAAAGTTAACTTCAGCACAGTTAATTACATGTAATATGCAGTACGGTTTTGGTGTTAGCATTTACTTCCTCCTCACTCAAAAAATGGGGAAAATTCTTAGTTAATATAGATAATGAAAATAGCTCTATCATGATCTGGTTCCGATCCTCCTGATTTTTCCCCTTCCTGAAACTGTAACTCTCTCCGAGTCCATGAATCCCTGAGTTCACATTGTTCCATTTCCCATGTTTGTAGACAGAGATGTTGGCTCTTTGCTATGCTCAGGCTTCTAAAGTCCTCAGAGAGACTGGCCAGTGCTTGCCTAAACTGGGCAAGGTTCTGAGTTTCAGCTGAGTGTCTTTATCTACTACATTAATTTCTCTTCCTCAAAAACTACTATTCAGACTTGGGCATTGTTGAAAACTAAAGAATGTTTGATATTCTCCAGCGTGGATTTCGTCTGCAGAACATCTAAAATGGTTACCTCAGAAATGGGTTCTGTTATCTCATCCTGTGGCTCCTGTTCTGGTGGGTGTGCGTGTGTGTGTGTGCGTGTGCGTGTGCGTGTGTGTGTATGTTGAGAGAGAGAGCGAGAGATGCAAGCACAGAGAAAGCTAACAACTACCAGATTCTACAGCTCAAAACAGAGTTTGTATTGTCTCAGGCCACGCCCAATATTACCCACTGCATTAGAACTCAAATTCAATATGAGACCAGATTTTTAAATGGAATTTAGGTAAGGTCTTCAAACAAAAACCAGACCACTTTCAGAACTCACTCCAACAAAGACATGCATTCTTGAAGTGATCGTGAAATATTCTTTTACTTTATATGCATTTTGGCTTCTTTTTTGTTAAATATCTGATTCTTAAAGTGCTACCAGCATGCATCCTGCAAAACTTGAAAGATAATTCTGTTTGAATCACAAGAGATGTTGACTTGACTACTGCTTTTATTCAAAACAGTTACTTCATAATTTATATGCTTAATATTCATATCTTAACATCAGGTCCCCTGAGTGCAATGGTTTTCTCTACTGATTTGATGGTTTTATTTTATTCAAAAGTTGCTTTCAGATGCAGTAAGTCAGGTATAGAAAGATGAAATATGGTTTTATGTGTAAAATTGATGAAGTCAAATCTTTTCCCTTGGTGAAATGACTCTCAGATAATAAATAATTGTCATGAACAAACTGCTGAACAATCATCAACAGGAAGACACTGGAACTCACCAAAAAAGATACCCCACATCCAAAGACAAAGGAGAAGCCAAAATGAGATGGTAGGAGGGGCACAATCACAATAAAATCAAATCCCATAACTGCTGGGTGGGTCACTCACAAACTGGAGAACACTTATACCACAGAAGTCCACCCACTGGAGTGAACGTTCTGAGCCCCACATCAGGCTTCCCAATCTGGGGAGTCTGGCAACAGGAGGAATTCCTAGAGAATCAGACTTTGAAGGCTAGTGGGATTTGATTGCAGGACTTCGACAGGACTGGGGGAAAGAGAGACTCCACTCTTGGAGGGCACACACAAAGTAGTGTGCACATTGGGACCCAGGGGAAGGAGCAGTGACCCCATTGGAGACTGAACCAGACCTACCTGCTAGTGTTGGAGGGTCTCCTGCAGAGGTGTGGCGGAGGCTGTGGCTCACCGTGGGGACAAGGACACTGGCAGCAGAAGTCCTGGGAAGCACTCCTTGGCATGAACCCTCCCAGAGTCTGCCATTAGCCCCGCCAAAGATCCAGGAAGACTCCAGTGCTGGGCTGCCTCAGGCTAAACAACCAACAGGGAGGGAACCCAGCCCCACCCATCAGCAGACAAGACAAGGGTTAAAGTTTTACTGAGCTCTGCCCACCAGAGCAACACCCAGCTCTATCCACCACCAGTCCCTCCCATCAGGAAGCATGCACAAGCCTCTTAGATAGCCTCACCCACCAGAGGACAGACAGTAGAAGCAAGAAGAACTACAATCTGGCAGCCTGTGGGACGAAAACCACATTCACAGAAAGATAGACAAAATGAAAAGGCTGAGAACTATGTACCAGCTAAAGAAACAAGCTAAAACCCCAGAAAAACAACTAAATGAAGTGGAGATAGGCAACTCTCCAGAAAAAGAAGTCAGAATAATGATAGTGAAGATGATCCAGAACCGTGGAAAAAGAAAGGAGGCAAAGATCGAAAAGATGCAAGAAATGTTTAACAAAGACCTAGAATAAAGAACAAAAACAGAGATGAATAATAAATCACTGAAATGCAGAATACATTAGAAGGAATCAGTAGCAGAATAACTGAGGCAGAAGAACGGATAAGTAACCTGGAAGACAGAATGGTGGAATTCACTGCCATGGAACAGAATAAAAAAAAAAGAAGAAAAGAAATGAAGACAGCCTAAGAGACCTCTGGGACAACATTAAACACAACAACATTCCCATTATAGGGGTCCCACAAGGAGAAGAGAGAGACAAAGGACATGAGAAAATATTTGCCAGAAGGAGAAAAGAGAGAGAAAGGATACGAGAAAATATTTGAAGAGATTATAGTCGAAAACTTCCTTAACATGGGAAAGGAAATAGCCACCCAAGTCCAGGAAGTACAGTGAGTCCCAGGCAGGATAAACCCAAGGAGAAACACACTGAGACACACAGTAATCAAACTGACAAAAATTAAAGACAAAGAAAAATTATTGAAAACAACAAGGGAAAAATGACAAATAACATACAAGGGAACTCCCAGAAGGTTAACAGTTCATTTCTCAGCAGAAACTCTACAAGCCAGAAGAGAGTGGCATGATATATTTAAAGTGATGAAAGGGAAAAACTTACAACCAAAATTACTCTACCTGGCAAGGATCTCATTCAGATTCGATGGAGAAATCAAAAGCTTTACAGACAAGGAAAAGCTAAGAGAATTCAGTGCCACCAAACCGGCTCTACAACAAATGCTAAAGGAATTTCTCTAAGTGGGAAACCCAAGAGAAGAAAAGGACCTACAATAACAAATCCATAACAGTAAAGAAAATGGTCATAGGAACATACATATCGATAATTACCTTAAACATGAATGGAGTAAATGCTCCAACCAAAAGACACTGGCTTGCTGAATGGACACAAAAACAAGATCCATATATATGCTGTCCACATAGACCTACTTCAGACCTAGGGACACATAAAGACTGAAAGTGTGGGGATGGAAAAAGATATTCTGAGCAAATGGAAATCAAAAGAAAGCTGCAGTAGCAATACTCATATCAGATAAAATAGACTTTAAAATAAAGAATGTTACAAGACACAAGGAAGGACACTACATAATGATCAAGGGATCAATCTAAGAAGAAGATAAAACAATTGTAAATATATATGCACCCAACATAGGAGCACCTCAATACATAAGGCAGGTGCTAACAGCTATAAAAGAGGAAATCGACAGTAACACAATAATAGTGGAGGACCTTAACTCCTCACTTACACCAATGGACAGATCATCCAGACAGAAAATTAATAAGGAAACATAAGCTTTAAATAACACAACAGACCAGATTGATTTAACTGATATTTATAGGACAGTCCATCCAAAAACAGCAGATTACACTTTCTTCTCAAGTGCACATGGAATATTCTCCAGGATAGATCACATCTTGGGTCACAAATCAAGGCTCGGTAAATTTAAGAAAATTGAAATCATATCAAGCATCTTTTCCGACCACAACACTATGAGATTAGAGTCAATTACAGGGAAAAAAAAGTAAAAAACACAAACACATGGAGGCTAAACAATGTGTTACTAAATAACCAAGAGATCACTGAAGAAATCAAAGAGGAAATCAAAAAATACCTAGAGACAAATCACAAAGAAAACATGACGATCCAAAACCTATGGGATGCAATAAAAGAGTTCTAAGAGGGAAGTTTATAGCAATACAATCCTACCTCAAGAAACAAGAAAAATCTCAAATAAACAATCTAACCTTACACTTAAAGGGACTAGAGAAAGAAGAACAAACAAAACCCAAAGTTAGTAGAAGGAAAGAAATCATAAAGATCAGAGCAGAAATAAATGAAATAGATGCTTCCATGTCTTGGCTATTGTAAACAGTACTCAAATAAACAACCTAAACTTACACCTAAAGCAACTAGAGAAAGAAGAACAAACAAAACCCAAAGTGAGTAGAAGGAAAGAAATCATAAAAATCACAGCAGAAATAAATGAAATAGAGATAAAGAAAACAATAGCAAAGATCAATAAAAGTAAAAGCTGGTTCTTTGAGAAGATAAAACTGATAAACCATTAGCCACACTCATCAAGAAAAAGAGGGAGAGGACTCAAATCAATAAAATTAGAAATGAAAAAGGAGACAGACACCACAGAAATACAAAGCATCTTAAGAGACTACTACAAGCAACTCTATGCCAATAAAATGGACAACCTGGAAGAAATGGACAAATTCTTAGAAAGGTATAACCTTCCAAGACTGAACCCGGAAGAAATAGAAAATATAAACAGGCCAATCACAAGTAATGAAATTGAAACTGGGATTAAAAATGTTCCAACAAACCAAAGCCCAGGACCAGATGGTTTCACAGGTGAATTCTGTCAAGCATTTAGAGAAGAGCTAACATCTACCCTTCCCAAACTCTTCCAAAAAATTGCAAAGGAAGGAACACTCCCAAACTCATTCTATGAGGCCACCATCACCATGATACCAAAACCAGAGAGAGATACTACAAAAAAGGAAAATTACAGAACAATATCACTGATGAATATACATGCAAAACTCTTCAACAAAATACCAGCAAACAGAATCCAACAACACATTAGAAGGATCATACACCATGATCAAGTGGGGTTTATCCCAGG